>NC_069660.1:221939543-222261816 GCF_027244095.1 Hemicordylus capensis | reverse complement strand
ACCACCAACCCACGGATATGCAGGTGTAACCCTCCTCCTTCCCGCTCCCTGAATATTTTTACCACTTATACGAAGTTCAGATGTCCATTACCCAGCTGCGGATACATGGATATGTGAATGTAGGATCCGCGAATATAGAGGTTCTTCTGTATAATTAACTATGACATTATTTAAACATATAGAAGAATTTATTAAACATGCTTGAAAGAGAATTTACATAGTTCCTGCAAAGATAAGTCCTGCCTCTCTAATCTAAAGTTATTTAAACTTATTTGAGAGGGTCAAATGGAGTTGAGAGAGATGATCCAGTGGACATTATATTCCTAAACTTTCAAAGAGCCTTTAACTAAGTTACTCACATGGGCTCTCAATACTCTTGGGTAACAGGAAGGTTTTCTTCTGTTGGTAAAAGGTTAAAAAACAGAAAATAGAGAATGGGAATAAAATGAACAATTTTCACAATGCAGATAGGTAAGAGGAAGGAGGATCTCTATTAGGACTGCTATGTTCACAAGTGATCTGGAATTATGGGTAAGCAATGAGATGGCCAAGATTTGCAGATGACACAACTATTCAAGCTGGTGAAAACTGAAATTGATTGTGCACTCCAAAAGGATCTCTCTAAACTGGGTGAATGGAAAATTAATGGCAAATGTGGTTATGTGTAAAATGATGCACATTGGGGCAAAAAATCCCAGGTTCACATGATGGGTCTGAACTATTGGTGGCAAACCACAAAAGAGATCTTGGGGTGAATAACACAATTAAAACATCTATCTGGTATGGAGCAACTGAAAAAAGGCAAATTCTGTGCTGAAGATAATTAGGGAAGTGATTGAAAATAAAGCTGCAAATATCATAATTCCTTTATACCAACCTATGGTGTGGCCACATTTAGAATACTATGTACAGTTCTAACAGCCACATCTCAGAAAGTGTATTGTAGAGATGGAAAGGATACAGAGGACCACAACCAAAATTATCAAGGGGTCAGAGTCTCTGACCCCTTGATAATTTCGGTTGTGGTCGTATCTTCCTAATAAGGAAAGCCTATAACATTTGTGGCTTATTTGAGAAAAAAGGTGGCTAAGGGGGAACCTGATTGGTGTTTATAAAAAGCCTCATGCATGGTGTAGAGAAAGTAGATCAAGAAGTTTTTCTCCCTCTCTTAAACACTAAAACCAGAGGACATTTAATGAAACTAATAGGCAGGAGATTTAGGATAAATGAAAAGTACTTTTTGATGTAGCACATAATTAATATCTTGAATTCATAGCCACAAGATGTAGTGATGCCCACTGGCTTGGATGTATTTAAAGGGGAATTAGATGAATTTATGGAGGACAAGTCTATCAGTGGTTAGTAGTCATGATTACATGCTTCCTCTAGGTTCAGAGGCAATATAACTCTCGATACCAATTGCAGAGAGCCATGGCAGGAGAAGGGACATGCCTATATCTCCTTCCTGTGGGCTTCCCAGAGGCATTTGATTAGCGGCTGTTCTAGGTTACATAGGTTTTTCATCTGCCCCATCAGGGCTTTTCTTGTGTTCATTCCTTCATTAGACAGTTAAATGTCAACTTCTCTTTTGTATATCTTGTATTGCCTTTTTCCTTCTTCTTTGAAAATTTTACACTATTAGTAGATTAACAAACAGCATTTTAATCATGACTTGTATCTTTGCCCTCATTTGCAGGGGTCACAAGCGAAAGCTGGATGAAGATGATGATGCCAGTGAATCAAGTAAAGAATCCAGCAATGAAGATGAGGAGGGCAGCAGCTCAGAGGCAGATGAAATGGCAGCAGCACTGGAAGCTGAACTGCATGACTTTATGTAGCCTACATATGAGAGGCAATGTGTAATTATGTGTTTCTGCAACCACTCAGAATTCCAATGGAGGGTGTCCCCCTTCCCCAAAAATATGGTGTATATTTTACAAAGCAACATAGGAGGTGGTGATGCATTATTTTACAATATCTGAAATAGGTGTTTTTAAGGTGTTTTACTAAAGGAAAATATACTTTTTTTTAAAGGAAAAGTATTAAAGGGGGACTTGGTGTGATATGCCAAAGACACATTGTAAGTTCTTCAGAACCTTCTTATACAGGACAATAGTACAGATATTTGTAATTGAAGACTATTGCCGTGATGGCTTTGGGTACCAAGCTGCAGAAAGATAAAGAAGATCTAAAGAATATATTGCATGGATGAAGTGAAAGGATCCTGATCAGGATATGTTTTCTTCATAAAGAGATGTTATCAAATAGACTTTAACAAAAACAAGAATAAAAGAATTTATATTTGTATAGGAACTGAGAATGTGATATGCAAGCTTTGAACTCTGCACTTGACCTACCTGCCACGTGCTTCTAAGAGAATATATGATGACTGACTTCCATGTTTTTAAGTTACTTTGTCGATTTGTTGTATCCTTTAGGAGGCCATTTAGATTTTTAACTTTCCTTCTCTGTCATTGCAGTTCTAGCACAGGCAACTCTGTGCATTTTGTACTGCCAGAAAGAACTTATTTGTTCATTTTGTGTTTGTTTTTGAAAAGAATGGCTGCTAGCTCATTCTAGATAGCATTTTATTTCTTTGAAAGAACAGATGTAAAGTTTTTGTATATTCTATTTCATATTTGATCCACAAACAGATTCTTTCATTTAATAAAAATCCATTTTGTAAGCTCTGTTCTCAGTTTATCGGTTACAGTGCTAATATTTCTATTTTGGTTACTTCTGTAAGATAAGATGCACCTTTTCCAAGTTTGCACTTCTGATGAAAATAATTAGCAGCATCTTTTGGAATGAGACCAACATTTCTTTGATAGAAATCCTTCTCATTCCAGCCTTATAACAATTAGGCTTGCTATTTGAAGTGACAGGGAATGCTTGTAAAAGCTGTTTGATTACAGAATTCTTATTTAATGTACTTGAACATATGGTGTTTTATTGTTTTCAAGCTACGTTTTGGTTGGAGGATGGCTTTGTTTTAGCAGGTCAACAGTAAGCATCTTTGAATAAAATGACTGAGGCCCAAATTAAGGGCACTTGTGCTAGCCCAACAGAACACTTTACTTTGAACAGCTGGTCCCCATGTTGTGACATGCACTGCCTTCGAAATTTCCTCTTTGTTTCAAAAGCAGCTCATATGAGACATATGGGGCGCATTATTCAGATCAGTATTGCCTTGCACCTTAGTCCTTATTTCCCAACAGAAATGAAGCCTAAATGCATGTATCTCCTTCATCCCTTGTGATCTTTGCCTCACCCTTTGTCTCTCTTTCCACTCCTTCATCTAAATTTAGGTTGTGTTTTGGGGCCGGGCATATCTGTTACATATGTTACTTTGTAAACCTCCATGTATATTGAGAGTGTAATATAAACAATAATGCAGCTTTACTAATACAAAATGAAATTTAGTTCTATAAAGAAGTCTTTTTCTGTTGAATTTATAGGTCAGCTTTGCTGGCTGAAAATGTCTGTAAAGCAACTTCTGTAGTGACAGACTTGACAGTCTTAACTTTAAGGATGTTAAAGTTTCAACAGATTTCTCAGTTACTTTACCATATTTACCCAAATTCACAATGGGTTTGTCCCCCAAAATTCTTTAATTTTATAAATTGTGTGGTCAGGGGAGGGTTTGTCAAGCACTGGGGAGTGTAATATAACTCTGAAGATCATTCGAGTTTTGAACTCTAGGATAACAATACAGTCTTCTCCCGTTGCCACTGTTCCTATTGTGAAAGGAAAGTAAGGAACTGGATAAATCAGGGGGTTGTCTTGCATTCAGAGTCCTTTGCCTAGCTCGCGCTCAGCTCTCTCCCTTGCTAAGGATCCTAACAGCAGCATGGCCAAACCATGTCGAGTCCTGGAACTTTACAAAAAGCTAGAAGAATAAGTCAGTGTTAATGAAACTGTTCTGGAGTGCTGGTTAAACACTCCAGTGGTACTTTTGGACTAGTGTGCAGAATCCACGTGACTATATGGAACAGTTCATCACAGTAGCAATTTGTGCAAAGTTTTGGTTTGGAAATGATGAGAAGACAAATATGGTACAATCAGATTTATTTAGGGATAACTGGATTACAGGAAAATAAAAACATTGATTAGGCAAGGTGAGGAGACAACGAAATCTTAACCAACAGTATTAACTAGAATCTCATGTAGAGGCGTTTTAGCTTAAGGTCTGAATTGTCAATTAAGGCTTTACTTGAGAAAGGGTCCATATGTATACTTAAAGGGGAAAGATAAGGGAGCAAGGTCCAATCTGTTGGTGTGTTGGGTGCAATTGTAGGTTGGAGTGTGCAGGTAGATTTACTTGCAGGGACAAAGTGGAAAGGCAGGAAAAAGAAGCAAGTGCCACAGTGTGACCACTCGCAGGCTGAAGAAACAGCATGGTATAGGTTCATGTAGGTGAGAGAGCAGGGTCCTTTCTTCTTGGGTCTGGGGTACATTCTGAAGAGTTCTCGGGTGTTCTGAGTGCTCTAAACGTGTGCTTGGATCTGGGATACAAAAAGGCAAATGCATGCCCTAGGGCAATCAAAAGTCACTCTCCCTGCCTGCAAAGGCTGAAACTTGTGTGTAATAAAGAGGTTCATGTTTACATGAATCAATCAAGCAGGTGTGATCTTTAAGAAATAAAAGATGGAATGGCTGATCAAAAAGTATGTGTGGAGTACATTGGTGAACCCAAAAGACTTATCGGATACCAGGACATCTGTTCCTGAGAGAGAGAGGGGGTGGGTTCTTTTCCTGTTAATGATCCTACCTCTTGGTCCTTGCCAGCACACTAACATTGCAATAGGAGGCTGGGGGTATGCCATGCTTTTCTGGATTGTAAGAGTGATTAGTGAGGCTAATCCCATTTCCAAAAAAAGGGAGTTAGCTATTTCTCTTGTGAAGGTCTCTTTGACTAGGGTTGTGCGTTTTGTATTTTTTCTGTTTTGATTTGTACCAAATCTGAATCAACCCCATTTTGTAATTTGTCTGAAATTAAGCCTTCCGAATCACCTCAATTTTGTTTTGTATCCAAATTAATCTGAATCTGAATCCGAATTAATTGATTTAAAAATGGGTCACGTGGTCAAAAGAGTGGGTGGGGTTTATAGTGCCCAATGAGTGGAAGCTACCACAAAAATTTCAAAGGAAGTGGGCAAACTGCTGATTTTTGGTTAATTTTTGAAGTTTGCGTGTCTTTCAGATTTTCCCCTTAGGGTATGATGGAGGTTTCAGGAAAAGTATAGCTTCACGTGAGGTAGGGGTGGCCCAGAGTGGAGTGTGGTTGGTGGTAGTGCCCAGTTGGTACAAGGAAGCTACCACAATTTTTTCAGAGGAATTTGGCAAAGGGCTGATTTTTAAAGAATTAATGAAGTTACATGTCTTTCAGATTTTCCTGGTAGGATATAATGGAGGTTTCTGCAGTCCCGTAACTCCACTTGAGGGGCACTGGGGTGGCCCACAGCCAGTGACGGTGTAGTGCACATAGGGTGCCAACCACCCACATGGGTTGCCAACCCATGAAGTACAGAGTTTTGTTGGGAGAGGAGAGCTGGTCTTGTGGTAGCAAGCATGACTTCTCCCCATAGCTAAGCAGGGTCTGCCCTGGTTGCATATGAATGGGAGACTTGATGTGTGAGCACTGCAAGATATTCCCCTCAGGGGATGGAGCCGCTCTGGGAAGAGCAGAAGGTTTCAAGTTCCCTCCCTGGCTTCTCCAAGATAGGGCTGAGAGAGATTCCTGCCTGCAACCTTAGAGAAGCCGCGGCCAGTCTGTGAAGACAATACTGAGCTAGATAGACCAATGGTCTGACTCAGTATATGGCAGTTTCCTATGTTCCTATGTTGTTCTAGAGGTGTTCTGAGAGTAGATTCTCTAGTAGCATATGGAATGGATTCATGGTTTTTCATTAAAAAATCTCATTTGCTACCACAGAATCTAAACTCAACACCTCAGAAACAACAAAGCCCAGTACCCCAATGGGTTAGCAATCTAGGGGAGTGGTTGGTACCCTCTGTGCACTACACCACCACTCACTTCGGGCCATCCCAGTGCCCCCCAGGTGGATTTATGGGGCTGCTGAAACTTCTATTATTCCCTATGGGGAAAAATCTTAGACCTGTAAACCTCAAAAATTCCTAAGAAATCAGCCCTTTGCCCTATTTGGAATCTGGGTGCACCACCCTTGGGGCACTGCCACCCAACCCACTGTTTTGCCCCTGAAGCCCCACATAAACAAGTTGAAAGAGTGAAGAGAATGATGAACAACAACACCATTTAATCTTTTGGCACAGTTATTTGAGAATTTTGCAGCAGGTGGGAGCCTGTGCCTGTGGCACTAGCACAGCAGCACGACCTATTTGTGGATTCAAGCAATATTTCAATAAAAACACTTCCTCCCCATGGAACAGTGACCACAGGTCATTTGAGATAGCAAGATAGACCAATGAGCCAGCATGGTGTAGTGGTTAGAGTGCTGGACTAGGACCGGGGAGACCCGAGTTCAAATCCCCATTCAGCCATGATACTAGCTGGGTGACTCTGGGCCATTCACTTCTCCCAGCCTAACCAACTTCACAGGGTTGTTGTGAGGAGAAACCTAAGTATGTAGTACACTGCTCTGGGCTCCATGGAGGAAGAGCGGGATATAAAATGTAAAAAATTAAAATAAAACTGCCTTGGTACTATGGAACAGCTTCAAATGTTCATTTAACTGAAGTGGAATGAGCCGTAGCCCAAACAAATCAGCCTACTGTTCAGAATTGTTGAGATTTCTCATCACTGCATTTAAGAAAGTGCAAAACTATGGATCATGGTTACAAGAAAGAGAGAAGCAACTAAGATTCCTGGGGATGTCAATAGATTGACAGGTGTATTCCTCACCCCACTCCTTTTGTCTCCTGTAGGCCCATGTGGATGACCTGTCCCTGCAATGGCAAAAGTTGTGAACCCCTGGCTTAGACATTATGTCCCACCAAATTACATTGTGGCCTAAATTACATTAGACTGCTTAACTTGGGCAACAAAACTTAGACACCACTATAACTCATAAAAATCAGAAGAAAAACAAAATAGCTCTTCAAAAGCCCCATGAACAAGTCAAGAGATTCTTTCTAAACCTTTGGAAAGAAACACCTGTGTAATTTCAGAACTTTCCTAACCAGCTTCTCAAAAAGCTTCTCTGCACAATTTATACCATGGCTTTTAGCAAGAGCTTTGGAATTGCAGTGAGCTCCCAAAGATATTTGAGTATTTCTGTCTCAAAATGCTGTCTTCCAAATCCCTTTGCAAGGTCAGTTTGCATTTCAATCACACTGAATATAACTTAACTAAACTATTCATGCTCAACAGATTTTTGCATATCTTATCTTCTGCTAATCACTCAGTGCCTTAGCTGGAGTGGAGAGAGTCAGAGAAGTCAATTTCAATTGCAATGCTTTTCTGAAGAACAAAGCATTCTGTCCGAAACACAGTCATTTCGATTTGGAAACAAAAATCTGTTTTTTAATTCTTGATTTTGTTTTGGTTACAAAACCTCCGAAATTGCCATTTTTGGGCACAAAACGTTTTGTACCCGAATCGAAATGCACAAGCCTGTCTTTGATCCAGGTCTTCTTACTAGCTTCTTCCTTTTTGCAAGAGAGGCCATGGGGGACTCACTACAGTCATTTGTTATTCTGACCTTGGGCAGTGTTGCCCCATGTTTGCTTATGCTAAGCGAATGATATCGCATAGTTTGTCAAATATAGACCACCCCGAGCCAGTTTTGGAAGGGCAGTATAGAAATTGAATTATGATTTATCTATCTATCTATCTATCTATCTGCATGTGCAGAGTTCACGATCCAATGAGCTCAGGTATCCAAGATGGAGGTTGCAAGCTTGCAACTCCAAATCACATCGAGAGGTGCTGTTTCCAGCCCCGAAACAAGCTGTTTTGGCATCAATGGGGGTTGTGCACTTCCTCTCCCCTTCTTTTTCTGCTCTCAAGGCAAGCTCCTGGCATGGTTGTTTCTGATGGACTCCTCTCTCTCTCCCTTAGCCTTGGTATGTGTGTGTGTGTAGATTGCTCAGGTGTGCACCCGCATGTCTAGCTCGTTGCCTTCCTACCAAGAGGCAAGAGGAGCAGCAGTAGCTGCTCCGAAGGAGCCTGCCTGCCCTGACCTGCCAGTCTCTTGCCACTGCTCTTGCATCAAGCCCCGCCCTGGAGAAGGGCAAAGAACATGACAATCCAGTAAGATCCAGACCCCAAACCAAAAGCAAAAAAAGCAAGCAGCAGATAGTAGGATGTGCTCCAGGGCAGGCTGCACCAAAAGGCCAGACAGGGAATGAGGATGGTAGCAATGGAAGAAGAAAAGGGTCCTGCCTTGGTGTTTTTTTATGCTTGGATTTTTGTTAGGGGTTTTTTTAGGGGGGGGAGTTGGGGGAGCAGAAAAGGCTGGGGAGAAGGCAGGCAGGCTGTGAACAGAACTCCAGCGCCAAGCAGGGGAGGGAGGCTGTGCTGGGAAGTGAGTTGGACGGAAGCACTGGAGACCAGAGAGTTTGCTCCTCTCTTGGTATACGCAGAGTGGCAATGTGATTGCCAAACCATTTCTGCTGGTACTCATTTGAAACCAGATCTGAAAATGTATGTGAACCCTTCGGTATAACCTGTATTCAATATGCATTTCTAAGGGGGTCATCTTAAATACAGAGTCTTGGATTTAGGTAAGTAGGGTATTATAGGTTAAGAACCACTGAAACAATACCCTTGTTTGGTTGATTGCTGCAACATGGGGTACAGAAATCTCCATTACAGGCTGTTCAAAGAGACGTACAAGGACAGTTCAAAAAAAGAAAAGCCCATCCTTTTCTGGGGGAATGCTTCCCCTCTTCCAGTCATCCGTATTTACTCTGCATTTGGTAGCTACACTTGATACAGATTGGTAGCTTCCCTTGGTTCCAAGCAACATCCACATTTGGACAATATATCTTTGTTCTTATATCTAATTTCCTACGAGTTGACCTAGATGCTATGATCAGGATTAAGAATTTATTTTATTTAGTTATTTATTTATTTTTTACATTTATATCCCGCTCTTCCTCCAAGGAGCCCAGAGCGGTGTACTACATACTTAAGTTTCTCTTTCACAACAACCCTGTGAAGTAGGATAGGCTGAGAGAGAAGTGACTGGCCCAGAATCAGCAAGCTAGTTTCATGGCTAAATGGGGATCTGAATTCGGGTCTCCCTGGTCCTAGTCCAGCACTCTAACCACTACACCACACTGGCTTCTGTGCCAGCAAGTGCAAACAAGTCTGGGAGGATTATGTGGACCGAGTATTCCCAAACAACTATAGCTTCCCATTTGTTTGGCTTTAAAATATCTGCTAGTTGATAGATTTGAACCCACAGCTCAAATCCATCCCCCCATTACAAATATACATTATGGGACTCTCCAAACGCAGATCAATAAAATATTGGGTCCAAGGCATGAGCCATGTTCATTCTCTCTACCCACTTGCTTGTCTGTATGCCAACATTGCTCAAAGATGCCCATAACTCTCCTAGTTCCTTAACCCTCATCTTGCATAATGAAATCCTACTCCTTGTTGCTCCATTGATTCCACTGTAGTTCCATTGATTACATTAGATGCCCCCCAACTTTTTCAGACTATGAACTCTACAATAGTATATTTCACTTCAGGGGGGTGCAGTGGTCACCCCCACATCTGCAAGCATGGTGCATGGTGCAAGCATGGTGCAATCCAATAAATATTGGATTGTTTTGTATTTTTAGAAGAAATTCTGAACAACATACCTGCCGATACCAGATTTTGCATGGACAATCCTTCCTGCCACTCTCTTCGCTCCCTTACAGATGTTTTGCTAGGTACTTAAAAGTTCCAGGGCTTGGGCCCACAGGGCCTGGCTGAGACCCACAGCCTCCTCACATTTTGATAAACCCTTTCATGATCTCTAAAGATATTCAACACACTCCCCACTAGTTTACTTCACCGCTAAAGATTAATCTCCTTTTTCTTCTGCAATCAATAACCACAGAGTTGAGAACCAGTGTGATGCAGTGATTAGTGTTTTAAGACTAGGATTGGGGGATTTGCGTTCTACATTCAGTCATGAAACTCACTGTGGGATTTTAGAAGAGACACACACTCTCTCCTCCAAACCTGCCTTTCAGGACTGTTGTGAGGATAAAAGTGGGGAGTTAGAACATATACACTACCCTAAATTCTTTGAAGGAAGAACAGGGTGTGTGTCTATATTTATGTTGACTTTTAGCCACATGCTCGCCAATCCTAAACATGTAAACTCAGAAGCAAATGCAAATAGCATTTTTACAGCTATCACAGCCCAGTTTGATCTCTTCTATGATGTCGCAAAATAACAAACATTTCGATGTAAGACATCATCCTCAGCACTATACAAAGGTGGCTGAGTCTTGTCCTTAAATACAGCTCCACACCATGATTCAACTAAAGAACTGAAGGCAATCAACCAGTCCTGTGCACCTCCCAATAGCGAATGTTATTTGTGCAGCTCCGATGTCGTAAATTTGTTGGCTCGGCTGACCTGACAGGATTTACAATCCCTTCAGCTCTACTTCTGTGAGTTAACAGAAAGTCTGTAGAGAAGAATAGCAGCCTAGCTGCACGAACAAAAGTGAAAAATGACTCACAAAGAAAAGTAGCATAAACAAAATTAAGCCCCTTGAACTAAACTAGGTACCCCCGCCCCATGATAACGGAGCAATAACTGAAAATAACAGAACAAGTAATGAACAGAACAAGGACAGGCTGAAACATGAAAGATTGAATAATTCTTAAGTACGGACACTGTCTGCGATAGGCAAAGTTGCTGACATTGCTGACTTAGAAACCGCGTCGGCTTGATATAGGGCTTGAGATAAACGGCAGCCAATCAGGCTTTCCTGACTCAGCATTTCTATTGCCTCTCCTGTGAGATCTTGCACCTGTGTGTCTCCCACTGAGCCTTTCTCTTGTGACATCTTCTTAACACAGGTGAAATTCCAGCTTCCTCCTGATCAGTCTCCTCAGCCCTCATCTCTGCCAGCTGTTCAGATTCCTCTGCTGCCATCCCAGCTCAGCTCCAGAGTCTGTTCTCACAGCCAAATCCTGCTGCTGTGCCTCTGAGCTTGTACTCCCATCCAAGTCCTCCCGCTCCACCTCTGACTCAGAGGTCTGGGCCATGACATCCGATGACATTGAGACAGCACTTAGTAAAATCAAGACTGTATGGTAATAAATGTGAAGTTGAAGACTGCTAATTTGTGAGAATAAAAAGGGAAGGTGTCAGACAAAAGGGGTGATATATAACATGGTGTGCTTGTGGAGTGCATGCATGTTTATATTGGTGAAACTGGTTGACCCCTGTTAAAAAGATATAAGGAACATCTGGCAGATATACAGCATAGAGACAGAATGAAACCATGGGCAGTGCATGTTAAAGAACAACATCAAGGCAGAGTAATGAATACAAAGATATTCACCTTGGTTGTGGAGACAGATATGAGGAAACAAAAAATCAGAGAAGCCATATATATATATGGCTGTATACACACACACACACACACACACACACACACACACACACACTTGCACCCAACTATAAATGTTAAAGAGGAAATGAGGAAAGCAATGAAATTTATTGGTTATTGAGTGTATGAACTTCATTATGCTTTGTGTTCTTATCCCTCCTTCCACTGTTTTTTTGTGTATGTGATATTGGGAGCTGCACAGGAGCTGCCTTCAGTTCTTTAGCTGAATCATGGTGTGGAGTTGTATTTAAGAACAAGACTCAGCCACCATTGTATAGCACTGAGGATGATGTCTTACATCAAAACATTTGCTATTTTTCTACATCTGTGGTTTAGTTTTTAAACTTTTGAATGTTTTTAAACTTTTTTAGCTTTCAATTGCACATTAAAGAAGGTCATTGAAAAAGCTTTGAAGTGTGGAAATGCATATCTCATCACCCTTATACCATAATATTCTCAGACTAGCTGATCCAGTGCAGAGCATCTGTGCCCCTAGTTTGCTGCCGACTTCTCCCCCTGCCCACCTGCTTTCTCTCCCCCCCTTCTTCTTCTTGTTCCCCACCCGCCCCATCTCCTCCTTTTGCAGCCCCCACCTGCACCCTCCCCCGCTTTCTGGCCTGCAGGCATGGCCACCCAGCCCCCACCCGCTGCCATTTTCATTGTCCGGCTGGCCACCCCACCACCATATTCATTCTCTGGACCATCCCATGGCTATCCGGAAGCTCTCCGAACTCTCGCAAGAGCTGCCACACATGGGATTAGCCACGGGTATGTAATAGAGAAATTATATAACTTTATATATAAGATATTTTGCTATTTATGCCATTTTGAGAACCTTGTTGCTAATTTTTTTTTAAAAAAAAAATTTAAAGGAAAAAACATACATAATCAACCAACCACACACAGAAACCAGATTAAAGCTATAGTTATTTATTTATTTATTTGATTTATACCCTGCCTTTCATTAAGAAAATCTCAAGGTGGCTCACAATAAAATTTAAAAACACTATTATTAAAAAAGACACATTAAAATATTGAGCTAGGAAGTATAAGAACAGATCTGACCAAAAATAATAATAAAACACAAGCATAAAAACATTACAAAATACAAGAAGCAGCAGTGGAGACAATCATATAAAAGCCCGGGTAAAAAGGCACAATTTGACATGCTTTCTAAAAACTGTGATGGAGACTGAGGAGCGGATACCCACCGGGAGAACATTTCAGAGTCTGGGGGCAGAAACAGAGAAGGCCCTGTCCCGAGTGCATGACAACCTAACCTCCCTCATTGTTGGGTCTCAGAGCAGAGCCCTCTCAGATGACCTCGTCAAGCAGGCAGCAACCCTTGGGAGCAGGCAGTCCCTCAGATACCCCGGGCCCAAACTGTTAAGGGCTTTAAAGGTCAAAACCAGCACCTTGAATTGGACCCAGAAGTGAACTGGCAGTCAGTGCAACTCTTTCAGATTGGGTTTGATGTGCTCCCACCAGGCGGCTCCAGATAAAGCCCTAGCTGCCACATTTTGCACTAGCTGCAGTTTCCGGGTATTCTTCAAGGGCAGCCCCACATAGAGTGCATTACAGTAATCCAGCTGTGACTTGACTAAGGCATGGATAACTGTGGCCAGATCTGCCTTCTCGAGAAAGGGACGCAGCTGGTGCACTAGCTGAAGCCGTGCAAAGGCACCCCTGGCCACCGCCTCCACCTGAGCTTCCAAAAGCAGAGCCAGGTCCAGTAGTACCCCCAAGCTGCGTACTTGCTCCTTCAAGAGGAGTGCAACCCTATCCAGAACCGGTAAAAATCTCATCCCGATTAGCTCTCCTACTGACCAACAGTACCTCCATCTTATCCGGATTCAATTTCAGTTAATTAGCCCACATCCAACCCATCACAGCCTCCAGACCCCGATTCAGGACATCCACCACCTCCCTAGGATCAGGTGACAAGGAGAGATAGAGCTGAGTGTCATCTGCATGTTGCTGACAACTCAGTCCAAGTCCCCAGATGACCTCTCCCAGCGGTTTCATGTAAATGTTAAACAGCATGGGGGACAAGACCAAACCCTGCGGGACCCCACAGGCCAATGGCCACGGAGCCGAGCAGTAGTTCCCCAGCACCACCTTCTGGACCCTTCCCACAAGAAAAGACCAGAACCACTGCAACGCAGTACCTCCGATTCCCATACTCGAGAGGCGACCCAGAAGAATACCATGGTCGATGGTATTGAGCGCCGCAGAGAGGTCCAGCAGAACCAACAGGGACGCACTCCCCCTGTCTAGTTCCCGGCATAGGTCATCCACTAGAGTGACCAAGGCAGTCTCAGTCCCATATTCGGGCAGAAGCCAGTTTGAAAAGGGTCCAGATAATCTGTATCATCGGGTTAGAGACCTATCTATAGTTGTCCAGGTTGGAGGGATCAAGGAAGGGCTTTTTTAACAATGGTCTTACCACCGCCTCCTTGAGGCACGGTGGCATCCTGCCCTCCCTTAATGAGGCATTAATAATCACCGCCAACCATCTACCTGCACCCTCCCTGGCAGCTTTTATTAGCCATGAAAGGCAAGGGTCAAGAGCACATTATGTCACCCGCACACTGCCCAGGATCTTGTCCACACCCTTAGGCCGCACCAACCGAAAACAATCCAAGACAACGGGACCAGATGGTACCAGAGACACGTCTGCCGGAACTGCCAAAACTCTGGAGTCCAAACCGGCATGGATGCGAGCGACTTTATCCAGAAAGTGGCACGCAAACTGATCACAGCGGTCTGTAGATGATTCCTCCCCCATTATCTGGGGGGATGTGCCAGCATGGCTAGAGTGCTGGACTAGAACTGGGGAGACCTGAGTTCAAATCCCCATTCAGCCAAGATACTAGCTGGGTGACTCTGGGCTGGTCACTTCTCTCTCAGCCTAACCTACTTCACAGGGTTGTTGTGAGGAGAAACCTAAGTATGTAGTACACCACTCTGGGCTCCTTGGAGGAAGAGCGGAATATAAAATGTAAATAATAATAATAATGGTGATGGTGATGATGTCTTTGCTACACGGAACAGCTCTGCTGGTCTGCACTGAGCAGATGCAATGGAGGCAGAGAAAAAATGTTTCTTTGCTGCCCCCACCACCACGGAGTAGTCCCTAAAATGGGCTCTAGCCCGTGTTCGGTCGGATTCATCACAACTCTTCCTCCAGCGTTGTTCCAGCCGTCGCCCGAGTTGTTTCATCGCCCTAAGCTCTGTGGAAAACCAAGGAGCAGATCAGGCTCCAAGAAGCCAGAGAGGGTGTTTAAGAGTAACCGTGTCAACAGCCCGGGTCATCTCTCCATTCCAGACAGGGTCACCAGCTCTGGACACTGGAAACTCCCCAAGGGCCATCTGGAATCCAAGTGGATCCATAAGCCTCCGGGGGCAGACCATCCAAATCGGTCCACCACCCCTGCAGAGGGCAGGCAGAGCAGTCAAACTAAACCCCACCAGATGATGATCTGCCCATGACAAGGGAGTTGTCTCAAATTCCCCCAACTCCAGATCATGTATTTCCCGGTTGGCAAAAACCAGATCCAGAATATGTCCTGCCACGTGGTTAGGGCCCGATACCAACTGAGACAGGCCCATGGAAGCCATGAAATCCTGAGCCACACTCACTAGGGGGGCCTCAGTGTGGACATTGAAATCCTCCAAAACAATAAGCTTGGGGGAACCCAATGCCACCTCTGAGACCACCACCAACAACTCAGGTAGGAAGATTGAAGTGCAGTTGGGGTGATTGGTACACCAGCAGAATCCCCAGCCTATCTCGGAGGCCCACCCTCAAGGACAAACATTCAAAATTCTGAGATTGCCTGACTGGGCACCTGGAAATGGGGAGGATCTCTCGATAGATAACCGCAACACCCCCTCCCCGGCCCTCAAGGCGGGGCTGTTGCATGATCTGGAAACCTGGAGGACAGAGCTGAGAGAGACCAACCCTGCCCAGCTCATCCAACCAGGTCTCCATCACACATACCAGGTCAGCACGCTCATCCACAATCAAATTGTGGATGAGAGATGTTTTAGCATTGACTGTCCTGGCATTCAGCAGCAGTACCCTAATCCTCGAGGGAGTGTTCTCAGAGCTCCCTGAGGTCAGAGGGTTGGGAGAAGAGCTGGAAAAAGGAACAAGCCTCAATTGCCTGGACTGTTTCCCCCTGTAACGGTCTGCCTAATTCCCACCGCCATACCTCCCTCTGCCCGCTACCTGTGATATTGCTGCCCCCATTCCAGCCCCACTTTTCCACTCTCCCAGACACATCTCCACAGCCCAACCAACCACAGCTCCTCCATTTAGTTAAAAATGAGGCCCAGGACTCATGCTCTTCTTCAGGCTCTCACACTGGCTTCTTGATGGCAGAATTAGGAAGGTCTTCTGAGCCCCAGGCAGCTCGACCCACATCTGAGAGCCCTTGTGCTCTCGCCAAGAGGCTCGCACCCTTGGGCTAGCCTGCCCTTTATAGCAGGAGATCCCCAGCAACAGCAGCCAACAGGAGATCACACACACCTAGAGGAAAAGGTGGGGCAGAGGGGGGAAAAGCACAATTAGTGCCCCATCCAAGCTGTTCCTTCCTTCCTTCCTATAAGCAACACAACAGCCAGCAGCACATGGTAAACCAAGGCAGAAACAAAAATTAATTCATTTTGTTAGAGCATTTTTTCCTTCCCTTCTTTTTAAAGTTTTAAATACTTTTGCACTGACTAATTTCCTCGCAAGAAGGTATACTGTTGGGATGAAGAGGGTTTTTCTTACAGAAGCTTGCACAAGTTTTGTGTGATTTTGTACAGTTTTGGCTTATACTGTACTTTGAAAATGGTTTTTTAAAAGTTTAGAACTCCCGCCGCCCTTTCACACACACACACCCCAAACACACAGGCACCCGAATGGAGATTTTCAAGTGAGTTTGAGGCTTCTCCCACATGTGCACAGAGGCGTATCTAGGGAAAATAGCACCTAGGGCAAGCACTGAAATGGCGCCCCCTATCCAAACATCTGACACCCATCTTTCAGATAACTTTACCATAATATCAGCTGAAAAATACAAGTCAAGCTCTTTAATCTTTTAATCTTTTAAAAAATATTTAGCAGTGGACGTAGCCAGACCAAAAAATGCCAGAAAATGACAAATTTCAGTATGCTGGGGCTCATGACATACCCAAATACTATGTGGAGGTGTACTTGGAAAACTAAACAGAAGTGCCTGTCTAATGCTCTACTATGCATTGTAGCATCACTATTACATAAGTTTTAAACATAAATGGAGAATTTGACTTTTCCCAGATACTCTGAAAATAATTAAAGGATATGCAGAGTAAACTGTGTCACTGCTTGGAATATATTCTAGTATTTCAGAAAGACAGTTAAAATGAGAGAAAGAGAGCAAGAAACTCCCAGTGGGCCTTAATACTAAGGATTTCCCACTGATTCAAAGACAAACTCACCATTAATAGCCATATTATTAAGACATCACATTTAACTCACTTATCACAAGAAGCAAAGTAAAAGCAAATGAATACAATCCTAGCTCATAAGCTTCAGCTTAGAATTCACAAACCCTGATTCTCTGTACATCGTGCCAAACTAAATATGTGTACAGTGACTTATATTATATTAATTTGAATTTTTTTTAATCTGTAGCCCCTTCAGGGGGCTTCCTAAAGGCTGGGGGGTGTCTGCAAAAGTTCCCCCTCCCCCTGCTGCCCTCTAGAGCCTCACAGGGACCATTTGAGCATGTGCAGTGGCCATTTTTAAAAATATTTTTTTAAATGGCCTCTGAAAACAAAATGGCCACTGTGCATGCTCAAATGGCCTCTGTGAGGCCTGGCATGGCCTAGGGCCTCACAGAGGCCATTAGAGCATGTGTGGTGGCCATTTTGTTTTGGTGGCCATTTATTATTATTATTTTTAATTTTTTAAAATGGCGCCCTCCTTCAAGTGGCACTCAGGGCATGTGCCCTGCCTGCCCCACCCTAGATACGCCCCTGCATGTGCACACATACAGATGCGGGGGAGGGGGGAAGAGAAACACAGTGGCTTAAACAGGGCAAACAAATCCACACAAACATAACAAATAGATCAAGGTTGGGGGGTTATATCTTTTACTTTCCTGGAGGAAGAAACTCCCACAGCCGCTTCCTTCCACCACCTCCATTACCATGCAGCTGCTTCATCCTCATGGCTTTCTCCTCCCTCCTTGCTCTAAAATTGCAAGTGCTGGCAGGTGTGGGGGAGAAGCACAGACTCAGCGAGAACCAATCAGGCAGCTGCAGCTGCAGCTGCACCTGCTGGGGGAAGGGCTGGGGGACATGCAGGCAAGGAACAACAGTTAACCCTTTTTTGTCTCTGCTGCCAAGGAACTGCCTGCAGCTTGAAATTAATGGGGAACAGTCACTGCTCCTGCAGTCTGGAGTAGCAGTGACTGAGCAGGGGCAAGCTGCTGAGCAGTGTGGGGGCTGTCCCAGTGCGGGACCTGGGGAGATCACCACCGCCCGCTACGCCCTAAGGACAGCCTTGTACCAAGCAGATTAGCCTCGTGCCCTTCTCTATTTTATTTATTTATGTATTTAATTCGATTCAATTTATATACCGCCCTTCCAAAATGGCTCAGGGCTGTTTACAACAGAATAAATAAATATTAGAATATTAAGGAGTGTCTAAGCAGACCCGAGTTAGCTTTTGCGTTAACTCCACCTTCAAGGTCTTTCTGTCCAAAGATTGACTCTTTACTTCCCCCTCCTCTGCAGTTGCCTCAAACAAGCTAACATTAATCAGCTCAGAAGGAAAAGCCAGATAAAGCACTGTGAACACAACTCCCTTCCCCATCACAAAAGAGCTAATGAGCAATAGGAACTCAAGCGGTGTGCTCATTAAAATTATTGATTGATTTACCAGGTCCTTCCAACCTAACAGATACCATCCTTGCACGTCCGTTAAGTCCATTTATATACAGGTTGTTCTTGACCATTCATGCCATTGTGTTTTACTCAAGCACATCAAAGACAATGGATCCTTTTGAGATCCACCGGAATTTCCCTCCTCAGGAAGAACGAGCGGCCGGTATGTTGCCTCAGGGCCCATTTTGGGCTATAATGGGCCCTGATTTCATGAACCAGTGTGCTTCATTTGGTCTCTATACCTTGGAGTCACCCACTGCATGGATGATTGACCTGGCACCAGCCATAACACCATGCCATGACTTGCTTTTCGCACCATTCTCACTCTCAGCCTCTAGATCAGCCTTCCTCACTGGCCCAATCTACCCAGCTTGCCTCGCTACTACAAAAAGCTGACTGCACGAAAACAGACACCTTTTGGAATTATCCTTGCTGCATAACCCCCACAAGCTGCATTCGGTTCTCCACTGGTTCCATTACTGAGGAAATAGGTCCTTCGGTTGTACACTGGTTCCATTACTGAGGAAATAGGTCCTTCGGTTGTGCCTGAGCCATGAGGGTCCAGTCGCCACTAACAGAAGGATGAGGTTGTATGATAATCACTGCACCCATCTGGGCTATCCCTATCCCTGCTCTTTTCTTAAATCCACAAATCTGTTTTTCTACAGCCGCCTTTTCTCTAGCCAGCCTGGAAGTCATTTAATTTGGACACTAAGTCAAATTGCCTCTTTGCAAGTCATCTGGTAAATCTTTGTAACATATTCATGGTAGTAAAGTCGATTTCGATTTCAAACCCAAATTGATAGGATTTATTGTTGATTAATCAGGAATTTTTAAAGAATTGATTTTTGTCTCCATAGACATGTATTGGCTCCATAGGAAACCATTGCCTGAGCCATTCAGTAAGAACACTGTTCCCTTTCACCTTAATAGCTTAATTGCTTTGACCAGAACTCAGAGTTCAGAGCAATAAGCAATTAAGGTCAGTAGGTGAAAAGGCACTCTGTTATTTCCTACAGAGCCAATGCATGTTTAAGGAGCCAAAAATTAATTCTTTTAAAAATTCATAAATAAATAACAATAATTCTTATCAACTTGGGGGTGTCTGGGGGGAGTTGAGGCCAGCCATGCTGTGCCCCCAGACCCACTCTGGGGTGCTCTGTCACCCCCAAAGGTGGGGAATGGGGCATCCTCAATTATTCCCTATGGGAGGAATACAAAAATTGAAAAATACTTCAACAATTCACCAATTATCAGAGAAATGTCCGATTGCCTTGGGGTTTGGTGGGTGGTAGGCACCCCTAGTTTTTTGCCCCTAGGTACTCCACATAGGGAATAATGGGCAATAATAAAAAATTCAAAAATTCATTAAAATCGTTGGGGTGTCTAATTGCTTTGGGGTTTGGGTGGTAGTTGGAACCCATGGGTGCCTACCACCCAACCCAATTTTGGAGGCTTGAACAGGTTCAAACTTGTTTGAATCAGTTCAAATCAAACCGGGCTCAGTTTGGTTCGAATTTGAACTGGCAGGTCGAACCAATGCCTGGTTTTGTTCAAATTCGGACCATCAAACCAAACCTGTTCGAATTTGAACTGGTTCAAATTCGAACCATTTTGCACATCCCTATCTCTATTTTCCAAACTATGGACTATTTGAAATAAATGGGACAAGAATGGACCTGCAAAAAATGTTGCACTATATCTCTAGTGCATTTGTGTTACCGGAGTCTGTGGCTGAGCATGCTGAAAAATCAAAAGTTAGCAACAAAGACAGGAGTCCTTGCTCTAACATGAGTTTTACTTCATGTGCAAATTTTATTTTCTGAGGGTCTTGCAGGGCAGGGGTGGAGGAGCAGTGGTGCTCTGTACCACCTGCTTTTCACCCAGCCCTAAAGCTTCAAGAGTGACTGTTGAGAAGCAGGGCTTTTCAGTTCTGTTAACTGCTAAATAATGGACCAAGGCACATTTCTTCTGTTAAGTCTTGTGGTTATCTGCACCTCCAGAGTGTTTCCATAAAGCTGGGGAGTTGTGAGGAAATTCCCTCACTTGCCCACCAGCACCTGGATGGGCAGTACTTCATAACACCCAGAGATTAACTGTCAAACTGCTTCCCCTTCTGAAACAGAACAGGGTCACCTGACTGCTGATGGAGCAATTCTTCTGTGGAGGCTATTAGACAGCTTTTCCCCTCAGAAGCAGAATACATTGTTTAAGCTGAGAATTTCCCCACTCTTTAGTTTTTGCTGAAGCCCTCCTTCCTCCCACCCCTGCCATTAGGTCTGCCCGCCTACTTAAATTATCATGAACATTCCATCCATTGACTAACATAGGAGCTGCTTTGACATTTTATTGCCCCCTTAGATTCCCCCACCACTTTCAGATTTTTGTGAAACTGACATCTGCCAGTGCCTCCCATTTGCTCACAGACACTTCTGTGTTTTTGAAGTTTCAATGTTTCTGAAGTTGGCTTTGCTTCATCAGTTTCTGGTTCTGAGTCTGTTTGTATCCACATGGTCTTCATGTTCATAATGGAGGAATAGGGGTATCAACATCTTTGTTTTCATCATCCATTGCTTTTGTTGTTCAGACTGAAATGCCCACTGAGATATTTAAACACTAATTTGGTGAAACGAACTTCTGTGGCTTTAGGCCATAAATAATTAGTTATCTGTAAAATATACATGTGCCTCTTCAGCCTGCAAAACAGATTTTCTTGAAAGTAGCAATTCCTAGTTCATTTTTTAAAATGCTTTCCTACATATTCTAAGGAGACGAAGATAATGACATCTTTTTGGAGGAGAATGAGAGTACAATGTAAATGTCATATCAAATGAACATCTCCGAAGACTATTCATCATCTGCAAAATTCAGTTCAGTATTTCATGCCATGTAGAGCCAGCCTAAATGAAGAGAGACCCTTTATTCCCAACACTTTTCAACAAAATGTTTAGTGAGGGGTCTTTCTTTTCAACCATCTTCCCAGCAAATTCTCTGGTATATTGCTATATCCCTGATATACCGTATATTGGCTGCTGGCTTCCTTTGGAGAGATTACTGGAGGTTTATGATGTCTTTATTTTAAAATATACAGGTCAAGCATCAGATAGAGATAATGTACAATGTACCGCACTCCTACAAGCAACAGATTACATCTGATCCCCAGAGAAACACCACTAGGTTTACATCTTAAGACGACTTCTCTGTTCAGTCTCTGTCTGTCTCACTCAGAAACAGCGTACTATGGTTTCTTTTCATTGACCACACAACAATATTTGGTGTAGCTGAGGAGGTAGGATGAGTCACCTTTTGACTTCCAAGAGGTGAACCTCTCAATCATTAATGTCCCATTAATGGGCATTTCCTGCACTATAAACTAGTAATGTGCCTAATAAAAGAGTTGGCCAGCCAGCATTCCTAATCGCAAACCTAATCTTGTAAAAATAGGTACTTATAAACAGTAGATGGCAAGCTCCAATGCTGTCTTGCATTAGAGGCATTCCTCCTCTCGTAGGAGGGAATGCCTCTTCCGATACTATCCCTGCAATGGAAGATGCATGTATTATCTAAGAACAAAACAAGTATCTTTCCTGCTTCAGAATTGTTGCTTATTGATCTGTAAATTATGCTAATTTAAACAACTAAACTCATTGATTGATGTAAGACTACTTTAATTGGGTGGCAGACCTACTTTACATACATGCTGTTGTGTAGCATTGATGGGAATTGATGAGAGATTGGGAGAGAATTGATGGGGGGAAGGTGAAATACTTCCACCTGCCCATTCTCCCCTGAAAAGCCCCTCAGTCTTTTGGATGGGCTCCAAAACCAGAAATGAGTCCATATGGTAGGGGAAATAGCCCTGGGGGAAGCACTTGCCGCTGCAAATCAGCAGTTATGAGAAGAGTTAAGCATCCTGTTTGTCCACCAAACCTCCCCCTGCATTCTCATTATATCATTAACATCAGCACTTGGGTTACTAGTTCTAAATATCCAAATAGCCTTTTTTAAAATCCAAATCTGTGTTTCACTTTGCAAAGACCTTTGAGTATCAAGTACCTTCAAAGTGTGTCTTAGTTGGAGTTTGGTTGGTTTGGTTTCTCCCCGCCAGAGGCGTAACGATGGGGAGGGCAGGGGGGGCACGTGCCCCTGGTGGGGAGCGCCGCCATGACCCCCGACAATCCAATTTTTATTTTATTTTTTTATTTTAAATAAAATAAAAATGTTCCTTCCGTGCGGCGCCCGCCCCCCCCCCCATTGCTTTGCTGGCCTGGCTTGGGACTGGGAGACACAGCTGCCGTGCTGCCGGGAAAGAGAGAAAGAGAGTGGCATTCTCTCTCTCTCGGCTCTCCTAGCCGGGTCTCGTCTCACGCACGCACGCGCGACTCGGCCAGCGTGCTGAGTCGCGCTGCACATGCGTGTGCGTCTGTTGGCATCCTCCCAGCTGGGCTCGCCTTCTTTTCTGCATGTGGCGCGCGGCGCCGGAACCGAGCGGAGAGGACGGCAGGACGTCGGACTCTAGAAGCCGGAACCAACGAGACATCTGTTTATTAATTAAAAGCGTCAAGCGTGCACTCAGGTGTGTGTGTTTGTGTTACTGTTCTCTTCTCTGTCGTGTCTTGCCATCTTATTCTTCGTTCTTACTTATCAATCCCTTCCCCGCCCGTTCTGCAACTTCCTTCCTTATCCTCTGGGCTTTTTCCTACTACTATTCCTTTTACTGAAAATAATTACTTTGCAAATTGCCAGTGAATTGTGCCAAAGAAAAAGCATTAAGACTGCCAGTAGGCTTGCTGGCTGTTGGGTATCTGTATTCCAGTTTCTAAGTGGAGGAAGGTTTGCAGGAGCACTGCGTACAGAATCTGTGTACCAAAGAGTGTGCTTGTAGTCTCCACAGATCAAATTAAAATGATCTCCCCTTCACACTGCTGCATTTCAGTTTGGTGTCTCTCAAGCGGTTAATGGCAGGAAGAAAGTCTTTGTAGGGGCTTTGAATGCACAAAGCGGCAGTGCTGGAGGAAGGAGGTGAGAAGCGAGGTGGTGCTCGTCGGGTCCGGCTCAGTGGGTTGAGCAGTGCCAAGTTGTCACCAATCAGCGCGTGCTCTGCCCGTTCCGTTCAGCGCGCTAAAACGCAGACGGCCAATGGGTGCTTTCCGGTGTGCTAGAAGAGACTGAAAGAGAGAGGCGGGGGAAATCTAGAGAAGTTTAAGTCTTGCTGGTTTATACATGGTATTGGTCAAGTGAACGTGGTTTTGAAGTTGGGAAGTGAAGTAAGGAAGGGGAAAGGCAGGACGCGCCGCTCGCCTCGCTGCCCCAGCCCCGGGAAGCGGCGGCGCGGGGAGCGTTTGAATTCCATCGTTTGCAAATGCTGGTAAGGGGGGGGGGGAGAATGCAATACTGGGAGGGGGTGAGGAGCTCTTCTTGCGTCTCAGAATTTGGACAGATTCCTTTGTCTGCTTCAGCTTTGAGTGTTGTTTTGCTTTATGGCCCTAAAAAGGTAAAGGAACTTGGAAGTCACCGGACTTTGCATCCCCCTTTGTATTGGGAGAGGGTGGGGATGGAGAAAAAGAGCAGGAAAACCAGAGCGAAGACCAAAGAGGACTTCTTAAAATGGCGGAGGCAGAAAAATATAAAAGTGCTGAAGATTCTGCATGGTTCTCTTAAAAATTGAAACCGGACCAAGGCAACTAGCTGCTAAAGGTGTCTTGCATATGGCTGCCGTCATTGCATGGTTATCCCGCACTTCAGTGCTGCAAAACCTAAATCTGAGGCATGGATTTTCAGGATTTTGCATGCTAACGCCCCAAATCCGCTCTCTAAACAAAGCTCGCTTCCTTGGCTGCTTGCTGCATCATAACAATGACTGATCTGGTTCTTCCTGGCGCTGCAGTGCAATAAAAGCCCAGCTCCAAGGCACAGATCCTCACTATGTTTACATGTAGGGTTCAAAACCCCGCCCTCTCATCGTAACGAAAAAGGGTCTGGTCTTGTCTTGTCTTGTGCTTCCCAGATGTGCCCATCTCCTTGGGGAGGTGCCGTGTTTGAAGGGAGAGGGTATTTTTAAAAAAAATATATGTCCCTGTATCATCCCAGGGAGATTTGGGGAAAGTCAGCTGAGGGGGAGCTTAGGAAGCCCTAAGTATTGAACTTCCTGGTGCATGTGCTTAGAATTCCCTCTTAATTGTGTCTAGCTCGATTGCATCCCCTTCAGTCCACCCTGTGGTAGGCAAATAGATGCTTGATCCATTTAGGGAGACCAAAGATTGTTAGACCAACTGTACCACTAAGTAAGGTACATGTATTCCAAACTTTAGTGAGACATAGTTGTGAATACGACATATAAAAGACCCCTTGAGCAATTTTGGAGGTTAGTATTCTTTTCATCACTAAGAAACATCTTGCTGTGGAGAGGAAAATGGAATCAAGATCTTAAGAGAAAAGGTGTGTGCATGTTCTTTCCTCTGCAGTGTACCTCCTTGCAGGTCTTGCTGAAGCACTGTCAAATCTATTTTATGAAAATCAGAACACGTGACTGGTGTATTGCTACTTATAAGGCCTATGTTGCCTTCCACTTGTGGGTTGTGGAATATCATTATTAAAAGACAGCCTTCCTAAAACTGCTAACAAACTGTAGTTCTGAACCCAGTATCAGATTTGCTTATTATCTTAATTATTTTTTCTTGTTTTTGCATGGCATTCTAGCCAACATGTATTGCATATTCTGAATTATATTTGATGACTGAATAATACTTTGTAATAGTATGTGAATACCAAATCATTTATCTTCTTACAGTTTCTAAAAGCTGCATAGTTAGACACTTCTACAGCAATAGATGTCCAAAGTGCAACATTGTAGTACATCAGACACAGCCCCTTTATATTATTATTATTATTATTATTATTATTATTATTATTATTATTACATTTATATCCCGCTCTTCCTCCAAGGAGCCCAGAGCGGTGTACTACATACTTGAGTTTCTCTTTCACAACAACCCTGTGAAGTAGGTTAGGCTGAGAGAGAAGTGACTGGCCCAGAGTCACCCAGCTAGTTTCATGGCTGAATGGGGATTTGAACTCGGGTCTCCCCGGTCCTAGTCCAGTATTTAGTTTGTGTGTCAGTCAGATGTATGTTGGGGCGGGGGCGGGGGGCGCGGCGGTGGGGGGGCATTTCAGTGCTTGCCCTGGGCGCCGTTTTCCCTAGTTACGCCTCTGCTCCCCGCCACCCCATGTATTTGAATTCATTGACATGCTCTGGGATCTTAATTATATCATAAGTAGACCTCATAATAAACAGTTCCATCAAATGATTTTTGTGTGTGTAAAACAAATAGATTAATTTTTGTTAGGCAGTATAAACATTTAATAAATAAAATGTAGGCTATATGTCCTCTGCACTTTATAGTATGGTATTTGTACTTCCTTTTAGTTCAAAAGTTGGATTTGTGCCATTGGCTTTCCTATGATGAGCTCCTGAATAAATATTGGGAATTACTTCTTATGTTACACAACTTTCCCTCAATGAGCTGAGAATGGTGTTTTATTCTCATACATTGTGACATATGCTGGGCTAAGAGATGGTGATTTGCCCAAGGTCACATAGTGAGCTGATGGCCTAGCTGGTGGAACAGGGACGTACCGTTAATTACACAAAGGGAGACAAATGTCTCCTTGCCCGCAGCCTCTGAGCTCGCTCCCCCCCACCACCACCAGGCCAGTCCTTGCCCTCTGCTCAGACTGGCCCACTGGGCAACTGGACACATTCCCGGCTCTGCCCCTCACCACCTCTCCATGGCCCAGCACCATTACCAGTCAAGTTCAGCTTGTATTTAGCTGGGAACAGGAAGTTCCCTGTTCCAAGCATCCCACGGAGCTGGGAACAGGAAGTTCCCTGTTCAAAGCATCCTACAGGGGGCGCCATCACACTGTGGATGCCATCATGAGTGCCCAGTAGCATTCAGTACTACTGGTTACTCAAGATGGTGTCCGCAGTGCAATGTTACCCCCCACAGGATGCTGGGAATAGGGAACTTCCTGTTCCCAGCTAGCTACTCAAGCAAAGCTTTACCGGCAGCAGAGACAGCATGGTTGTCTCTGTTTGATAGAGCCCAGGTGCCGGGCCACAGAAAGGTGGCAGGAGGTAGCAAGAGACTGTGGGAGGGGCAGGTAAGACCTTCTCTTCCCAATATAAAGTTCCTGCCCAGCATGCTGCCTGCGAAGCTGCCTCAGCCTGAAAGACAGACCCAGCAAGGCGAGGATGGATTTCCCCACTCCCTTTACTGTCAGTTTAAAGATAAGAGCAACTATTGTATCTGGGTTCCTGTCCGATATATTCAACTAGTAAGTGAGACCTGTTGTTTGAGCAAAGTCATTGTGCATAGATTGCACAGATAAAGGACTTAAATATAGATAATAGATTTTTCAAAAAAAAATTAATGTGCTTGCAAAAGTGAAGTAAAAGAACAGTGAAATTCGTAGGATTCAACTTCAAATGTTTTTCATTTTATTGAATAATGACTATACATGGTAAATGTGAATCTGAGAAAGATCTGCTTCTTTGGGGCATGATGTGGTTTGGGAATTACCGATATGACTGAGCGGTGAACATCTGTTGAGAACAATGACAGTTAAAATCTCCTCGTTATCTTGAGGATTTCTTCTTAAAAAATACAAGCAACATGTTATTTAAACACACACATACAGCATATTATGGTGAGTGTAAAGTAGTGCATTCAACTAATTTCAGTGGCAGGATTGTTCATGCTAAATTTGGTATGTGTAGGTCATTAGGGCTGCCTTACGTGGTGCAGCGGGGAAATGGTTGACTAACAAGCAGAAGGTTGCTGGTTCGAATCCCTGCTGGTACTATATCAGGCAGCAGTGATATAGGAAGATGCTGAAAGGCATCATCTCATACTGGGAGGAGGCAATGGTCCTGTATTCTACCAAAGAAAACCACAGGGCTCTGTGGGCACCAGGAGTTGAAATCGACCTGACAGCTCACTTTACTTTAGGTCATTAGGAAGTATGACTGCAGTTTCCACAAATTATCCAAAATAATATTATGGATAGTTTAACTATAACCTACACTCAGTGGCCACCATCCAGCTTTGAGTTAAATGTTGAGAATCGAAGTGTCTTCCTTCAATGTGTGAATAACTACAGCTCTGTATGTGTGTATAATGATTGTACATGTGTTGAATATAACAGGTCGAGTAGGACTTGTTAGGAGTATTTGTCCACTTGTCTGCAAGTAGACACATTTTGAATAGTTCCTTTCTAATTTCTGCCTTGTGTTTGTAGGGGTGTTTTGTTATCATGTAACTGATAGTGCAAAAATGCATGTTAAGAGATGCTTCTCAATTTAGTTGTGTTTGCATAGTGATAGCAAGTAGGTCCCTATTTTCAGCAGTGAAATGTGGGAGGGTGTGGAACGTAAGAAGCTGTCGTCCTGTGTATTGGTGATTCCTATGTATTGCAGGACTGACCGATTTTCATGGAAATGAAAATGCAGAGCCCTGCCATCTGTGTGTACCCAATTTCAGAACTCTAAGCCCAGCCATTCTGGAAAAATAAGGGGGGCATGTTGCACTTTTCATGAAGGCAAAGGGCTGATTCCTTCACATTGGAGTGGAGTGATGATCCAAGGGGCGGAGTGGCACTTCAGTTCCAGAAGTGTTTGTAATTTTCTGCCATGAAACAAGCCACTTTTTTGAAGTTTTGTTTTTTTAATTAAAAAATCGATGAAACCAAAGAATACTCCCACCCATTCTGCTCAAAACCCAGCGCCCTCCCCACATACATTCCGCCGCCCCCTCAGTGCCCCCAGTCCAGTCCCCCTCCTTCCAGTCCCATAGCCAGGAGTGAGGGCAATAGCGGGCCTTGTCACCTCAAAAGTTTCTCTCCCCCCCCCAGCTGAGTTGTGGTCCCCCCAAGCAAGTTCTCTGTGACTCCTGATTTCTCTGTTGTCAGTTGGGAGGAGAGCGGCTACAGCAGCAGAGAAAGGAAAGGCTTAAAGCAGCCCTGTCTTTCAGCAGTAGGTGTGTGTGTGTGTGTGTGTGTGTGTGTGTGTGTGTGTGTGTGTGTGAGTGTGTGAGAGAGAGAGAGAGAGAGAGAGAGAGAGAGAGAGAGAGATTCTATCCCCAATTGAAAACCTTCCTTTATGTGTCCCCCTGCCCCAAGCCCTTGTTTGTGCCTGAGCTATTTTTAAATTTTTTAATATGATTTTAAATGATTGGGTTCTTTCCTCTAAGTCCTGATGACCCATGTGATCTTCCCCTCAGAACTTGCAATGAGTCATTTTCCTCTATATAGAAAGGAAAGAGGGGGTGGTGGCAGGGGATTTATTGGTTGTTTGTTTGATGGTGGTTGTTGAAAATATATCCAATTGTTTTTCAACCAAACAAGTTCTCCAAAAAAAAAGTCCCTTGATCCCAGAATGGCTCACAATACTTGAGGGTTGAGGAAGAGTAGAGCTAGAAAGAGAAACTAGCATCCAGGATTGTTTGCTAATTTTAAACTGTGGTTTGCCTGGATATCCCTTCATCTGCCTTTTCCAAATGAAAAATATTGTTGTTGTTGTTTAAAAAATCCAGCCATGCTATAGCCGTGACAAGAATAGTTGAGCTTGGAACTGAAGTTTCCTTTGGAACCCACCGAAGGGGAGGAGAGCTGGTCTTGTGGTAAAGGTACAATTGTGCCGTCGAGTCGGTGTTGACTCCTGGTGACCACAGAGCCATGAGGTTTTCTTTGGTAGAATACCGGAGGAGTTTACCATTGCCATCTCCCGTGCAGTATAAAATGATGCCTTTCAGCATCTTCCTATATCACTGCTGCCTGAATATAGGTGTTTCCATAGTCTAGGAAACATACCAGTGGGGATTCAATCCAGCAACCTCTGGCTCCCTAGGCAAGTTACTTCCCTGCCGCACCATTTGGTGGCAGCAAGCACAGAGGCGTAACTATAGGGGGGGCAGGGGGGGCACGTGCCCCGGGCGCCATCTTTTCTGGTCACGTGGGGGGCGCCGCCATGACCAAAAAAATTTTTTTTGTTAATTTTTTTTTAAAAAATTTGTTAATACAAATGTTTCCTGCTCAGTGCAGCAGCGCTGCAGCAGTCAAGGGAGCACGTCGGCGCCCCCTCCCCCATGAGTGGTCCCTTCCGCACCCCCCGCGCCCCCCCCCATTGCTCTGCTGGTGCCTGGCGGCCAGTCAGTGGCCTGGCTTGGCGGCGGCGGCGGGCGCTTGTGAGGAAAAACCTAAGTATAATGTAGTATGTTGGGGGGGGCGCCATTTCAGTGCTTGCCCCAGGCGCCGTTTTCCCTAGTTACGCCTCTGAGCAAGCATGAATTGCCCCCTTGTATTTCACAAAGACGATACTGTTGTATTATTTGCTTCTGCTGTTGTTTACACCTTGTAACTGTAGTCTCTTGTCCTCTGTTAATCTGCTACACTATATTACACATGTCCTTAATGTTCTTCTGCAGCAGAGACATGGGGCTAGGAGAAGGAGAGGAAGGCAGTGAGGGGCCAATTTTAAAATCTCATCTCCAGGCCCACTCCAACCTTGGTACGCCCCTGTGGTGGAATACTATTATACAGGACTTTTCTTCATTCCGAACAGGGGCGGATCTACAATTGAGCAAATGAGTGTAATGAACATAGGTCACCACTAGGGGGGAGCCACACCTGAATTTCCAACTTAAATAATAATTTCCCTATAGAGATCAATGAGAAACACAAAAATGTTAATAACTTTCTAATGGCTGGGCAGAAAGCTCTGAAATTTCACATGGTGTTCCTACATGCCCTTCTTTTCCCAATTAGCATCTCCGATCCAAAGTGTTGACTTGACTTGCATTCTGCCTTCATTATCATATACCTTTATTTTGAAAGCAATCGGTGTGTCTGCAAGGCCACAGGCAACCCCTGCTTTTTAAAATACTTTGAGCTTAGATTGACCATAAAGTAAATAAAACTTCTTTCTGGAAAGTGTCACTCAAACACCTTTATAAATGCACTTGTCAAGTCTACTGCTCTAATTGAATGGATGCACTTGGAACTCATAATGGTTCAATATGTGCTTGGATTAATAAATGCTGTTTAATTTGACTTTGCCTTCTCCTAATATCACTGCTGGAAGGCTTCCTTTATGTTTGGCATCAAATAGCAAAGTAGTTGAAAATGCCTCTGCATGTTTATGTAACCCCCATTTTCCTGTCCTTGCACTTGGATGCATGCTGTGACTGATCACAAGGGAACCCAACTGTGCCATCCCTTTTCACAGGAACTTTCTGCTAGCTCAACAGTATAAGGTCATTCAACTAACATCCTCCTTGGCTGTGACTTGAGTTGCTGTCCTAGAAAACAGTAGTGGGTTTGACTATGTATACCTGAACCAGCGCTCTGGCTGCCAAAAAAAGAAGTGTTTGAACTAAACTAGCCACCTCAGCAAAGTCACCTTTTAATTCACCCTTTTGTGGCTGAAATGCTCTTTCATGCTGAAAATTGTATCATCTGCAGTTCCTTACCCTTTCTCAAAAATTTAGCACTTGACATTTAAAAAAACACAGAGACTTCATAGAGTTCCTTCATGAACATGTGAGAAAACAAATATAAGTTTGAAACAGATTCTGCTTTCAGCGTAGCTCCTGTTTGTATTCATGCTTGCCTCTGATTATGAATATCTTGCATTTTCACCGCTCTTTTGCCATGTTGCTGTTGGAAATATGCAGTGCCTAGAAGTTTTCTCAGTGCCATTTCATTCCCGGGGTAGAGAGATGATCTGATGTGAAATATTATAGAGCCAGAACAATTTAATAATGGAAACACCACTCTTCAGTGCCTTGAAACTGTGTGTCCTTCAGTTACCAGAAGGGTTATTAGAATTACCTAGACAAAGTTATGCTGTTCTAAAGGCTTCTGGATTGGGTGGCCCACTCACTGTTACTGTGCATTTTCCACCTTGTCATCACACTCCTCTCATCTGCTTGGAGCCCTACACATGTAGAAGATTAAGGCGGGGGGGGGGAGGAACAGGTGAACCACAGCAACACTGTGATTCAGGAGAGCAAGATTTACAGAGTCTCTAAGTTCTCCTGCTTATCACAGAAACAGCCAAACCACTCTCTCTGGTAGTAGTTTGCGGCCTTTAATTCTTGTGTTCCTTGCAGCAGAGAGCATATGACATGTGAAGAGAGAGATTCATGCTGTCAAACACTCAAGAATACACAAGAGGAAAGCAATTGGTCACAACCCCCTGAAGCATGTATACATACAGCAGGGTTGGAAATGCCAATTATCCTTTTACAAGTTTTGTATGTGCCTTGCAGGGAGCACCAGTAAATATACAGACCATCATGAAATATAAGTAGTCATCTAAGAGTATAAGAATCTCTATCCAGGCCAATGTCTGACAGTCTTGAGCACCTGAGAGGATCACAATACTGGATAAAACTAAAAAAAAAATTTCTAGTAAAAGTGAGGAGATTTGTTCAATTATTATTGCACAAGGTTAAATGCAGAGTTTTTCTAAATCTACTAACAAGTGCCTCTGGAGAGCAGTAATGTTTCAAGTGTATGCTGAACAAAGGAAGGTGGTGACATAAAGCAACAAAGGAGAGCTTTGAAAATACTAGCTCCATTGCCTTAAATACAGTAAGAAAGTTCTTCTCAAACTGTTGAGTGCACAGTAGAAGAAAGAAATTTAATCTGCCTCCAAAGTTATGCCACTGTGCTCTCTAGGATTCTAAGAGTAAGTGTCCTATCTTGTTTTCTTTGTTGGCATTTTTATCTATTGAAGCTGGTTTTGAAAAGAATTCTGTTATCTATGGATTCTAAATCTTGTACAGCAGATAAATGGATATTGTGCCTACTGGAGTTCTGTTGTTGCAAATTGGCCAATATTATTATTTCCTGAATAACAATGTAAGTCACCTCAAGTATCCTGCTGAAGTAACATCCCTCAGCAAGTGAGAAGAGTGAGTGGGAGCAGGAGAGAGAGGGGCGGGGGACAAAAATCAAACACAGGATTAAGTTGAAAGAGGCCACAATTTGATTGCTTACAGCTTCCATACATCTGGTGTCATATGAGCAGGGACCTTTCAGTTTTACCGACAGCCTGTCTATTGACAGTAGAACCTAACAGTGACTCGAAAGGGGAAATGTTTTAAGATGCTGGATGGTGCACACACCTTGAGCTGTCCGTTGCCACCAGCATGAGAGTGTGGCCAACCAGCTCCATTAGCTCCAACTCCAAGCCACCTCAGCCACCCCCATGAGGCTTTTTTTTTTTTAAAGGAAGCCCAGCCTTGTTTACTTTCACAAGCCTTTGGATTGCTTGCCAATACCCAAGCATCAGTGTGACAGAGAGAACTTGAAAATTGCCATGACAACAACTGCCATGTGTAGTAGCTGGAAGGAGGAACCTTTGCTGGAAGGAAGGCAAAATCTTATCCTTAAAAATTCGTCCTACTACACCCATGAAGCAAGGTGAAGTCCACAACAAAGGGACAAACAAATCTGCAAATTTGCATCATACTGGAAAGTGGGGAGATAAAGCAAAATAATCACTGGGTCTTCACTGAGATCAAGTCCCTTTTTATCTTCCAGATACAGGCCAGAGAGAAGCCTTTCTCCAGTCCACCCTGCTTGTCTCTTCTTTCGAGCACCCAGCACTGAGATGATTGGCTGGAGGGTGGAGCTTTTTCAGCCAGCAGCTCAGCAAGCCTGCAGGCCCTCAATGGAAGAGTAACCAGCTGCAGTACCAGCTGCCTCATCATTCTTCCTCCACCACTGTGCTAGGCACAAAATGCACCCCACTGAAGGACAGGGTCTGGTTCTTGATTGTGGCGTTTTATTTGTTTAACACCAAAGTGTCTCCCCATTAGGCATGTGAATCTCCCATGTATTATTATTTAGACCTCAGCTATATTGATACTTTTAATATATATTTAAAAAGTTAAACTTAAATTAATTTACTACAGCAAGGAGAACTGAGTTTCGCATACAATGAGGCACATATTTGTTTTTCTCCTTTATTTGCTACTAGTAGGTGAGGCCTGCCATTAACCAGACAAAGTCATTTTGTGTAGATAACACTTATAGGAAAATTCAAGAAATTAAATATATGTAATATAATTTTTTATTAATGTGCTTGTAAAAGAGCAGTTTGAAATTTGTAGAATTTCAGCTTTAAACATTATTCATTTTATTTAATAATGGCTATATATGTAAATTTGAAACTGAATCTGAGAAAGATCTTCTGCCTTGCTTGGTCATGATGTCATTTTGGAATTATTGATCTGATTATTGAGTGTTAAAAATCTGTTGAGAACCAATAGCAGTGAAAATATAATTATATCCAGAATTTATTCTTTTTAAAAAAAAAAAAAAATTTAAACCTTCTCCAAACTTGTTCTGGTGTAAAAAGCAGTTTGTTTAGCTAATTTAAGTGGCAGGATTGTTCATACAAAATTTGGTAGGTAAAATCTGTAGGCAATTGGGAAATATGATATTCAGAATTGCTTTTTTAAAACAACAAAATTATGTAATTTTCCATGGAGCATATTCTGGTGTAAAAAGTAGTGTATTCAGCTAATTTCAGTGGCAGGATTGTGTATACAAAATTTGGTATCTGTAGGTCATCTAGAATGACTTTATTTTGCACATACATACATACTTACTGTAGTGATCAGCCTCCCCTCCCTCTAAAGAGTTAACAGGGAGTGAACCTGGAGGTAGAAGAGCTCAGTTATAACAGCAAAGACATGGCCGAGGGCCGATTGTGGAACCGATCACGAACTGCTCATGTGCAAGTTCCAAGTCAAGCTATAGTGGAAAAACAAAGCTATCCAGCTTCCACGATATGATCTTGAGAATGTACCCACCATTTTCAAGGAGAACATCAGAAACCGCTTTGAAGTTCTGAACCTCATTGACAGGGAACCAGAGGAACTGTGGAATGAAATCAAAGTTGTTAAGAATGAATGTGAAAAGAGACTGCCTAAGACCAAGAAACAGAAGAAAGCAAAATGGATGTCAGAACAGACGGTGGAAATTCCCCAGAAGAGGAGAGAAGCCAAACTCAAGAAAGATAAAGACCTCAGGAAGGAACTTAATAGGGAATTTCAGAAAGCTGTTAGACGAGACAAGGAGCAATACTACAATGACATCTATAAACACCTTGAGGATGGAAATAGACATGGAAAAACAAGGCAAGTTTTCCAAAATATCTCTGAACTCAGAAGGAGGTTCCAACCTTGAATTGGTATGTTAAGGGATGCCAAAGGACAGATAGTAACTGATTCAGAGAAGATCAGAGATGGGAGGAGTATACTGAAAATCTGTACAGCAGGTATGTCAATGTCCAAGATAATCTAGAAGATACAGGTGAAACTTGGAAAATTAGAATATCGTGCAAAAGTCCATTAATTTCAGTAATGCAAATTAAAAGGTGAAACTGATATATGAGACAGACGCATTACATGCAAAGCGAGATAAGTCAAGCCTTAATTTGTTATAATTGTGATGATCATGGCGTACAGCTCATGAAAACCCCAAATCCACAATCTCAGAAAATTAGAATATTACATGGAACCAAGAAGACAAGGATTGAAGAATAGAACAATATCGGACCTCTGAAAAGTATAAGCATGCATATGTATTCAGTACTTGGTTTGGGCCCCTTTTGCAGCAATTACTGCCTCAATGCAGCGTGGCATGGATGCTATCAGCCTGTGGCACTGCTGAGGTATTATGGAAGACCAGGATGCTTCATTAGCGGCCTTCAGCAATTCTGCATTGTTTGGTCTCATGTCTCTCATCCTTCTCTTGGCAATGCCCCATAGATTCTCTATGGGGTCAGGTCAGGCAAGTTTGCTGGCCAATCAAGCACAGTACACTGTATACTTTTCAGAGGTCCGATATTGTTCTATTCTTCAATCCTTGTCTTCTTGGTTCCATGTAATATTCTAATTTTCTGAGATTGTGGATTTGGGGTTTTCATGAGTTGTACGCCATGATCATCACAATTATAACAAATTAAGGCTTGACTTATCTCGCTTTGCATGTAATGCATCTGTCTCATATATCAGTTTCACCTTTTAATTTGCATTATTGAAATTAATGGACTTTTGCACGATATTCTAATTTTCCGAGTTTCACCTGTATTCCCTATTTGCAAGAACCTCTAGTACAGGAAGATGAAGGTAGATCAGCACTTGGGTCATTACCAAGTCGTAAGGCTACAGGAATTGATGGAATGGCTACAGAAATAGGCAGGCAACATAAGAACAAAAGAACAGCCCTACTGGATCAGGCCCATAGCCCATCTAGTCCAGCATCCTGTTTCACACAGTGGCCCACCAGATGCCACTGGGAGCCTACAGCAGGAGTTGAGGGCATGCCTTCTCTCCTGCTGTTACTCCCCTGCAACTGGTACCCAGACGCACCCTGCCTTTGAGGCTGGAGGTGGCCTATAGCTCTCAGACTAGTGGCCGTTGATAGACCTTTCTGCCATGAAGTTACCCAAAACCTTCTTAAAGCCATCCAGGTTGCTAGCTGTCACCACATCTTGTGGCACAGAATTCCACAAGTAGACTATGTGTTGTGTGAAAAAATATTTCCGTTTGCTGGTCCTAAATTTCCAGGCAATCAATTTCATGGGATGACCCCTGGTTCTAGTGTTATGTGAGAGGGAGAAGAATTTATCTCTATCCACTTTCTCTACTCCATGCATGATTTTATAGACCTCTATCATGTCTCCCTGCAGTCGTCTTTTTTCTAAACTAAATAGCCCCAGGTGTTGTAGTCTTGCCTCATAAGAAAGGTGCTCTATCTAGGCCCCTGATAACCTCGGTTGCCCTCTTCTGCACCTTTCCCCATTCTACAATGTCCTTTTTTAGATGTGGTGACCAGAATTGTACACAGTACTGCAGGTGTGGCCGCACCACAGTTTGGTATAAGGGTATTATGATGTCAGCAGCTTTATTTTCAATCCCCTTCCTAATGATCCCTAACATGGAATTGGCCTTTTTCACAGCTGCTGCACATTGAGTTAACACTTTCAATGAGCTGTCCATCACGACCCCAAGATCCTTCTCTTGGTCAGTCACCAACAGCTCAGATCCCATCAACATATACTTGAAGTTGGGGTTCGTCGTCCCAATGTGCATCCCTTTACACTTGACAACATTGAAGCGCATTTGCCATTTTGTCACCCACTCTCCTCGTTTGGAGAGATCCTTTTGGAGCTCCTCACCATCTGTTTTGGATTTCATTGCCCGGTAGAGTTTGGCATCATCTGCAAATTTGGCCACTCACTGCTTACCCCTACTTCTAGATCATTTATGTATAAATTAAAAAGCACCTGTTCCAGTATAGATCCCTGGGGGACCCCACTTCTTACTTCCCTCCATTGTGAAAACTCTCCATTTATCCCTGCACTCTGTTTCCTATCCTTCAACCAGTTAGCAATCTACATATGTACTTGTCCCCTTATCCCATGATTGCTAAGTTTTCTCAGGAGTCTTTGATGAGGAACTTTGTCAAAAGCTTTTTGGAAGTCCAGGTAGACTATGTCAACTGGATCACCCTTATCCACATACTTGTTGATAATCTCAAAGAGCTCCAGAAGGTTTGGGAGGCAAGACTTACCTTTGCAGAAGCCATGCTGGTTCTCTCCCAGCAGGGCCTGTTCTTCTATGTGCTTTACAGTTTTATCCTTGAGGATGATTTCCATCAATTTGCCGGGAACGTACGTCAAGCTAACCAGCCTGTAATTTCCCGGATCGCCCCTGGATCCATTTATGAAAATCAGTGTTACATTTGCTACTTTCCAGTCCTCTGGTACAGAGCCTGATTGCAGGGATCTATTATATTAATTCTTCTGGGTGTGCCTTGGAATGTGCGTCCCGGTGCCCAGCTGATTTGCTGGGTGATGGAGTTGCCTGATTGGCTGGGGCGCACCTAGGAGAATTGGCCAGCCGGGCGACTGTGGAGCCAAGGCGGGAGCAGGCCTGGCCGCAGCAGCGGTGGGCCAGGCCAGGCTGCAGCGGCGGTTGCTGTGGGCCCGGCCGCGGAGGCGAGGCCAGGCGCAGCGGTGGGCCCGGCCGCAGAGGCAGCACTTGGCCCAGCAGCCTGAGCCTGGCACTCGGCCCTGCCAAAGAATGGAGCGGGGGGGGGGGGAGAGGTCGCCAGCCCCAAAGAGCACACAGATGCTCTGTGTGGGAGTTGGGACTGGCACTGGGAGGCAAGCAGCGGCTGCGGAGCCGGCGCTTGGTCCGGCAGCAGCTGCGGAGGCCAAGTGGTGGTGGGCCTGGCCGTGGTGGCGAAGCGGTGCCGGGCCCGGCCCGCCCACCCACACATGGAGGCCAGGCGGTGGCGGGCTCGGCCGCAGAGGCGCCAGTTGAGACAAGGCACCCGGGGGAGGCCGGGGCAGGAGGGAATCAGGTGGCAGGACTTCCCTGTTCACCACCTGGGAGGAGGAACAGCGGCTGTGGGGCCCTTTTCGGCCGCCCGTCACTTTAAGGAGGGCCTGGCCTGTGGCAGCGGAGGTAAAGGACTCAGTGCAGGGAGGGGAGGGCAAGAGAGAGGTAGAGGGGGAAGGGCAAGAGAGTGGGGAAGGGGGAAGGGCAAGAGAGTGGGGCAGGGGAGGAGAGAGCAAAAGAGGGGGAGGGTAAAAGGGCAAGAGAGAGTGGGGCAGGGGGAGGGCAAGAGAGAGTGGGGTAGGGGTCAGGGGGAGGGGAGGCAGGAGAGAGTGGGGAGGGAGGGGCAGGGAGGGCAAGAGAGAATTGGGTGGGAGGGGGAGGGGGAAAGAGAGCAGGGAGGGAGGGGGGCTGGAGGGAAGGGAGAACAGCCGGCCCCAAAGAGCGCACAGATGCTCTGTGTGGGTCGGCTAGTAAGTTATATATTTTAGCAAGGAGGTCGGCAATTTTACATTTGAGTTCTTTGAGGACTCTTGGATGGATGCCGTCTAGCCCTGGCGATTTGCTAGTTTTCATTTCCCCACCCCCAGACAGTTTAGAACAGCATCTCTCGTCACTGCTGTCTGACTCAGTTCTTTAGCCTCCGTCCCTGAAAAGCCTGTTTCAGGAACAGGTATATGCTCAGTATCCTCTGCCATGAAGACAGACACAAAGAACTCATTTAGCTTCTCTGCAACCTCCATATCCTCCTTAATAATCCCTTTCACTCCCTCATTATCCAAGGGTCCAACCGCCTCCCTGGCAAGTTTCCTGCATCTGATGTATTTAAAGAAGTTTTTGTTATTCCTCTTGATACTTTTAGCTAAATGTTCCTGAAACTCTCTTTCTGCCTCCCTTATTGTCACCTTGCATTTCTTTTGCCAGAGTTTGTGTTGCTTTCTGTTCTCCTCATTTGGGCAGGCCTCCCAATTTTGGAAGGAAGTCTTCTTCCCTTTTATGGCTTCCTTGACATTACCTGTTAGCCACGCTGGCATCCTCCTGGACTTAGTGGTACCTTTCCTCCTTTTGGGTATAAAATCTAACTGAGCTTCTAGTATTGTGGTTTTGAGTAAACTCCATGCATTCTGGAGCGAAGTGACTCTCCTGATTTTCCCTTTCAGCTTTCTCTTCACCATACTCTTCATTTTGGAAAAGTTTCCTCTTCTGAAATTCAAAGTGTCTGTGTTAGACTTCCTTGGTGATTCTCTCCCCGCGTATGCTGAATTTGATCACACTATGGTCACTGTTCCCTAAAGAGTCAATGACACTGACATCCCGTACCAGGTCCTAGGTGCCACTCAGGATTAAGTCCAAGGTCGCCTTCTTTCTTGTTGGTTCCAGTGCCAACTGTTCTAGGGCACAGTCATTCAGCATATCTAGAAATTTGACCTCTGTGTCATTACCTGACTGCGAATTTACGTAGTCTATGTGTGGGTTATTAAAGTCACCCATTATTACTGCCCTCCTTGACCCCTCGCAGATTTCCTTCTGCAACTCCCAGTCACTGTCCGCATTTTGATCAGGAGGGCAATAGCACGTCCCCAGTAGCACATTTCCTTTCAGGCCTTGTATTGTCACCCACAGGGTTTCTGTGGAGGACTCTGGTCCACCTAGGTTTTCTAGCTTGTTAGATTCTATCCCTTCTTTAACATACAGTGCTACTCCACCTCCAAAGTGCCCCTCCCTGTCCTTTTGATAGAGTTTATATCCAGGGATAACAGTGTCCCACTGGTTCTCACTGTTCCACCCTGTTTCTGTTATGCCCACTATATCTATTTCTGTGTTGGCAACCAAGCACTCCAACTCACCCATCTTGGCTCAGAGGCTTCTGGCATTAGCATATAAGCACCTATATGTTGAATCTCTTCCCTGGTGTCTGCTATCTTTCTTTTGACGCTTTGACTGGCACAGCCTTCTGTCTGCTCTTTATATGGTTTTGCTCTGTTTTATCTGAATCCTCTGCACCTTCACACTTTAAGGCATGGCATTTGCTGAACCGGATACTGTCCAGCTCCTGTCGGCTATTCCCCAGGCATCATTTTAAAAGCCTTTTTGATTTTAAGTGCCAGCAGTCTGGTTCCATCTTGGTTCAAATGCAGCCTATCTCTTTTGTACAGGCCTTGCTTGCCCCAAAATGTGTCCCAGTGCCTAACAAATCTAAACCCCTCCTCCCGGTACCAACGTCTCATCCACGCATTGAAACCCCTCAGCTCCGCCTGTCTCACAGGACCCACATCAGTCAAGGTTCTAACGAAAATTCAAGGTCGATTCGAGGTTGAATCAGTCAAGGTTCTAACCAAACTATGCCAGCAAATTTGGAGAGCAACACAGTGGCCAACAGATTGGAAGAGGTCTGTCTACATACCCATACCAAAGAAAGGAGACTGTACAAATTAGAGCCCTATGTGGGAAAGGAAATGACGGATGTTCAAGCTGGTTTCAGAAAAGGCCGGGGAACAAGAGACATCATTGCTGATGCACGCTGGATAACTGAGAAAGCCAAAGAATACCAGAAAGAAGTCAATATGTGCTTTATTAACTATAGAAAAGCCTTCAGTTGCATCAACTATATCGAGTTGTGGAATATCCTTAGGGAAATGGGTGTCCCAGAACATCTCATTGTTCTCATGAAAAACCTATACACAGGGCAGGAAGCCACAGTCCAGACAGAACATGGTGAAACAGACTGGTTCCAGATCGACAAAGGAGTAAGACAAGGCTGTATACTTTCTCCTTCTTTATTCAGTTTATATGCTGAACATATACTAAGAGAAACTGGATTGGAAGAAGGTGAGCATGGTTTTAAAATTGGAGGAAGAAACATCAATAACCTGCACCACACTGATGACACCACTCTGGTAGCTGAGAATGCGGATGATCTGCAAGCTCTAGTAATGAAGGTCATGGAGCACAGTGAAAAAATGGGACTACGGCTAAATGTAAAGAAGACTAAACTAATGACAACGGGTACAGCAACCAGCCTCAGAATTGACAATGAAGACTTGGAAGTGGTGGATAGCTTCTACCTTTTAGGATCGACTGTCAGCAGTAAAGGATCCAGCAGTCAGGAAATACGCCATAGACTAGCACTTGGTAGGGTTGCAATGAAGGCCTTGGAAAAGATATTTAGATGCCATGACGTGTCCTCACCTACAAAGATTAGAATCATTCAGACAATGGTTTTCGCTGTGATACTCTATGGATGCGAAAGCTGGACCTTGAAGAAGCAAGATAGAAAAAGCATTGACACTTTTGAACTTTAGTGCTGGAGAAGACTTTTGAGGATACCATGGACATCCAGGAAACAAACAAATGAATCATAGAACAAATAAATCCAGAATTTTCACTCGAGGCACAAATGACCAAGCTCAAACTATCATACTTCAGACACATTATGTGAAGACCTATCTCCCTTGAGAAGTCTATAATGCTGGGGAAAGTTGAAGGAAAGAGAAGAGTACAACCAGGAGCAAGGTGGATGGAGTCGATTATGACAGCAATGAATGCTCCACTGAGAGACCTTAAAGGTCATGCTGAGGACAGATCATCCTGGAGAGAATCTATCTATGTGGTCGTTAAGAGTTGACCGACTTGATGACACTTAATCAATCAATCAATCAAACCCAGCCCTGATTGTAACACGCAAGGAGATTCTAGGCAAACCATTGTATCTCTGGACCACAAGAAGCAGAATATGGATGAGGTATCAAGGCTTTATGTTCTGTTTATAATTCATACACCTTTGCCACTTGCTTTAAAAAAAAGTGGAATCATCTTGCTATCCTTCACGGCTATTAATAAGCAGGCTTTGAAAAGAGGAGACAGAGAATTAAGTTACCATAAGTAATTTTCCTTCATTTGTACATTTGGTGTTTCTCAAACTTCAGCAGACTTCAGTGCTTTCAGTCTTTTGGCAGCTTCTCTCTTAGAGCTGAAATGAGAACTCCTCTCACTGCTCTGCACAAAGACAAGATTTATATAAGTACTGTCTGAGGTCATGAAGTACTGAGAACTTTGGCTTCTTCCAGCTTCAGAGCAAATAGTCCAGCTTCAGAAGGATTTTCATCAAATAATAGCAGGACATGGAGCCTTAAAAGACACCATCCACTTTTATGAATATATAGTTGCGCTCAGTTCAGGTGTATTTGTTTTAAGTATAGACCATTACAAAAATGGCATAAATTAAACTGAGACACCAACAACAGCTAATAAATAGCACATAGTGTTTCCTGACATGCAATTAAATAGCATTCTCTGCCTCTCTCTCTCTCTGTAATATAGCTGGTACAGAGCATGGATGCACCAGTGCAGCGAGATAGCAGCCTAACAGAACTTCCCAACTAACTGCACTGGTGAAGTAGCAGTTTTTGACACCCTCCTCTTCCCCTGGAAGCCCTCTGTGCCACCTGAAAATATGTCCCCAAGGGTTTCACAGCCCTCAGGGACACACTGTATTTACCTAAATCCAAGACTAGGTTTTCCCCAAGTTCTTTGGTGTTAGAAATCAGGGGGTCATCTTAAATTCAGAGTCCTCTTCCTTTTGGGTGTATAGGTACAATCTATACTTATCCTCTGTTTTTAAAGGGGTTTGCCTTAAGTTCAGAGTCGTCTTATATTTGGATAAATACTGTATTTTCAGGTGGCAAAGAGGGTTTCATGGGGAAGGGGAGGACATTAAAAACTGCTGCTTCCCTGCTGCACCTGTCCAGTTAGCTGGGAAATTCTGTTAGGATGCGATCTTGCTGCATTTGGTGCATCTTCTCTCTGTATGTCGGCCAGTAATAGTTGTGATCTTTCAACAACATACATGAACCTTTTTTCTGAATGTTCACAGTAGTAGGGCAATGAAAGATGGTGTAACAAATCTTTGATTCCTACAGTACCACTGATACAGACTCTTACATGACAGGAGATCTTTTAAGAAATGTGGAGGACATTAAATTAAACCTAAGAAGGGAAGTGCATTTTAGAGATCTGCACAGAACACAGTAGAGCCTATTGTTCCAACAGAATGTCCCCCATTCCGAGTCGGAAAGTTCTGAGTGCCATTTTGGAGTCCAAAATGACACTCTTCTGACCTCTGTACACGTGCAGCAGCCACTTGTGTGGTGGTGCTGACCATGCATATGGCTTCCACACATGTGCAGAGGCTGAAAGAGCACCATTTTGGAGTCCAAAATGGCATTCTGAACTTTCCAAGTGTTCCAACTTGGAATAGGATCATTCCTTCCTGAACTTGGAACAGTCCCTTCATTTGATGGGCATTCTGTTCTGAGCTCAGAACACGCGGAACAGCCCAGTTTGCGATTGGAGCATTCTGACTGCGAACCATTCTGCACATCCCTAGTGCATTCTCAGTTCATGGTTCATGCTGTCAGACAGTCTCTAGGTTTGATGGGGCCCTCAACAAGGTGACTCTGACAGGGCCCCTACCTCTTACTGTGGTGGCAGTTCCTGGCTGTGCCCAATCCTCCTCAAGAGGCCAAGACAAGCATGAATGGTAGGCCCCTCAAGGGGAACTGGGCCCTTGGCAGCTGCCCAAGGGTGCTTACTTCTGACACTGTCTTTGGTTTTCAAACCTGTGGTGGCATTTCAACATGGTATATCACAGAGTTGCCTAAGAATGTGCCAGAAGGCCCAACTCCTTCACCAGTAGGTTCTCCATGTGATATATCATCTGAAGAAAATGAACAGCTGTCTTTTATGAGCAAACTGACTTCAAGTCCTAATACATTAACACTACTTGTAAATAGTGCTGACTATGTGAACAAGGGTGGTATTTACCTCTATTGGGTTCAAAAGCAGCTGAGGCTGTGCAATATTTGAAGAACAAAACAAAATTAATGAGGTCTCCATTGGTGTGGATAAGCTAATGGGTGAAAGAGTGCATATTCAGCATTACTTTAGAAGAGCCAAAACAAAAAGCTTCAATAATGGAAGAAAAACAAAAGGACAGTAGCCAAGATGAAGGATATTGCAAGGTGCAGTTCTAAGCCAATCCCACCCAAACATGGGGTACCCAAAGTATGATCTCTTAACAATAAAATCTCCAGTTTTAGAGCCATGATGGGAACCAGGATCATAAGATGCCAACTGCATAAGCCACTTGGGCACAAATCATGAGAAAAACAACAGAGATAGACACATCTCAAGAGTTATCATTTGCTTTTTGCAACTTCTTTTCTGGGCCATAAATTAGAGTTCCCTTTGTAAACCTGGCTATGTGTCAGATGCAGTGGAGTTAATAAAACCAAGCAGATTGGAACCTACATTTTGAAAAGTAAAAATAGAAATTCAGAAGCCTGTGTGACAGAGAAAGAAATCATGTGGGCAGGTTGTTCAAGAACATTATTGTGGAATGATTTATTTAAAAGCTATACACTCAATAGGAAGATGTCATTTTAAAGAATGCTTTCAGCCTTATTGGGGGGTGTCTCAGGGTTGGTAATCCATAGGTTGATAACGGAGTTATGTGCTGCACTGGTTCTTCAGGCCAATACAATTAAAACCACTTCGAATGTATTTGCTTAGTCTTTGCAGATCGCCACATTTTCTTATTTAATGGCTATCATGTTGGGAAGATGCTTTAAATAGTTCTTAAACAAAAACTCACACAGCTGAGTTTTAGTTATCCTTTGTGACTGTGAGCCAGGAAATGCTATAAACACATGAGGAAGAATAATCTTCTGGAGGTGGGGAAACCTATATTCTGCCCTACGAACCTGCCTTTCTGTTGAGATTAGTGACTGAGGCTCTTTTCTGGATTCCGCCACCACTGGCAGTCAGGTGGATGACTGCTAAAGAGAGGGCCTTTTCTGTGGTGGTATCCTGACTTTGAAATTCCCTAGCTAGTGTGGAAGTTCATCTAGTGCCATCATTACTATCGTTTAGGTGCCAGGCTAACATTGTCCTATTTATCTAAGCTTTTAATTAACAATAATTGATTTTATGATGTTTTATGGTTTGCTGGTTATATTCTGTGCTGCTTTTTATTCTTCAGTATGATTTATTTATATTCTTTATTTTGTGAACCTATTGTAAGCTACCATGTGGAGTTGTTAATAGCTGGAAAGGGACGATATACATTTATTAAATAAACAAGCAAGCTAGCAAGGATGCCCACAACCAGAAAATTCTTTGTCATTTCCAGTACAACTGCTTGTACAAATTAAGCAGCAAGCAGCATTCCAGTGTATAACTTAAAATTTGAACTGAAAAGTAGATTGCCTCAGCACAAGGTGAACATGTAAAAGAATCCTTTGCTTATTCAGCATTTAACTGCTATTGTGGCTTTGGGGACTACCTGAAAGTAATGAGAGACACTAGACCAGGGATTCTCAACGTTGGGTCCCCAGATGTTATTGGACTTCAACTCCCATAATCCCCAACCAAAGGCCATTGGGGCTGTGGATTATGGAAATTGAAGTCCAATAACATCTGGAAACCCAACGTTGAGAATCCCTGCACTAGACCACAGCTGAAGAACCATAGATGGATCGTATCCCAAGGGTGATTTGCAGTATATTTTTCATTGTAAATTGTTATAAAATCAGAAGCTATACATTATACTTTCATCTATTAGAAGCCATTCACTAAACCCTGCTTCACAATCGTTTTTTACCCTCTGGGCCTTGTGCAAAGATAGCTGCATCATAATCTGATAAATTTGAACAGTACTTTGAACTATATTATTAATTTGATTTTTTTTTTTTTAGTGGCCCTTCTATCTGACTTAAAATTCAAGACTCAGCAGTAAAGCATTCGAAGGTACTTCCAGAATTGACTTCCCTGCAGTAACTCTGTTACAAATTAACATTTTTCTTTTTAATGCTTTATTTGCCTCTGCATGCCCCTCCACACTCCCAGCTGATTACCATGAGATCCATCTATTTCAAAAAAACACTGCAACCAACATAGGCTTGGATCCAAAGAAGCATGAGCAGAAGGAGCACTCAGTGCCACTGTTCTGCACACTGTTGTACATGCACTAGTTGGTCCATTGCAAAGCAAGCCCTAATGACTGGAGCATAAACAGTTCCCTATTTGAAAGTATTTGCAGTAGCTTCTGGCAATCTCAGCCACTTTAAAACATCAAATGCCTGACATAACAGCCAGCCCTAATGGCCAGGGTTCAAAAACGTCTCCTTTGAAAAGCAAGATTTCTAATGGTGGACTGTTTGCACTCCAGTCATTAGGACTTCCTTTTAGCATGCCATAAGGAATTTAAACTGTAAGCAAGTTATGCAATCCAGATGAACAAATAGCACATTATGTTGTACAAACAGTTTTGCAAATGGAAGAACATTTCTAGACTTCACTTCACTTCACCCAGTGCTCTCTGATAAGGTGGAAACAGCACTTCCAAGAGTGGAAAAGACTATCCACTAGTAGAAGAGCACCTTTGAATCCAAGCTATACGCACTTATTTGGTGCAGGCTTATTCGTGGGGATACTAGTGGAGGACAGACTAGTAAATCAGAGGGCTAGAGGGTCAAGACATTTGTCATCCCTTCTCCACTGCTCTGATGCTTTCCCTTTGATGTGTAGATTGCTAATCTTAGGGACTTCCTTCCTCTCTCTCTCTCTCTTCCTACCTGCCCGCCTACCTTGCAACATGGCAAGCATCTCTCCCTGCACCATTTGTGCAGAGAAGATGCAGAATTCATCTGCATCCAGCTAGATAGATAGATTAGAGATCCTAACTCCTCACTTTCCTATCTAGAATGGAGTTCCTTAATAAATGCCTTTTATATTGATTTGAAACTATGAATTGGCTCCAAGTTACTTTACTCTCAGCACACACGCATGCTTAACTAATCCGCTGTGTTGTGCCTCTGTGCACTCTGCTATAATGAGAAAAGGGATTCTCTCACCACAGAGAATTTCCAACATAAAACACCATGTGGAACTGTTTATAGTCTAATCTTCTATCTGTCTGATACATTTCTATTTTGCTTTTCATAAAAGTTTTAAGCGGCTTACAATAAAAATCCAGAACAACAATTTCAGTAAAACAATGCCCGACATCCAGCACAATGTTACATCTCTGCAACGCTGCACTGCAGGGCTGCTACACCCTTCAAAGGCAGCATCCGAATTGCGCAAACTGGGCGGTTGCCCAAGCAGCACTTCCGCAGAAGTCTCTGTTGTCTTGAACACGGAAACCTGCACAAGTAGCGCTTCCACAGTTTTTGCCATTCAAGACAATGGGGACATCTCTGGAAGTGCTGCTTGTACAACCGCCCAGTTGGTGCAACCCTGATGCTGCCTTTGAAGGGTGCAGCAGCCCAAGGGCATAACAAGGGGAGAGGGTGCCCGTGTTCACCCCTGTCCCCGGCGGCCCCTCCAAGTGAGGGAGATAATGAAGAAAATAGGGAGGGGTGGAGCCGGGGGACCCTCAGGAGCTAGGGGGGCCCAGGTTCTTTGAACCCATCCACTCAATTATAGCTACGCCCCTGCAGCAGCCCCAGACTGCAGTGTTGCAAAGATGTAACATTGCACTAGATATCGGCCAATATCATAAGACACAACGCTATATATCTATATCAACAAGTAATAAAAGAACCATTCAACAGCACAAGCAAAAAAACCTTAAGGACATGGTTTATAGAGCACCTTACAGAACAAAGAGGTCTTTTGTTTATTTTTCAAAGCAGCAATTTAGGAGGCCTCTCAGATCTCTGTGGAAAGGGAGTTCCATAATTGAAGGGCCATAGCTGAGAAGACTCTGTTCCTTGTAAATATCAGACACATCTTGATGAATGGCAGGCCAGAGAGCAGGGCCTCTGCCATATCAGCTGACTACCTGCATGCTTGACCCTTGACCTTCATGGCTTATTAAATAGCAAAGAGGAAATTTTTAGATGGGTCCAGCAGGTTCTCAATGCCTCATTGAGAGAGGGAGTTGTCCCAGCTTTTTTGAAGAAAGCTATTATTCAACCATTTCTAAAGAAACCCAGTCTGGACCCAGAGGATGTAAACAACTATATGTCTGTTGCCAATATTCTCTTCCTGGGCAAGATGCTTGAGTGTGTAGTGGCTGACCAGCTCCAGAAACTTTTGGAGGAAATAGATTATCTAGATCTATTTCAATCAGGCTTCAGGCCCAGCTTTGGAACAGAAACTGCTTTGGTCACCCTGTAGAATAACCAGTGCACAGAGAGAGAGAGAGAGAGAGAGGAGTGCAACCCAGAATTCTCTTGGATCTCTCAGTGGATTTTGATACTATTGACCATGGTATCCTTTTGGATAGGCTGACCGAGTTGGGTGTAGGAGGTAGTGTTTGGAGGTGGTTCCACTCCTATCTCAAGGCCCATTTCCAAAACGTGGTGCTGGGAGATCACTGCTCAACCCCTTGAGAGTTTTGCATTGGGGTCCCACAGGGTTCCATTCTTTCCCCTATGCTGTTTAACATTTACATGAAACTGCTGGGAGAGGTCATCCAGAGATTTGGCCTGAGGTGTCGTCATTATGCAGATGACACTCATTTGTATCTCTCTTTTTCATCAGACACAGGTGAGGCAGGGACTGTCCTGAATCAGTGCCTGGATGCAGTAATGGACTGGATGAGGGTGAACAAGCTGAGACTCAATCCAGACAAGACAGATGTACTGCTGGTTGGTGGTTCCTCTGCCCGGGTGAATTATATTCAGCATGTTCTAGATGGGGTTGTACTCCCCCTGAAGGACCAAGTTCACAGTTTGGGGGTGCTCATCAATCTGCACTGTCATTAGAGGCTCAAGTAGCCTCTGTGGCTTGGAGCACATTTTATCAGCTTTGGCTGATATGCCAACTGCAACCCTACCTGGACAGAGATAGCCTGGACACAGTTACTCATGCTCTGGTAACATCTCACTTAGATTACTGCAATGCATTGTACATGGGGCTGCCTTTTAAAATGGTCCAGAAACTGCAGCGGGTACAAAATAGGGCTGCAAGATTATTAACTGGGACTGGGTGCTTTGATCACATTATGCCAGTGCTTCATCAGCTGCACTGGCTCCTAGTCTGTTTCCAGGCCCAATTCAAAGTGCTGGTTTTAACCTTTAAAGCCCTAAATGGCTTGGGACCAGGTTACCTGAGAGAGTGCCTTGTCCCATATGTTCTGACCTGGACCTTAAGATCTTCTTCGGAGGCCCTGCTCAGAGTGCTCCTGCCAAACCAGATGAGGTGGATGGCTACTAGGGAGAGGGCCTTTTCGGTAGTTGCACCTCATTTATAGAACAGCCTCCCTAGTGAGGTTCGCCTAGCTTCATCACTTTGTTCTTTTAGACACCCGTTAAAGACCTTTTTGTTCACTCAGGCCTTTCAAATTTTGATTTTTAAATTTGATTTTTAAAACTGATTTCTAAAAAGTTTTTAAATTGCTTTGTATTGTATTTTGTTTCCCCCCCTTTTCGTCTGTTATGATTTAATATGTTATGTTTTTAATTGATGTTTTAATGCTGTATTGAGAACAATTTGTTATTGGGAGGCTATCAAAATTTATTGTCATCATAGTCGTCATCATTATATGTTAGGGACTGAGCAGGTTAATACGGGAATAGCCATCTTTATGGTAGCTTTGTCCCAGATCATAAAGGGCTTTAAAGTTCTAAATCAGTACTTCGAATTAGTTCAGAGAGTGATTTCACATCATAATATGCTATTGCTATGGCAGTCACTTGATTCAATAAACCATAATTAATGTTTGAGCTTTTTTAAAAAAATGTATAGTTAGACTAATGTGTATAAATACAAATATATACAGTACAATACATAGTGAAAAATCCATTTTTCAATGTATTTGAAAATGTATTTGAAAAATGTAAAATAAATTTTAAATAAACTCTACAGAAGAGAAATTTGTGCAAGATGGTATCAGTTATCTAAAAATTATTATTCAATTATTCAATGGAATGTACCCGCTTTTCAGCAAATCTGTCTTCTCCTAATCTTTTTACCATCCTTTGAAAATAAGTTAATTTAGTAATATAGGGAATTGCCGACAGCTTATTAAACCAATTTGAAACTAATGGTGGAATAAGCACTTTCAATTTTGCTGCTATGTTTTGAACATTGTAGAAGCTACTAAAAGGCAAGTAACTGTTTCTAGATTGATGGTTTGAGCTTTAATTGGTTGATTAATCAATTAAATGTGCATAAATAAATTTGCATACAAGTCAAACTATACTGAAGAAAATAGCATACATTATTGCTTGATGATCACAGCTGGTACCATGTTAAAAGAGGCCTTGTCTGCTGTTCATAAGAGAAGATAGAATACCTCTTATAAGATGGCACCTATCACCCTTTGTTTCCCAAAATACTTCCATTTAAAAAACTTTTTAAAAAAATCTGTTGAACAATAAATCAGTCATCCTTTTAACTGAGCAAAATATTTTTAATCCACTAATCTAATCAATCACTTAATAATGCTGCCCTTTACCTATGTAAAGCTATATCAAAAGTCCTTCATACTTTTTCATTTTTCTTTTAAATATTGCTGTACATACTGGGCCCTGTCAGACAAAACATGGAGCCACTGAAGATTCTAACCAAACTTCCAAAAACAAGCAGAGAATCATTTCCGCAGATGACCTGTGGAAATGTGGTTTGTTTTCTTTGGCCCCTCCCTTCTTTGGCAGTGTGGTTTGTTTTCTTTGGCCCCTCCCTCCATCATTCACCCACTCCACGGCTGTTTCTCAGCTGCTCTGTGTCAAGCCTCTTGCAACAAGCTGAGAATAAAGCCTGAAGGTCATTTTGGATACAACACAATAGCAAATTCAGCCACATTTAAAACAAATAAGCCAACCCTTGGTTTCAAAGCTTGGTTTGTTTGATCAAATGGAATCTCTGGTGAATCTGAGAGGCACATTTAAACAGAGAAGCACAGAGAGGATTCTCAAATGCAACCAAAGATCTGCGTTGTGCCTGAAACAGCCTACTGCTTGCTGTTGAAATAACTTCTGAGTAACCAAGGGAGCTTACCGAGTCTTATCCATCAGCTTTTGCTTCCTTTCACTTGCAAACTGACATTACAATTCAACCTAATTTGCATCATAAAGTATTTGAGGAGAAAGTGCCATATACTAATATGCCACATCTAAACAGCCTCAACAAACATTCTTCCAATGATTTCCAAAGGTGTTTTGAATTAATGTAGCTGTTGAACATTTATCATTTTCACCTGTGCACAGAAAAGAAATTAAGAGACTGATCCTATAAAATATTGGGCGCTGAAATCAGATTCAGCAGTCGTTGCAGTCAGAGTTTACTGGCACAGGTATAGCTTTAAACTGAGAGATTACAACATACCAAAGGCCAGCCAGTTTACTTCATAGTTGGATGGAAATCTGTAGGGATGTGCAAAAAATTTCGGGCACAGAACGATCTGTGCCCGAAACGAACAATTTTGGGTGATTCGGGGCTGAACCGAATCACCCCCGATGTCCCCCGATATTTTTTGGGCACGAGCCGAATCACCCGAATTTCGGACCTGAAAAATTCAGGTGATTCGGTTCATGGTTGATTTTTGGCTATTTTTAAAATTTTAGTGACTTTGGGGCAGTTCGGGGGCATAGCATGGGATCTGGGCAAAAGAAGTGGGGTGGGGTGGTAGTGCCTAATGGGTGCAGGCTACCACCCCAATTTCAGGGGGTTTGGACAAAGGGGTGATTTTTTGAGAATTTTTGAAGTTTTAGTGACTTTGGGGCAGTTTGGGGGCAGAAAGTGGATCTGCCCCAAAAGAGTGGGGTGGAGTGGTAGTGCCTAATGGGTGGAGGCTACCACCCCAATTTCAGGGGGATTGGGCAGAGGGCTGATTTTTTGGGAATATTTGAAGTTTGGGTGTCTTTGGGGCAGATTGGGGGGAGAAAGTGGATCTGCCCCAAAGGAGTGGGGTGGGCTGGTAGATAGTGCCTAATGGGTGGAGGCTACCACCCATCCCCAATTTAAGAGTGATTGGGCAGAGGGGTGAATTCTGGTGAATTTATTTTTATGAGGTTTGTCTTCATAAGGTGAAGTGTGCTAAATTGATTACTTCCTCATATTATTCATAGTAAAGGAAAGTGTGAAAAAGTGAAAGTGGGGTCATGAGAGTTGTTTAATTGAAAAAAATCTCATTTGCTATGATAGAATGAGAATGAGAACCCATTCACACCCATTAATGTTCAAAGTACAGAATCTTACTTTACTAAAAAGAACAGATGATCCCAAACACTAACCTAATTAAACATTAGATCATGCCTGGGTAAAGAATAACGGTACGTCGTGACAGAAAGTTGAAAGGCTCAAGAGGTACAAACAACTCTGGGAATGGCATTCCAGAGCCTAGGGGCAATCACAGAGAAGGCTCTGTCCCACATGCATAACTCAAATGGTGTCGGTACATTGCTCAACTTGAAGCAAACTGCTAGCTAGTGCATTTCCTTCAAGATTGGGGAGTTCACCTGGCCTTTGAAAGTGCTCTGGCCACAGCATTTTGCATTAACTGAAACTTTTGAATGCAGTACTCTTCAAGGGCAATGGTGTCCAGTTAGCTTCTAAAATATTAATGGCTCCCATTTAGCATCTGAAATATTTGCTCTTGTAAATTAGCAGCACTTACTACTGCTTTATATTGTAAGTATGTTTAACTAACAAGATTAGATTTCTGCCCCAGTTGGATGTTCTGTTATTTGGTACATTGCCTCCTCTTTTCTGCATTTAAAACTGCCTTAATCTGGAATTCCTAGCGACTGATTAGGACTTACTGTTTATCATGCTATGATTCATTGTCCCAACTTTCAGTGTCTATCCTTAGGCGTGCTTTGAAGTAGGGAATCCTTCCTTAGGAACTCTACCATCAAGAACTGTGGCCTGGAAGGCCTGGCTGGTTTTGCATTCTTTTTTCACCTTGTCTCATTCTCTCCAGTCAGTTATATTCACACCTGCATTTGCCATCTTCCTACTGCTAAGTACTTAATGCTCTGCATTTTCAACTTCTTTGCTGTCCCAGTTGTGTTTTCAATACAACTGAAGATCGGTTATCGGAATTTTTGGGATTTAGCTGACTGGATAGGCACACAGCCAAAAGTGTGATGTTGAAACCAGGACACCCAGTGCCTGAATGCATGCAGTGGATTTTTAATAAGACAAATCTGCAGCAGAGCAATTCCTACAAAAACAAAAAGAGATTTGTCAGAGGACATAGCAGGCAGTTTTGGCTCTTGCTGCACTGGGAGAAAGCTCTGCTCCCTGTGTCTCTTGGAAATAGCTTGTGTCAAGAAACAAAGCAGGCCTTCTCTAATAAATGCAGGTTATTCAGATAAATTAAGAACATGTTCTTCTGACTATGCAGCAGGTTCTACGGCTCTCCTAGATCAATTTCTGTGTTCACAAGTATTGATGGATTAAGTGCCATCAAGTCGGTGTCGACTCTTAGCGACCACAAAGATAGATTCTCTCCAGGATGATCTGTCTTCAACTTGGCCTTTAAGATTTCTCAGTGGCGCATTCATTGCTGTCATAATCGAGTCCATCCACCTTGCTGCTGGTTGTCATCTTCTTCTCTTTCCTTCAACATTTCCCAGCATTATGGACTTCTCGAGAGAGCTGGGTCTTCGCAAAATGTGTCCGAAGCATGATAGTTTGAGCTTGGTCATTTGTGCCTCGAGTGAAAATTCTGGATTTATTAGTTCTATGATTCATTTGTTTGTTTTCCTGGCTGTCCATGGTAGCCTCAAAAGTCTTCTCCAGCACCAAAGTTCAAAAGCATCAATGTTTTTTCTATCTTGCTTCTGCAAAGTCCAGCTTTTGCATCCGTAGAGTGTCATGGTGAAAACCATGGTCACAAGTATAGGGGGATATAAATAATTAGGCTTTTCTTTTAACTGCCTGCCAGTCATGCTTCGCTATATGCCATTGTGTGCATTGTTGGCTTCCTTGTCTGTCCCTCTTGTTTGACCTGCCAGCTCTTTCAGAGTTTTTTAGAAGGGCACTATAATGCTAGAATGATGAATAGCTTGTGAGGTCTGCTTTTCCTTCCTGTAGTAAGAATGCACCCAAGCACAACTGAAAACAAATAGCATTTTGACCCATGGTATGTAGAGTAACAAATTTTGTGTAGCAAATGATGCAATATGGAGCAAAAAGAGGTGATACATCTAACGAGATGGCCTTTGTCATACAGAGATGGGACAAATGAGGCACTATGATGATCAAACACGAGGAATTAGAAAATGCATGCAGAAATCAGTCTGAAACATGTAGGGAATAGTATTTTTGAGTATCCCTCTAGGATAGACCTTAAGCAATGGCAGATTACTTGCCTTGCTGTGTCACTAGGTGTAGTTTGTACATTCACACAAAGAAAGGTGTACGTACAACAGGTATCGTGGCCAAATTACTGCTGGATGATAACAAGTGGACAGATTGTGTGAACTGATATTGAGAAAAAAGCAATAAGGAAGGATAATGATAAGGGTCTTTTCCTGGAAGTTCCTTTTAACAGAGAAATGGCCCTTATTCCTATGGATGGTGGAAATCAGTCTTCTACTTCAGGAGGAACATATGCACCTTGAAAGGAGGAAAGTCCGTCAAGATTCTAGGATGTGGCCAAAAGCCTAAAGTAGCAACTGTTTGAGGTACAGAGTGGATTGGAAGCAATCTCAGATTAAAATTATGTAGGTTTGCTTTTTGGAGCTTCTGCTATGCAATTGCTACTGCTTTTTGAAACTGAAAACCTCCTCCTGAAGTTAAGTAAAGGAGGCCCTTGTTATCTGCAGATGCACAGATCAAGGTTTCATGTATCCATGGTTGGGTCTTAGAGATCTTAGAAAAATAGGAAGAATTCACCTATCCATGGTTCCTGAGTGTCCAGAAGTGACTTCCAGTGTCATTTCCAGCCACTATTTTGCAGTGCAGAGCAGTGTTCTCTCTATTTTTTTTTTCATCTGTGTGCGGAATGAGTTTTGTTCTGGGCAGGAATACCAAGGCAGTGTGTGCACACATGCATTCAGAATGGGGCCTTCCTGATTCAACCTGAGCGGGATCTAAAATTAAATGAGCAGACATTTTAAAAAATGTGAGCGCAGGCATGTGTGCACGCCTTAGAGGGAACACTGGCGCAGAGCCATTTTGTGACTCTCTTTCCCCCCAAACCCAGATTTCTTTCACGAACATTGGCAAAAATGTGCAAGAATTCCCCCACATTCCTTCTGAGATGTATGGAGAAGCCATAGTGATGGAGCAATTTTTTCTAAAGCCTCACAAGGTTTTTTGGCTTTTTATTTTCTGAGGTTTTGTGGGGGGTTTTGCTGGGTGATCTTACAGAACACCCAGCCAGACCACAAAGTCAGTGGTCTTGTGGAAGTTGAGACCAAAAATTAAAAAATAAAAATAAAAGAGAAATTAAAAAAGGATCCGCCCACCCACCTCCCTGCTTCTCCCCACAACTGCCTGGCTGGCTTGGCTGGCTTTCCACACTTCCGCTGCAACTGCTTTCTGGCCAGGAGAGCGAGCAGGGTAGGGAGGGATGGGGGGAGGCCGCCTTCCTTGGTCGGGCCTGGGCCAATTCCCTGCCTTCCTCTGTGTCTGTCCTCTTTGGCAGCAGGCACTAGCCGAGCCTCTGAGTCAGGCCGCTACGAGGGCTGGCGGGGAAGCAGTGATGCGCTAGCTGAGCAAGCGCCGCCAAGTCAGTGGCTGGGCAGGCTCCCTCTCGGGAGCTGGGTGATCCTGTGGAACATCTAGTCTTGTGGAAGTTGAGACTGAGAAAGGAAAAAGGATCCATGGATACCAATGCAATTTTCAGAATAAAAACACCTAGAAGAGTGCCATTTTTAAAAATGCAGGTTTTATGCATGTGAGGGGTGGGACAGTTTTCTATGTTGGCATTGACGTTGCAAGTTCGCAGTGGTGTTGCATGTCAGCAGTGTTGCGGAAGACCCCCTTAAAAAAGTTAAAAAATAATAATGGGGGGTGGGTCATTAAAATAAATGTTTTTAGGAGAAAGCTGGTCTTGTGAATCAGCAGTAAATAGAGTATATATGATTAAAACAGTTAAAATGAAAATTAATTTAAAATTTTAACAATATTGGAAACATAGTAATAATAAAAATTAAAACAATAAAATTTCCTTATTAACTATCCAGTAACGTATATTTATGGTGGAAGCACAGAATTTAGCAACATTAGATGTAATTACAAACTCTGAGTCCAAAAGCAACAAGGAACAATAAAATTGCTCCTGTCAACCAGGGAATTTACATCACAAGGTGTGATGAAAGATTCACAAATATCCTTATAGAACAGGCAGAATAATAAAACATGTTCAATAGTTTCGACCTGATCCAGCCCACAAGGGCAAAGTCTATCAGCAAGTGCAACCCCTCTGTAATGCCCTTCGAGGACCGCCAAGGGTAAGCAGTGGCAACGAAACAACGTAAAAGCTTTCCTATACCTCGGAAATTCTAGCCAAATAAAATAATTCATTGTGGAAACTAGGTATCTTCTTTCCTCTGAGATATAAAATTTAGAGACCTTCCCAAGGTCATTTTGCCATTCAGAATCAAAAACTCATTGTTTAGCCAGCAGCCTTGCCTGATCAAAACCCAATTTGGACAAGATTGTAACAGAGAGGCCCAGAGTAGCTATTTTAGCCTCAATAGACTGGATCCACCTGGAGTTGAAATCATCCTGAAAAATTAGGGGAGCCAAGCCAACTGGATGATAGATTAGTTTAAGCCAGTAGCAAAGTGTAGTAATCCAAACATTGGCCTCTAATTGTATTATTTTAAATGTTAAGCTGGTCTAAGGACCATAATAAATTTACTTACTTACTAAACATTGGCCTCCACCCTAATAAAGCCAGTCTCCAAACGGATGGCATCATTCAAAGCAGATCTTGGAGTATTAAGTGCCGTTTTCAGGAATTTTGACTGCACACATTCCAAAGTTTCTCTATATTTGAGATAGAGCTCAACTGTGCTCCATAAAGTAGTTGGGACAATGACTTGGTTTAAAATAATTTAAAAGCCGCTGGTAAGTAATAGCCACCTTTTGATCTCAAGTACCGTAAAATGGCGAGCGAGCTTTTCTGAGCATTGGAGGCTACATAATTTGCATGGGCCTTCCTAGTGCCCCCAGCATGGAAAACTACCTCTAGGTACTTAAAAAATAATACCTGTTCAATAAGTTATCCCTCAATCCTCCAAGTGAGAATCTCAGGTCTCCTTGCAAAAGCCATTATTTTGGTTTTCCGAAAGTTGATCTCCAAACCTTCCTTACCGCGGTACAGATTTAATGCACTCAGCAATTTTCTGAGGCCAATAGGAGTTCTCAATAGGAGAACCACAGCATCTGCATAAAGCAAGATAGATATATGCCTCCCTGAAAATTTAGGAGGGTGGAAATCTAAAAGGCTAAGTTGATCCACCATAGAATTTATGTAGTAATTAAACAAAAGTGGAGCAAGTATGCAGCCCTGCTTAACACCTCTCTGGGTCACAATGGCACTCGTTAGATGCCCTTGAAGTCTGCATCTAACTTTAAGAGAAGTGTCCAAATATAGCACTTGGAGCAAGTATAACAAACGACAGTCAATGGAAGAAGTCCCCAGTTTTTCCCAAAGCTTAACCCATGAAATAGAATCAAAAGTTGTCTTCAAGTCTACAAAGGCAGCATATAAAGAGATCATACCCGGAAAGGAGTATTTCTCAATAAGATGCTGAAATACTAAACAATGATCAGTAGTAGATTGACCCTCCCTAAAACCAGCCTGTCCGTCAGCAAGAAGGTTCTCGTGATCCAGCAAATCCTTTAACTTATCATGTAAGTGTCCTGCATAAAGCTTACCTATGATGTTAAGTATGCTGATGGGTCTATAATTGGCCGGTCTTGTGGTAGCAAGCATAACTTGTCCCCTTTGCTAAGCAGGGTCTGCCCTGGTTGCATATGAATGGGAGACTACATGTGAGCATTGTAAGATATTCCCCTTAAGGGATGGAGTCGCTCTGGGAAGAGCAGAAGGTTCCAAGCTCCCTCCCTGACATCTCCAAGATAGGGCTGGAAGAGATTCCTGGCTGCAACAGTGGAGAAGCTGCTGCCAGTCTGTGTAGACAGTGCTGAGCTAGATGGACCAATGGTCTGACTTGGTATATGGCAGCTTCCTTTGTTCCTATGTTCCACACACTATGCATGCATGATAAGGAGAAAAAAAAGAGAGGCACAGCATCCCGCCTATAAAGTCAGTGGCCAGAAGGGATCTGAGAGAGACCCAGGAGCAAGCGGTATGAGCAATCCATGGGAAAAATTAGAAAGAAGCTGAGGAACACCGCATCAAAGTAGCCCTATGCAAACACCCCCAGAATTGTTATTATTTCAGCTTCAGGCTGTGGCTTGTATGCAGTTTTTATGAGACTGATTAGTCGCGTAATCCCGCAGTTTGGCCTGCCATCTGGGAAAGACCCTGGAGAGCAAGGTATTGTGCTTTATTGCTCTTATTTCTGCTTTTTAAAGCCTTGTTTTTAAGTTTAAGGAACCTTACCCCTGAATTTCCATAGGGGTAAGGTTTCTTTTTTCGCTCTTTCCATACTTGCAATTTCAGGCAAGAACGGAAACCCCCTGAATAAAGAGGGCCTCCTGTACCTTGGTCTAGCCCAGGGATTCTCAAACTTGGGTCCTCAGGTGTTATTGGACTTCAGCTCCCATAATCCCCAGCCTCAGTGGCCTTTGGTTGGGGATTATGGGAGCTGAAGTCCAATAACACCTGAGGACCCAAGTTTGAGAATCACTGGTCTAGCCGAAATTTTGAATATTCTTATATTTCCTTTTTTTCTGACAAATAAAAAGATTCATGAAGGGGGAAAAGACACCACAATTTTTTAACTTGTCTGAACTATCCTTCCTTGCATTAGTTTCTCCTAATACTAAGGGCATCATTTTGCTTGGAGAGGAAAAACTTAAATTGAGAGAAAGTACAGTATATGTTCTTGGTGGAGACATATCAGCCATATATGACAGGGTGTTTTATCCCACACACACAGCTGATAGAGACTGGCACACAAGAACAACATACTGCTTGGCTTCCTGAACTGCATTTTCCGGGCAGTGCCCAGCATAGATGCCAGAAGCTACCACATAGATGTGAACTTGTTTAAGGAAGTGACCTAATCCATAATTGTGTATAAATAAATGTTCCAGTTTTGGCCTCAGAGTAGGCCATAACTAGGCATCTAGAAAGTGAACCAGGAAAAGGCAGGTCCCTCCCAGATGGGGCCAGTGCTTGCTGGTGCAAGGGGATGGGCAGTGAGGATGGTGGAGGATGGCTTTAAAGATGGCCCAAACTGCCACTGTTGCCACCCAGCATTCCATGGGCCCAGTCTGGCATCTGACTCAGCATATTGTGGATCCAACCTGCCCCCTGACCTGCCGTGCACCCCCCTGCCACTCATCTGGTTGATATGCAGCTGCCGGCCTGCTGCAGTGAAGGAACCACACTCAGGGGCTGGCGGTGGTGGGAAAAGGGACATCCTTGGCAGCACTTTCTACAGCACTGCCGTTTCTCACCAGGGCCCCACACTTCGCCCCTTTGTCCTGAGCCCTGCACCTTGCAAGGATGACCCTGACAGGATTCCATCTCTTCTCTCCCCTGTATGAAACAGCAGTTTGGAGAGGGTGGTTCTGAGCTGAATGCTAACCAGTCTATTTCCCCTCTTTTGTTCAGACTCAGCCTAATCCAGCAAGGCAGACCTGCCATGAGGTGGAGTGAGGCGGTCGTCTCAGGCAGTAGATTATTGGGGCACCAGCAAGGTGGCAAGATATCCTTCTGCCCCCTGCTTTTGAAGAAATGGCAGAAGAGGGGAAGGAGATTGCACACAGAGAGAGTGGCATTTAGCAACTTGCCTCAGGTGCGCAGAGGCTTTGAGTCACCACTGTGACCCAGTCTGCTGTGGCTGTTTTTGTTTTGCTTTGAAGTACAAGGAAGGCAAGAATCATGGAACCGTACATCAAATGTTGTTGGGGCCTGAATCAGCACTTTGTAAGTGATTAAAAATGCCAGTTTGATTTAGAATGTCCAGTATGCATTTGATCCAGCATGTACAGAAAAAGTCCCTGTAGCGGATTAAAACTGTTGTCTTAGAGTCAGCTCATGTGAGGGAGAGAAAATGCTGAGCCATCCCTGCTAAGCTGCCTGGGCAGGCTTCTCCTAAAACTATTCTGTATTCCCGGCAGATTCAAAATGCTGCCGCTACCACCCCCTTTGTCTACAGAAACTTGCTGGGCTTGGGGTGAGATAACTCTGGGCCAGTCACTTCTCTCTCAGCCTAACCTACTTCACAAGGTTGTTGTGATGAGAAACTCAAGTATGTAGTACACATACTCTGGGCTCCTTGGAGAAAGAGCGGGATATATATATATATATATATATATATATATATATATATATATATATATACACATACACACACACACACACACACACACACACACACACACACACACACTAACCCAGAGAAAGCTCTCTCTTAATTTTGCTATTGGACAAGTACAAAAACGTTCCACATGTACATCTACATGTGGTAAGAAAATTGATAGCTGCTGAGTGCTCTAGGACGCTTTTGCACCAAAGAAATCTCCTTTCTGCCCTCCCTTTTTCTTGAGTTAAAAACCAACTCTGAGAGGCTTATAAAAAGAAAAGAACAAAAAAACTGCTTCCATCTGAGGCTTTTAGGTCTTAAATACACTCAAAAATACTTAGTAGGTTACAAAAATAGGTTGTCTTAGGCTTCAGTTTCAGTTTGCATTTAGACACACTTAAAAGTTTACAGAATCTTTTGCAACTCCTTAGGTGGGTTGAGCATAGGCTAGTATATCTTATTTTAACTACGTTGCAGGTAAACAATAATAGAACAGTATCAGGAATATACAAAGCGCGCACACACACACACACACACACACACAGAGAAATATAAGTTTCTGTCACAAAATCTGACTAACAAACTGTTCCCTATGCTGAATCCCCTTTACCTTGAAAACTCCCCCAACACCTGATGGAGAATCAAGCTTCCTGCAATCCTGTCTCTCAAGGATCTGCAGTTATCCCATGAGAAACCTTCATGCTGGCTTTGACCATGAGGCAGCAAAAACTCCATGCCCCCCACTAAGCCTTTCCGCACTCGCTTCTCTAGCATGGACCACCCTTCTTATTCCCAGATTGGCTGCCCTGGAGTTCACCAGCCACAAGTGAGACTAGGGTTCATTCCTTGTTAACTCTTTAGAGGGAGGGGAGGCTGATCACTACAGTCCCCTCCAAGGTCAACAGGACAAGTCCTGTTTTTAAACTTCCTCAAAGGGTTGCTGTGAAGTGGAAATGTTTCTCTGAGCTCTTTGGGTGGTGTATAGATTATAGATAGCCTAGATTTCTATGGCAATCATCAACCCACTTTTTAAAATTAGCATAGCAAGTACCAGTTATTTAGGGCTATTCAGAAATACACAGGAGAATTTTCTTTTAGTTTCAATTTCTTTTCTTTTGTGTCTCCAAATGTATTAAAACTATGTCAAATTATCATGCCCAAAACTGAGGCATAATTACTAATTAATCACCATGAATGGATGCTATTCTCACAAGATACCTATTTTGACATCCCCATTCTTGTCTCATCTTCATGTGGCCCTATTTGGTGCAGTGATCTTATTCAATATAAGGCAGCTTCCTATATTCACATTGGGGGAGTTACAAAAAATTCGTGACTTGACTGGGAAAATATTGCTGTCCACTGTAACAAACCTCCCTTTTGTGAGAACTTTGTGAGAATAAAGCTATCAGAATTATAGTATCATGAAAACAGCATTTAAAAATAAAAACAAATTATCTAAAGCTTTATCTAAAAGTTAGAGTGCTGGACTAGGACCGGGGAGACCCGAGTTCAAATCCCCATTCAGCCATGAAACTAGCTGGGTTACTCTGGGCCAGTCACTTCACTCTCAGCATAACCTACTTCACAGGGTTGTTGTGAAAGAGAAACTCAAGTATGTAGTACACCGCTCTGGGCTCCTTGGAGGAAGAGCAGGATATAAATGTAATAATAATAATAATAATAATAATAATATTGATGATAAAATTCAGCCATCCCAGGTCCTTGGGAAGGACTCGATGTCTGGATAAAACAAACCAGTCAATAACACCTGTCTGACTGTGTAAACAAGAAATAATAATAGTAATAATAATAAGCACATGAACCAAACAACCACCAGGGTTCGACTTCCAGCTCTAAAAACAGTTGCCAAAAAACAACTTGCTCAGGCATTAAAAGATGTCAATGCTGCACTTACAGAAATAACAACCAATAATTTGCAAGAAACAAACCAACTAATGTACAGTGCAGCAACAATAACAACACAAGAGCTCAGATATAAGATCAGTGGACCTGTAAAAAAAGAAAGCAGTACATCACCTAAATGGAAGATTAGATTAGAAAATAAAATCTCCAGGCTTAGATCAGATGCTAGTAAATTGAAAGATATGAAAGACAAGAAGCTGAAGAATGAAAACACCAAACAGTAGCTGATCCAAAAATACCACCTAGATTCAAGGAAAATTAGAGAAGTCCTGGAAATAATAAAGCAGCAAATAACAGCAGTGTCAAAGAGGATTAGCAGATATGAAGCCAGAATTACACAACACAGGCAGAATCTGCAATTCCAGTCGAATCAGAGACGTTTCTACCAAAGCATAGAAAGAGAAACTGTAAGAAACGTAGAAACACCAAATAAAGAAGAAACAGTGCAATTCTGGTGGAAATTATGGGACAATCCAATAGATTATAATAAAAAAGCAGGCTGGATGAAAGAGGTCAAAAAATGTAACCAACAAATGCAAGATCGAATAACAACAGTAGAATTAATAAGTGAAAGAGCAAAGAAAAGTAAAAATGTGACTGCTCCAGGCGATGATGAACTGCATGGCTTTTGGCTTAAACACCTAACAAGCCTTCATAAACAACTATCAAAACAGTTCCATCACATTTTGCAAGGCGGTGATATTGAACAATGGCTAACAACTGGGAAAACTCATCTCATCGTGAAAGACCCAACAAAAGGTGCAGTTCCACGTAATTATAGGCTGATAACCTGCCTGCCAACCATGTTCAAAGTATTAACTGGAATAATAGCAGATGAAATGATGCAACACTTATTAACTAACAAACAGCTTCCAGTTGAACAGAAAGGAAATTGCCCGAACACCAGAGGCACAAAAGACCAGCTGCTGATTGACAAAATGATTTTAGAAAATTGCAAGAGAAGAAAAACCAATCTAAGTGTTGCATGGATTGACTACAAGAAAGCTCTCGATTCCTTGCCTCACACATGGATACTAAAATGTTTAGAAACAACTGATGTCAGCAAAAACATTCAGATATTTATAAAATAAGCAATGAGCATGGGGTGTACACAGTTAACAATCAATGGCGAGACACTTGGACAGGTTAGCATTAGAAGAGGCATTTTCCAAGGGGACTCACGATCCCCTCTGTTGTTTGTAATCGCCATGACCCCGCTTTCACAAATACTAAACAAAACAGGCCTCGAATACCAAACATCTAAAACATCCAGTAAAATAAACCATCTGCTGTACATGGACGATCTGAAGTTGTATGGAAAGTCCCAGTCAGAAATCGAATCACTACTAAACACTGTCCGTATATTCAGTAGCGATATAGCAATGGAGTTTGGACTAGACAAGTGTGCTGCATTAATAATGAACAGAGGGAAAATAACAAAAACAGAAGGAATAGAACTGCCCAATGGAAGCAAGATCAAGAACCTGGAAGAGAAAGAACCATACAAATACTTGGGCATTCTCCAGGCTGATAACATCGCACACACTGAAGTTAAAAGAAAAATTGGAAGTGAATACATCAGGAGAGTTAGAAAAATCCTCAAGTCCAAACTCAATGGCGGGAACACCATACAAGCCATAAACCCCTGGGCTATACCTGTTATCAGATACACTGCAGGAATAATAGACTGGACCCAGGCAGAGCTAGAGACGCTAGATCGTAAGACCAGGAAAATCATGACCATCAATCATGCTCTGCACCCCCGCAGTGATGTCGATAGGCTATACCTCCCTCGCAGCTCAGGTGGAAGAGGAATGCTGCAAGTCCATCAAACAGTAGAGGAGGAGAAAAGAGGCCTTGAAGAATATATCAAGGACAGTGAAGAAGATGCACTTCAAATGGTCAATAACGCAAAACTATTCAACACCAATGAAAGAAAGCAGGCCTACAAGAAAGAACTGAGCAGAAAAATGGAAAAATAAGCCCCTGCATGGTCAATTTTTGCAAAATATAACTGGAAAATCAGACATCACCAAGACCTGGCAATGGCTTAAGAATGGCAACTTGAAGAAAGAAACAGAGGGTTTAATACTGGCTGCACAAGAACAGGCACTAAGAACAAATGCAATAAGAGCAAAAGTCAAAAAATCCACAACAAACAGCAAGTGCCACCTTTGTAAAAAAGCAGATGAAACAGTGGACCACCTAATCAGCTGTTGTAAAAAGATTGCACAGACTGACTACAAACAAAGGCATGACAAAGTAGCAGGGATGATACACTGGAACATCTGCAAAAAATACAAGCTACCTGTAGCCAAAAATTGGTGGGACCATAAAATTGAAAAAGTTGAAGAAAATGAAGATGTAAAAATATTATGGGACTTCCGACTACAAACAGACTAACATCTGCCACACAATACACCAGATATCACTGTAGTCGAGAAGAAAGAAAAACAAGTCAAAATAATCGACATAGCAATACCAGGGGATAGCAGAATAGAAGAAAAAGAAATAGAAAAAATCACCAAATACAAAGATCTACAAATTGAAATTGAAAGGCTGTGGCAGAAAAAGACCAAAATAACCCCAGTGGTCATTGGCGCCCTGGGTGCAGTTCCAAAAGACCTTGAAGAGCACCTCCACATCATAGGGGCCACAGAAATCACCATCAGCCAATTACAAAAAGCAGCTTTACTGGGAACAGCCTATATTCTGCGACGATATCTATAACAACAGCAACATTGACAAATAAAATTCTGGCATCCCAGGTCCTTGTGAAGGACTCGATGTCTGGATAAAACAAACCAGTCAATAGCACCTGTCTGTCTGTGTAAAATAATAATAATAATTAATAAAGCAGCTATGCTGAGAATGCAAAATCCAACTGCAAGAAAGTAACTTTTCCAAAAATGCTTACTTCTGCTAGTTTTCAGTAATTGTGGTTTTTAGTCTTCCCTATTTAGGTGGAAGACACTCAAGTCTAAGGATAATCCTCCCTTGTTTTTGTGATTATCCAATTTTAACTTTGTTCTGGTCAGTTTCATCTTCATCTTCTGCAGCCATTTTATTGACAATGGAAATTATCTGCCCAAGGGCTCTGCTGTTCTGCAGATTTAGGAAGTTTAGCATGCTACAGTGGCCTCTCTCCTGTACATACCAAGCCAGGAAAATAAAGTAAAGCAATATCTGCTGAAATCACTGAAATGTATTTCTAGCAAACCGTTAAAGGCATTTTAAAGCCATAATTTGTAAACAGTAACAACTGTAGCAAAGTCCAGGAATGTGTACTGGTGGATTTCCTTCGGGTAGAGAAGAAGAGCAACGGGGCTCATCTTCTCCTACATTCATTTTCAAAATGTATTTTTCTCTTTGGTCTCTGGTAGTGCTAATCTGGACCCCAAAAGTCCTGGTTCTGTCTGGGTGACCCACAAGTGTGGTTTGGGCTGGGGAAAGGGGGTTATTTCTAACATTCCTCAAACAGGTTCCAGGATAGGATCCATCCTGTTAGTACCTGTTAGTTCCACGATAGGATCCATTCTGTTAATAGAGGTGTGCTAATCGGCTCAATGTCAAGCCAGTTCGACATTGAGCTGGTGCAGTTTGGCAGCTCAGGGTTGAACTGGACCACCCCTTGTTCGGTCCGACCCCGGACCGAACACCGGGGTTCGCGGACCTTTTTTCGTTGTTGGTTTTTAAAAAATTTACTTTTACTCCTCTTCAGGGGAGTAGTTTTACTCCTCTTCCTCCCACCACTGGCCTTCAATATGCCCCCCTCCAGGCGGTTTGGGCACTCTTTGGCTGGTTTTGAGCCTTTTCCTAGTGGCCCAGGCCATGCAGAGCTGCAGTGTGCAGGTGTGCAGCCTCCAAAATGGCCGCCACACCACCAGGAGAAGGCCGAAAACCAGCCAAAAAGCACCCGAATGGATGAAGAGCCAGCTGAACCAGCCGGAGGGGGCATATCGAAGGCTGGCGGGGGGAGAGGGAACCTTCATGGACCCCCCCCCCCGCTGCCTCCAGCAACTCTCCAGAGGGGAGTAAAGATTTTTTTAAAATTATTTTTAATACAAAAAAAGGTCCACAACCCCCACCCCCAGACCAGACCGAGCCAGGGGGTTCGAGGGGGTGCCGGACCAAACTGTCCCGGCTGAACTGGGCTGAACTGGGCCAGCCAGTTTCATGCACATCCCTGCCTGTTAGTACCCCTTGTACCTAACTGAAGATGAACCCTAATACTGTTGTATTCAGTCCCTGGAAGAGAGCTCTCTCTAGGCTTGGAGAATCATTTTGCAAATCCTGGAGATCTGTGTCTTCCTGTTATCAGATCTCTGGTGGTATTCATCAAAAATCTATTACCAGGTTTGCTCTGATGTGTGGTAGTTACTACCCTTTGTGACTATGCTTTGGCTTAATGTGGGGAATTTAACTCAAATTAGTGCAAATTATATACTGAGGTACTAGGAAAGCTGACCATGGATAGGACACACCCATGTTAGAGCATTCTGAAGAGCACAATAGAGTATGGACACGTTTCCTATAAGTAAAGCTAAGTTTTATTGAAGGACAGGGCTCTACAAGTGAAAGGCGGTGATTAGCACTTCAATAGATTTTCTGGCTGTCATCTTCCCTTAAGGAACTGACGTTCTGATAATGGCATAGAGTTACTCCTCACACACATTTACAGGTAAGTGTTGGGGGAGGAGGATAGAGTTATGACCTCTAGGAAAAGAGGCAGGGGGAGAGAATGGAGACACAGATCTACAGCTACCTGCACCTAGGTTGATGGGAGTGGATTCCAGAGGTTGCAGTCTTCCTTCATGAAAGGAGGTGTAGACCTTTTGTTGCAGGGATGAAGCAAAGAGACCCTAGGCCAGGGCTCCTGCAGATGTTGGCCTGCAACTCCCATAATCCCTGGCTATTGGCCACTGTGGATGGGGATTATGGGAGTTGTAGTCCAAAAACAGCTGGGGACCCTAAGTTGAGCAGGCCTGCCCTAGGCCAAAGACAAGCAGCATGCTTACCAAGACCAAGCTCTGACTGTGCCAGGGGCAGCACACCAAAAGATCTCCCAAAAGAAGGGAAGCACCAAAATAAAAAAGTCAGGTGCAAGAGAACAAATCTCTATGAACACATACCACCCCCCAAAATGAGATCCCTTTGAGATGGTGGCCACAGCAAAACAACAAACAATGTGCTGGTTCCTATACATGCAAGTACACTAGTCTCCTGTATACCTGTTGCCTTTTCTCTCATGGGGTTACAGGAGGGGGTCTTTTGTAGCTGAAGGGTAGCCTATGGACACGATCCCAAATGCATTCATTGTTCTGTGATCAGGGAGATCCTTAGTCAAAAGGTATGGATGATGGCTGGGCTGTGTGCTCTCTTAGACATGTCTCTTAAAACAAAAGGCCAAACAGGTACTCTCCCAAGTGAGGCCACTGAAGGGAGAATTAAGACACTGATTTTCAGCATAACTCAATAGATTGATTCTAAAAGTCTTATCTATGGGTGGGAGTATGTCCTTGCTTCCTTGGCTTATGTGGGCATTTGCTCATTAAGAGAGGGAAATTACATTCTAATCTTAGTGTCTATTTGTCTATTCTGGCACTTTCTGTTAATGCTCGGGGCAGTGACTATCAGAGTAGTATTTCCTAGTCCCTTGCAATAGCACTAATGACCTGGGGCACTAAGGAAAACCTGGATAGAATGACCCATTTTCTTTCTTTCCTTGAATCAGAGGAATGCACTTAGGCAGATGCTTCCTCATCAGTAAAAACAGTGATACAATCATTGTAGATAGCCAAGATGTAATCTGAGTGTACTGACATGCAATTTGGACAGGTGGACATGGCAACACTTCCTGAACTCCACATCTTTTACTTTCAATCATGGTCACACCCGTGTTAGTCTGTCTCTCTCTGACTCAGCATTTGGACCATTTTGGACTTGCTCTAGATTTTTGTGGATCTTTGGACAAGAGGTTACCAGTGGGACTCATTCTGAGCAAGAGACCTGTCTCTCCCCCACTCATCACTATCTTACTTCTTCCCCACTTTTGAAGCCTTCAATGCACTTTCCCTGTCGATGTCTCAAGTGCTTGAAGAGTATCTGAAAAGGTTAATTAGTGATTATGCCAGAATGGAAGTGATACAGGGTAGGCTTTTTCAGAGGAAGGTATCCACTGCTTGGGCACAAGTTATAAGTTTATTCGGTCATTGACCAGCAAACAGCTTGGGCACAATGAATCAGTGCATCTCAGCAAGGGTCCTCAGCATGACTTGTATCACTTTTGGCGTCTTCACAAGTCAGTGATACAGCTCATCCACGGAGTGCCAAGAGAGAAAGTGAGGGCAGGGAACATAGATTACAGATCACTCTGCATCTGGGTCTCGGTGGGATCTTCAAACATCCATGGGATCAGAAAGCTGCCTAGCATTGGTAGTGCCAATGCTCTCCATGGGTTACTTCACGCTCTTCAAAATGGTAGAATGTCAAGACATAGCACAAGGCTCTTTTATTGATCATACAAATATTTTTTGCATGCTCAGTTAAGAATGTAAGCTCCTGTTTATGATGGCCTTGATTTTCAGAGAGCATTACTCCTGGCTGACCCTTCTACTGTGTCCACATCTGTAGCCCCAAGGCTGACATCATTTAGTTGTGCAAATGTCTGTAGACACAAGAAAGCTTCTTAGTGCAGGTATGTGAAGGCTGACCAGAACTAGACATATAGAATGGTGCATCAGAAAGGGTAGAAAACAATCACCTACCTTTATCTATTCTAAACAAAATACCATCTTAGTACATCCATCCTTTTCCCCTCTATATATTCTGCACACATATAGATGGCTGTAAATTCATCAAGACACTTCTCTTTCAGGCTGTGAAGAAAGAATGCTACTGCCGTTTCTATTTCAGGTGCTCTAATTCTTGAGAAATGGAAACCACATAAGCACTTCTATGGGTAACGTTATTCCATTTCTTACTGTTTTGACGAACAGCAACATTACTAGGCACAACTGAAGCTTTTAAAGCCAGTTGCTGTCGTCGTTCCCCCTGCCGCCAAACAATAGCTGTATTCACGAATAACTTCAAATATTCCCCTTTCCCCTCCCCCAAGTAACATTTTCCAAAGATTTTAAAAGACTCATTAGCTCATATATACATCCCTAAGAAAGCATACCAAGTTTTTAATGCCATTTTTCTCTTCTAACCTGCAGAGATTTTATTAACCATCATCAGTTCAACTATACATTCTACTCTTGTTACTACTCTTGTTGTTTTTTGTTTTGTCCAAGGAAAGCATACTGTAGAGTTCAATTTTGTCATATGCATCGACATATATTTAGCTGTGTGGTGAGTTCTTTACTGTTTAGAAGGCACCCACCCACCCCAATATATCAGGCAGTGGGTGGAGAATTGCTGGTTCAGCCCTCTGATCTATCCCCGCCAGTGAAGAGGAAGACATAGTAGTCAAAACTCCACCCCAGAATGCAGAGGAATATCACTTACAGAAGTCCCGTAAATGTGCTTTGAACAATGAAATATGCAGACCTATAAATGTCTATTGTTGTATAAGACTGGCATGTTCAAAACAATTGAAAACACCCCCTCCCTTGACAGGAAATAGGTCTATTAATTGTGAGTGTTTATATTTTATTTCACTTTTGTTTGTATTTTTCCATATGCCACCCTGACAGTTTCTAAGCTGGCAGTAGAAACAGGGCCAACTTCAGGTCAGGAAGCCGCATGATGCTGTCCTTGCTTAGAGATCTCCTATATAAATATTACTATCTCTTCCAAGCCTGTTGTTCAGCTGTTATGACACACTAGCCGTCTTCACACATAAAGGCAAACAAGGCAGAGGTTTGATTTCATAGTCATCCAAATGTGTGAAACCACAGTTTCTTTATGAAAGGGACCTGAGGTTTCCCTCCCCAAACCATAATTTGAACCATTGGTTTGTAGTGAGTTTCCCTGGCTGAACCTCAGGTTTTAAGGCAGCATCATGTAATCTGAATTCTGTGCCTGCCATAACCTCGGTTTTATGGTGTGCCTGATCCTGGAACCATAGAGAAGACGGCTTGGACAAGCCAAGAAACACAGCAGCTCTATTCCTGCCGCCATATTTGCTGGTCGTCTCTCCCATCAATTGCCCCACCCTACAGAGTCTCAGCACTCCTCCTCCTGCCATTGCCTGGCAATGGGGATGCCATATTACCACATCCCCATCTCCAACGCATGCAGAGGGAGAAAACCACATTGTGTAAACCCCGCTTCCCACTGTGTTTTGTGTGTCCCCCACCCTTTCCCAATCAGCACAGAAAAGGCATGGGTTGACAAGACGGGCACAGCAGGAGAGGTCTCAACACATCAAGGGCTGCAGAAGTATTTGCACAAGCACATGGAGTCCTGGTTACACCAGGATCCGGGCAGCACAGTTGTTCCCCAACAAAGATCATGCATGCCAGGGGAGCGGTACCCAAATTTTGAGTGAAAAGATGGCCCCTTTAATTTTTGAGTGGTGCCACTCTATTTTTTTAAAAGTTCGTAGGGGAAGGGGGCCCAGCCCTTCCCCTTGAGTGCAAGCATGCACTCTATGACATTTCTCATTAGAACAACTGTCAATCTGGAGCATTATTCAATCCAATAACACAAGAGGTTTTTCCTGTGTGATGATGACAGAGTGGTCCACTCCAGAGCAGCATCCATCATGAGCGTGAGAGGCCATGGAGACATGCATGTGGGCCAGAGGGTTTTTGCTGCCCAGCCTGGTTGCTAGTTCCCTACAAGTGCTGGGGGATGGTACCCCAGCAACACCTTTGACAGTCCTAGTGACTGATGAAGAACAGGAGTCAAAGTGCTTCCTCTGGCAGTCTGGCCACCCCATAGCATATATGCATGTTTTTCTTTGCCCACCCCCACCACCTGGCTTGGCAGGGATCGCTGAAAACAGTGGCCCCTCTCACCTGGGTTTCTCCATGGTGGATGATCTACATATGCCGCAATACTGGTCCTAGCCTAGGAATTTTGAACTTGTGTTAGGAGTCATCCCCAATGTCACCCAACTCTGCCGGCCCGGAAGTGCCCAGAAACACGGAGTGGCCTGGATTCCTTGGGAATCTACACGGGTGAAGTGGAGAATGGAAAGCATGGGGCATGAGTTCTATTGTTAAACAGAGATACTGGAGGCCCCACATTGGCAGGGGACCCTATGGTTGGATGGTCTATCTCATGACAGTGCAGTCCAATGGAGATTCAAAGCTCATGGAGCCTCCCGTCCTCCCAAATGGACTGGCCCTCTCATAAGAGGGCTAATCCCCAGCTGGCAAGCCAACACAGGGGCAGGAGTGTATTGGGGTTTCCTGAACTTCTGGGACCAGGTCTACCATCACAAGAGCATCCTTTGTCTGGTGCACCAAACTCCAAGGACTTTTGGCCACCCCCCATATACATATTCCCTCCTAGGAAATCAATATGATCCCTTCCCAGAGTAACAAAAACCTTGTGCCCCTCTACGTGGCTTTGGCAGAGGGCTTTAAATGCCCTTTCCCTCCTAAGGGCAGCCAACCAATGCCAAAAAGGAACAATCACATTCAGCAAGCCCCGCTGGTAATTGTGGCCAATAGTCGCAGCTCTGCTGATGTCCTGATGTCTTGCCCACAGTCTAGCGACACAAGCACTAAGGAGCTTGCTGAGATGCTATTTCAGCAGACCAGGGGTAGGGAGGGGATTGTCTCAGTGGTCAGCTCAGTGATCATCTGCGGGACAATTCCCAGTTTCCAGATTTAACCTCATCAACCCACGGTTTCACACTATGTCCAAAAGTGTCCACTGTCATAAATGAAGCTACATTTGAGCCTAGGAGTGTCAATTCCTAATCAGCATAGTAAAGCAGTAAAGTAATAAGTATAGGAGATTCCATCCCTCTGCCTTCCATCTTTCCCTTGTGTAGTGGAACCAAGTATGCCCCACAGCAGACCCAGAGATATGTTTAGCCTACTTTCCTTAAAGAAAGTAAGCTTATGAGATCACTCAGTGCTCTCTCTCGCTCTCTCTCTCTCTCTCTGTACATGCAAGCATACACACACCCATGTGTGTGTGTCCCCCCACATCAACTTCACAATGCCTGGACCAATATGAACCAAACCAATTACAGTTGTAGGGACACATAGGGATACCTCACCTCTAAGCAGAGCCATACCCACTCTAAGCAAAACTCCCTTTTCCCCAGTCAGAGAGAAACTACATATTGTGGGACGGATGTCACTCCTTATAGGCTACAAAAATGCCCTCTTACTTTCAGTAGAGGTCTCTCCACAGAAGTATTAATTCTGTCAAAGCAAGAAGTATTGATGTCGGATTTTTTTTTTTTTTTAATTCTTACTGGTGCCATTATAGATGCATATCATGCATTCAGACCCAAGGTCCTCTCATAGATGAATGGAAAACTCCGAAGTGTCTACAGTTCAGACCCTGCAGGCTGCAGCTATGCTCAGGTAATTTCCCTTAATGTTCATTTAAAAAAATAATTAAGTGATTCCAAACCCTGCCTTCTTCCACTAAATTAAATGCTCTCCTCAGGAACACCATAATTCTCCCTGTACGCTGCCTAAATAATTGCTGGGCAGGCAGACAAAACAGCAACCCTTGTCCTGTTTATCCCCACAGGGAGGGCTCTCAGACTTGACTTCCATCCAACACAGTTGGGGTACCTGGCATTAGAGGCCTTTCACTTGCGTAATCGGAAACCTTAGTGCAACTGGAATCTAGAAATAGGCACAAGGGGGCAGAAGGGGTTGGCAGTTAGGCTGGCTTGATGATGGGCCGTAGGACAGTGGCAAGGGCAGCATACGAACCCCCAGAAAAGCAGGGAAGAGTGTCCTGGATGGGAGAGCTCTGGTGAAAGAGCAGTGGCCCCTCTCTTGTAAACTCCTCGGAGCTCGGATATGACCAAAGCATCTGGAGAGAGGGCCATGGCTCAGGGATAGAATACCTATTTTGCATGCAGAAGGTCCCCGGTTCAAGCCCCCCTGGCATCTTTTAGCAAGGCTGGGAAAGACCCCTGTCTGAAGCTCTTCAGAGCTGCTGCCAGCCAGTGTAAACAACACGGAGCTAGATGCAACAATGGCTGGAGTCTGTATAAGGTAGCTTCATATGTTCTGTCACTGGCTGAAGTCAAAAGAAGCAGGGTGCCTTCTTCTGGAAATCCACCTTCCTGTTGTTAAACATTCTGCCTGCTGCTTTAAAAGAGGAGGCTTTTTTAGATTTCCGGCTGCATCTGTAAACTGATGGTGGGTCCTCTATGAATTCTTCTCCATATGGGAACAAGTTTGCAGAAAGGCTCCCTGTAGCAAAAGCATGAAAATAGAAAGGCCTTGGCCCTTGTTTTATGGCTTATGTTTAATGTATACTGTTATTTAGACTCAGCGGTGCCTTTTTTTCGTTCCTTTGTTTTGCAGATGGAAATGCTGAAATGGGTTGACATAGGAACATAGGAAGCTGCCTCTAGCTCAGTACTGTCTACACTGACTAGCCGTGACTCTCCAAGGTTTCAAACATGGGTATTTCCTCCCCAGCCCTACCTGGAGATGCCAAGGATTGAAACTGGGACCTTCTGCATGCAGAATAGATGCGCTACCACTAAGCTATGGACCCATCCCCAAAGCCGGACAAGTGGTGAGTGTATGAACATCTGGAGCTGCCTTCTGCTCACAGTTGATGGGTCCCTCCACCTAGCTCAATATTGTCTGCTCTGATGGGCAGCCGCTCTCCAAGGTTTCAGGCAGGAGTCCTTCCCAGTCCTTCCTGGAAATGCCAGGGATTGAACCCGGAACCTTCTGTATGCAAAGCAGATGCTCTACCACTGAGCTATGGTTGCATCTCCAGAAGTCTGGCTCATATAAAAGAAGTTAGCAGGAGAGGGACATTTCAGATGCTGCTTCCAGATTCCTCTGTGTATGCCCATGGCTTAATACCCTGATCCACAACCCAGCTAAACCACAGTCCTTGAATTTATAAACCAACATTAATTCCAGCTCTTGATTTTAAATGATTGGATTGTATATAATTTGATTTTATATACCAGCTTTAATTCAATTTCTTCAGTTTAAATAGGTTATGGATCAAACTATATATCTTGCAATCTAATGTTAGATCAAATGCCTTCTTATGAATACCTTATTTAAAACTCTGTGTAATGCATATTTCTTCTTCTTTTTAATTATCTCTTTGTCATCATGGAATCTTTAAATATATTTTCTTATCTGGCATATCCCATTATTTTGAATTATGCATCAGAACTAGAAGGATTTCCTCCTCCAGAAGTATGGTATTATCTGAATAGTAAAATCGGGCAGCAGCGATATAGGAAGATGCTGAAAGGCATCATCTCATACTGTGTGGGAGATGGCAATGGTAAACCCCTCCTGTATTCTACTAAAGACAACCACAGGGCTCTGTGGTCACCAGGAGTCGACACCGACTCAACGGCAAACTTTACTTTAAAGTGAGATGAGATGTCCCTGAGACAGGCATATGCCTCATTCATTCCTTCATTAGTTGTGTTTTCTGTACAAATAAATTATACTATTATGTGGCATCAGGCAGAGCCTTGATATGATTGGAGAGTAACATCCAATGCATACTACTGGAAAATAACATTCAGTGCAGCAGCCTTTGCCTTGGGTGGATAGAATCTCTATACCAAGTGCTGACCTTACAATCAATGAGTACAAAAAAGTATATTCTAAAGTTTGTGAAATGAAGTAACTACTACTTGCATGAGCATAGCCTAATCTATGTCCTCATCAACAGCACATAACGTTACTATGGAATAAGCCTGATATGCTAAAGCAGCAGTTCCCCTGTAGTCAGATTTGTTTTGATAGTGGCATGTTTTTTTCCACTGATGTTCTCTGCCCATGGCATTCTGTCCTTTAGCTCAAGGGATCACAACCTTGGGTTCTCAGATGTTGTTGGACTACAGCTCCCAGCATCCCCAGCCACAATGGTCAAGGCCATTGTGACTGGAGAAGATGAAGATGAACTACCAGGAACCATACTGTATGTCAACAACATCTGGGGACCAATGACCTTGGACCATTGCAGCTGGGGATGCTGGGAGTTGTAGTCCAACAACATCTGGGGACCAAGGTTGTGATCCCCTGATCTAAAGGACAAAGTACCATGGGCAGAGAACATCAGTGAATAAAATGAGCCCCTGCCAAAGCAAATCTGCATGATGTATGCATGTGAGCCAACTATAGGAGAAGGCAAATGCAACGCCTCTCTCACTTCCCTACATTTATTTATTTATTTATTTATTTATTTGAACCATTTAATATACCACCCCCTCTGAAGACTCTGGGTGGTGCACAAAAACATGCAAACAAAGCAACATTAAAAGTTACATTCTAAATTAAAAACTAAAGTGCCTAACAAAAAACAAATAGGTAAACTACAGGGCAAAAGCCTGGCAAAAAAGAAAAGTCTTCAATAGAGATTTGAAGATCAGTAAAGAAGGGGCTAAATGAATCTGGAGGGGAAGAGAGTGCCAAAGAAGTGGGGCAGCAACCGAAAAGGCCCTTTCACAGGTCTGAGAGTCCTGAACCTCTCGGAAATCAGGGACCGACAAGAGGGCCATCTGAGATTATCTAACCGGACAGGATGTAACTGGATGGAAGAGACGGGTCTGTAGGTAGACAGGCGCCAAGCCCCACAAAGCTCTGAAGGCCAGAACCAGGACCTTAAATTGAAATCGGAAGCGAATAGGCAACCAGTGTAATGACTGCAGGAGAGGTGTTACCCTGTCATATTTTCTGGCACCCATGAGTAGGCGAGCCACTGCATTCTGGACCCGTTGAAGCTTCCCGATCATCCTCAAAGGTAACCCTAGATAGAGAGCGTTACAATAATCTAAGCGGGATATAACAAGGGCATGGGTCATTGTCATTAATGCCTGCCAGTCAAGGTAAGGGCATAATTGGAGAACCAGATGAAGCTGGGCAAAAGCACTTCTGGCTGCAGCCTCCACCTGCTGTTCAAGCAGGAGGTATGAGTCTAAAAGGATCCCCCAATCCCGAATAAGCTCCTTAGGCGGCAGCGCCACCCCATCTAAAACAAGGTTCACATCCAGCTGTTGGACGGTACGAGGGCTGAATAAAAGTAATTCAGTCTTAGTGGGATTCAGTCTGAGCTTGTTTTGGTTCATCCAGACCTTAACAGCTTCCAGGCATCGAGTAAGCACAGAAACAGCATCCCCAGAATGGTCTGGGATGGCAATATACAGCTGAGTATCATCAGCGTATTGATGAAATCTCACCCCAAACTGGGAAATGACCTGACCCAGTGGCTTCATATAGATGTTAAAAAGGACAGGGGCAAGTACTGAACCCTGGGGAACTCCATAAAGGAGTGGCCATGGATCAGAGCACCTGTCCTCAATGCATACTGACTGGACACACCCGCTAAGGTAAGAACAGAACCACTGTAAGACAGTGCACCCAATACCCAACCCACGCAGGTGATCGAGAAGGATAGCATGACTGATAGTGTCAAAAGCTGCTGAGAGATCTTAAAGGACCAAGAGAGGGACACTACCTTTGTCAAGGTACCGAAGAAGGTCATCTACCAGAGCAACCAGTGCTATCTTTGTGCTATGCTGAGGCCTGAAACCCAGCTGATGAGAATTAAGATAGCTAGTTTCTTCCAAGACCCTCTCGAGCTGGGAACATACAATCCTCTCTAACACCTGCACTAAAAAAGGGAGTTTGGAGATTGGTCTAGAGTTGTCAAGGACCTAAGGGTCCAGGGAGGGTTTTGTCAAGTGAGGGCAAACTATCGCATTTCTAAGGGCTGCTGGCATGAAACCCTCACATAACGAGGAGTTAACCAACTCCCGTAACCAAGAATTAACATTTTCACCGGCTGTTCTAACCAGACAGGAAGGGCAAAGGTCCAAGCAACATGTTGCCATACCCATTCCTAAAAGAATTGTGTCCATATCCTCAACCAACTCAAAGGTGTCCCATGTAACGTCACAAGGCGGAATCTCCTCTATCTGATCGGATCCTAGTAGAGTCCAGCTCTAGCTGAAGGCGGGTGACTTTATCAGCAAAGAATCAAGCAAATTGATCACAGCGGCCAGATTGAACATCTACCGGTAATACGAAATAAGGCCGCTGGACGAGAGTCAGCTGATGCGATAAGAGTAGAGAAATAGTGAGATTTCGCCGTTCTTATCATCCTAGAACATTCCCGAATATGAGAAAGTAATCGCATTCGGTCATCTTCAGCACCAGTTTTCCTCCAACAACATTCCAAGTGTCTTTTGGTCTGCTTCATCTCCCTAAGATCTGCAGAGAACCAAGGGAGCTGGGATCCACGAACCTTAAGAGGACGCTTGAGAGCGATTTCATCTAACGCTTTCGTGGCCGCGATGTTCCAAGATTCCATGAGCTGCGTCAGAGAAAAGCCCACCAGATTGCAAGGAATGTCCTCAAGAGCCTCCTGGAATCTGACAGGATCCATAAGGCGCCTGGGGCGGAAACCATCCGTGTTGTAATGCTGTCCTGGTGGAGACAGGGGGCCGCTACAATATGCATATTAACCAGAAAATGATCGGACGATGGCAGGGGAGAGATGACAATGTCTCCCGTGGCCAGATCCTCCTGCCATTGCCCTGAGAGATAAACCAAGTCCAAGGTATGTCCACCCGCATGAGTCGGCCCCGAAATGATCTGAAATAAGCCCATGGTAGCCATAGAGCTACATCCCACCCAAAAGACTACAAGCATTTTATTACCTTTTTATGTAGCTCCATTATACCATCTGAAACCATTTTTAAAGGGGCAAATGGTTCTCTACAATGACACAGCGGTTCCTGCTTTTGTTTGTAAAAGTGTTCCATCAGTGCCAGAGATGTTGTTTTCTTCCACCATCATTTTCATTTCATTATTACTTAAAAACATACTGGAAACTCGCTTTTTGGTAGAATTATTTTTCAGTACTCAATGATGCAGGCGCTCTAATGGATTCAGGAGCTTATAGGTAATAATTTAACGTCCAGTCTATCGCCATCCTGCTCACATCCCACACATAATCCCCCAATGTACTTATGCCATTATACAAAATATGGGTATAGTTATTAACTCAGTAGTAGCAGTTAAGCAGAGTGTTAATGACATGCCTAATAAAGTACAAAATACTTTCCAAATAACACACATAGACACATTCACACAGAGAGGATATTGTTCTGGGGGAAAAATATGAGTATGACTCTGCTTTCTGTGTCATTTTTCCTGTCACCAGTCCAATCTGATATAATGTCCTTGGCCTCATAACGTTGGCGGGTAGAAATCTTAATGCAATAAAAACTCAAGAAGGGGCAAGTTACTGGGCAGGCTGAACATTATAGCTAACAGCCAACTACTCCTCTGTGGCTTAAAATGCTATTTGGGTCATTAATGGCAGGCCTTAAATGAGCATTGTCTGAGTTCAGCAATACCAACCACTCAGCCATATCATGACTTTTAGTACTTTGTCCGTAAGCCCCCACCCAGAGTTGCAAGCTTATGTTCTCTGTAACAAAAAGGGCAATTTCTGTATAGCAACTTAATGATTATGGTTCCTCAATTCAGGATTAAACCAAAGCCCCTGTACACAACAGCATTTAGAAATCGTGTTACATTTTTTTATCAGCTGGACTTCTAGAATATTCTGCTCCTAAAACTCCACAGAGAAAGAAACATGTTGTGCTAATAAAAAGTTATGGCAGAGAGAACTGGTTCTTTTCAGCACTTGACAGGCAGGGGGCTAAAAGCATAGTTCTCAGCCCCACCTTGGATTCATTTGTGTAAGACTAAATATATATCCACCTCACAGCAATTAGAGCTGGGAAAGATTGCTTGGGGGAAACTTGCTCATGTTTATAGAAAATGAGCAGATGACTTTTGCCTCTGGTTACTGAGAGCCCATGTCGACAGCAGGTTTTGAGAGTCATCCTGTTTGTTTAGGTTTGGGTAATGACCCTGTTCAACCAATAAAGGAATTTTTAGTGCCACTGGTCAGAAATAATGTTTAGGGCTAGTGGTCAGTCAAGGCCAGTCTAGTCATTTGGGCAACAGACAGATGCCCATATCTTCTTACCCATATCCCACATATCCAGCATCATTTTTAAAATGGGGACACAACAGGTAAATATGCTTCTACAAGGCACACAAGTGAAGCTGTACTGCTTCCCATGCAAGAGAAGTGGGATGGCATAATGCCCTTTAAAAGTTTAATTCCCAGTTTAATTCTCCTTTGCAAAGTTGTGCTGGCACTGGGCACTCGTGGCCAAAGAGAGCTCCAATGGGAAGACCACGAGGTAAGGTCAGTTAGCAGGTCCTCAGAGAGTGCCAAGGGAGCAAATTCATCCAATGGAGCCCCAAACCCAACTGAGCCCTTTTATGTCTCTTGGTCCTGGGTATGGCAAAATGGGGCTTTGTCTTGTTCTAGAATTTCAGTTAGAAAATAATTATTTGTATTTCTGTTTGTAGTAAGGTATCACGTTATACTGGAGGTTTTGCACTAAATGTAGTAGAGGCTGCAAAATCACCATGGTGATGGGGGCAGTGGGGATTCCATATGCAGATTGGGAGAGAGTCTGTGGCAGTTAAACGCCTTCAGGATGGGGAGATGTGTTTTATGTAGCACTGTGTAAAGGGGGGAAGTATTACAATTATTTCAAACAAGGATAAATCCTTGATTGTTGTTTGTCCTGTACTTGTCCAATTTCCCAAGTACAGACAGAAGGATTTCATGCCAAGACAACACAGATATTCTGAGATGCTTGAGGGATCAGGGTGAGTTTCCTCAAATTGTGGCAGTGGGCTGATTATCCAGCTACAAACATCTCAAAACTTTATGGTGAGGCTTCACACTGAGTACCTTTTTCAGGCTCCACCCCTTTGCTGCAGTGTTGGATCTTTAAAGGGGCAGCCCTTGGGCCTGAAGCCAACCTCTATGTCATTTCTCAGCCAGCTCTTGTTTGATGCATTCCCCAAGTTAGTGAGCAGAAACTGGGGATGTGCACAAAACCAGTTCACCCAGTTTGGTTCAAATTCTAACCGGGTTCAAACCGGGGTGGTGGTGGTTTGGTTTTGCTCAAACCACCCCCTGGTTTGGCTCAAATCTGAACCAGTTTCAAACTGGTTTGAGCCAGTTTGAACTGGTTCAAACCTCAAAAAGTAGGTAGGCTGGTAGGCACCCTTGGGTGCTAACTACCACCCAAACCTCAAAGCAATTGGACATTCCTATGATTTTATATGAATTTCCCATTGTTGCCCATAACTCCTTCTGTGGAGTATTTAGGGGCAAAAAGCTGGGGTAGGTGGTAGGCACCCATGGGTGTCCCCCACCCACAAACTCCCAAGGCAATTGGTTGCCCCTAGTATTAATGGTGAATTTTTTTGGGGGGGGGAATTCCCATAGGATATAATGAAAATTTGGGGCGGCCCCGAACCCCACCCCAAAGTGGGTCTGGGGCCATGGCAAAAATGGCCTCAATCCCTCCCAGACATCCCCAGATTGATAGGATTAATGGTTTGTTTGTTTGTTTTTAGGATTTTCTAAGGCATTAAATAATATCTAATTGGAAAGAATGGAATGTGTGTCACTGGGTGAAAGGTTAAGCCATCAATCCCTATGAGATATTATTTCATGCCTTAGAATATGAAGATAGATAGATAGATAGATAGATAGATAGATAGATAGATAGATAGATAGCCTATCAATCTGGGGATGTCTGGGAGGGACTGAGGTCATTTTTGCCATGGCCCCAGACTCACTTTGGGGTGCTGCCACCCCACAGAGGTGGGGTTCAGGGCTGCCTCAAATCTTCATTATATCCTATGGGGAAATGTTTTGTGTTTTTTTTAAATTCACCATTACTACTAGGGGCACCCATCAATTGCCACCCCAGCTTTTTTGCCCCTATCCGGGCACCCTAACACCATCCAGGTCAGTCCACCTTATATACCCAAGCGACTAAGATGACACAAACCACCAACTAGTGTTGACAATGACAATGATCTAAAAAGCCACTGCTGCCTGCCAGCACAACACAGCACACACAGAGAAGAAGCACTGCTCTGCTGCTCCTGCAGGATGAATGATGCCAAAAAACCCCACTGCCCCAGTGCCTGCCCACTGAGGTCACCACAGACAGAAACTGACCTGCTCTGCTCTGCTTCTCTCCTCCTTCATCATGGATGCACAGTTGCACATGCTACAGCTGAAAAAGCCAAGAAGGGGTCCAGGCAGGCCAGGGCACCAATCCAAACCAAACCAAGCACAGACTACTAGCTACTACTACTAGTAGTAGTAGTAGTAGTAGTAGTGCTACACTAACATCACACCAAAGCATGAGCATAGCACACAGCCAGCAGCTGCTTCCCACACAAGCCAACAAGACCTAACTAGATGGTGCACAGCAGTAGTAGCCAACCCGTGTGATGACGCAACTGCAAGGGAAACAGGGGAGGGCATAATTACAGGCAGACAATTCTAACACAGATAGAAAGTTAAAATTAACTACGGAGGAAAACACCAGTAAGTCTACATAGTGCAACTGAGAGCTGAGTGTGATGACAGAGCAGAGCATTGAGCATTGCACTCACCTGCTGGTTCAGTAGTTCTCTCTGCTAATTTTCTTGTCCAGTGTCTTCATCTCTTCGTGCATGCCTTTTGCCTTGCTTGGGGAAAGAAATGGCTCTGGTCCACCACATCTTTGCTCTAGAACACAGAGGCCCAAGGCAGGTGGTAGCACCAGTGTGAGTGTATGTGTGTTTGTGTGGCTAGGTGGTGTGTGTGTGTGTGTGTGTGTGTGTGTGTGTGTGTGTGTGTGTGTGTTGCTAGCTAGGAGAGGGGAAGGGAGAAGGGAGGGGAAGGAGGGGGAGGAGGTCCGGCTCAGAGCAGGTCATATGCCACATATATGCACACACGTGATGTGTGTGCTTCAGTGAGAGACCAGTTCTCATCAGCTTGCCAGACCAGGGGTAGGTGGGTGTGGAAGGTAGGATGGAAGGGTGATGAAGAGGATGAGGGGAGGGTGGGAGGGGGGAGGGGGGAAACATGCAGACACAGACAGACAGACACCACACTACAGCAAGCATCCATACACACACACACACACACACACAGAGAGCTTTTTCTCAAGACAAGTACAAGCAGCACAGGCAGACACAGACCCAATTCCCTCCCTCCCCCCAAAGAACCCAGACAATCAATCAATATGTTGTGTTGACAAGTTCTATTATGATGATTTGTTTTTTTCGATCAGTCAACATCAATAGTAACCATAATTAACAACATGAGAATTCATCCAGCAAGCATTAAAAAGATATTAAACACATTTTTTATGAAAATCAACTCCACACATGATTTCTTTGACAACATATTTTTTAAAAATCAATACTTTTTTGAGTCATCATTTGTTTTCAAGTATGATTTTCAATATGTTTGGAGGGTTGATTAACAGAACATTGTTGGAAATTATTGTTTACATATTTAAAGAAAGTGTACCCACCGCTGCCAGTAATAGTCTGGTGGTATTATTGTGGGGCTGTGCTACTTTTAGGTGTGTGTGCCGTGCTCACGCCAGGTCCCCGAATGCTGACAGGTGGAGATAAGGGCTTGTTGTGGTCAGCATCGGGTTTCTTACATGGGCATGATTGGGGGGGTGTATAAATGTTTGGCCAGTCGCAGCACTAGTAGAGGGCATGCTGCGACTTGGCTGGCATGGCTCAGCATCTGTCACGTCAGCTCAGATAGAGGTGGAAGGGTGTAGGGTAGGGATGAGCAGAGGATGAGCCAGGCAGGTGACCAACCATGGGGCAACCATGGTAATCACTTACCCAGCTCCAGCTCCAGCTCTAACTCGGGGTAGCCCAACAAGGGGAGGTTGACCTTAAGGAAGACCAACTGCTCCACCAGACCAGCATCCAACCGGGAGCGAGAGGGTGTCACCACCACTAACCTGGCACATGAAAACACCCGCTCACTCTGGACACTGGTTGGGGGGCAGGAGAGGAGGTGCACAACAGCCACTGCCAGGTTTGGCCAGACTTGGCAGTGGGTCGCCCAGAACTGGGCAAGGTCCCTTGAACTGTCTTCCTCCACAGGCTCCTCCAAGTACTGGGCAACGCATTGGTCAGCACTGGAGGGCCTGGCAGGTTGAGCCTCCCGCACACCAGGTAAGGCACCAAGGCACACCCGCTGAAACCACTGGGTGGTTTTCATGGCAGGAGCAAGTACCTGCTGCATTGGCACTGCCTGGGATGCCACGCTGCTGGACTGGGAAGAGGAAGGGGAAGGGGAAGCTCACGCCACCTGGCCACCTACACTGCTGCTGGATACGGGTCGCTCGGGGGGAGACACACCCACACCACTGCCACTCTCCTGGTCTCTCCTGGTCCTAGCAACCTCCTTCTCCATAACTTTCTGGACCAGGAGGTCCCTCCACCCGGGCAAGTCACTGGCACTCACGACATTGCCCTTGATGGCCAGGTCGCAGAGACAAGCGAGGACATACTCCTCCCTGCTACCCAACTCACCAACAAGCCTCTTGGCCACTCCAGACTTCAGCCTTCCAGCCAGGACACGACCCTCTAGCGTGGTCAGAGAAGTCTGGAGTTCGCCCATTAGTTTCTCAAGACTCAGAGCTGTGGGCAGCACCTGGCTCAAGGGAGTGGTGTTGCCACACAAGCCCTTTGTGGCAAGCTGGAAGGGCTCGAGTGCCGACACCACCTCGGACATCTGCTTCCACTCTGCATTTGAGAGGTAGCAGACAGCCAAGGACTCATGCCTCGCCAAGGCGCCAAGGGCTCTCTCCTGATCCAGCAGGCGCTGGAAAAGGAAGAAGGTGGAGTTCCACCACATCTCTACATACATTGGGATGAGATGATGAGGAAGCCCGAGGTCATCCTGCTTCTCACGAAGCAGGCGCCTGGACTTCTCGCTGCGGTGGAAATGGCCGGCGAGCTTGCAAGCCTTCTCGGCAAGCGTGGCCGTGGCAGCAACACCACCTTGAAGGGGGCAGGCCTGGGAGGATGCCTTCAGTTCCTTAAGGCCAAGGGCATCCCTGACAGCCAGATGGGGTGTGTTTGCCATACACTGTATTTGTGGACACCAGCCAATCCGCTCCTCTATCCGGCGGTCGAGTACGGCTGCCACCTCCTCCATGGTGTGCCCCATGTCCATGGTCTCCACATGCAGAATGGCCCACCTGTGCCATAGTGCAGTGGGAGACCCGCTGGAGCCAGAGGCAGTGTTCACGGAGGTCCCCTCTCTCTCCGGGCCCCACCAGTGGGCAGTGAGGGCCAGGAAAGCAGTGTGCATCCCACTGACACTGGTCCAGAGGTCAGTTGTGAAATGCACGCTGGTGCCAGCCGAGGCCGCATGCAGCCCGGCTGACACAAGCAACCTGCACCAGCGGTACAGGGAGTGGACCACATTCCGGCTGAATGTGATCCTTGAGGGGATGATGTAATTGGGAGCAAGGTACTGGAGAATCCGGCGGAAACCAGAGTTCTCGACCACCTGAAATGGCTGGTCATCGGTGGAAATCATCTCCCCTATGAGGCAGGTGAGGTGATGATGGTCCACACAAACAGTACACTTACTGACTGACACCTGTGTCCACCGCTGGACTGGCAGTGTAGCCTGCTTTTGGGGTGGTGCAGAAACACTGCCCTTGTCCGCCCTAGTGGCAGGAGCACCAGGTGCACTAGTGCTGCCAGCCGGGCCATGGAGAGCTGGGTGATGACAGTCCATGTGCCTCCACATGGGCGTCGTACCCAGGTGCTTGAGATCCTTGCCCTGACTGACCTTCTCCCTGCAGGGCATTTTCAGGGATCTCAAAATGCTGCCAGACACCGCTGCCCTTGGCCTCCTTCGCCCTGGGAGATGTCTTAGGCCTCTTGGTTTTGGGTGGCTGCAGTCCGGGGGGGGGGGCAGCTGCCGCTGCCTGCCCACTGCTGCCACCCAACCCCCTTCCACCCTGCATGGAAGAGGAAGGGCCTGGCTCCACTGGCAGAGGAGAGGCAGACCTCTCCACTATCTCAGCAGACCCTTCCTCATCGGAGCCAGAGTGGTGGGACCCACCACCACTGGATGCTGCCATGACTGCCTGGGCATAATGAGGGGGGGCCACTGAGCGGCAAAATGATAAGGGGAAGGGCCCCAAGAGGGAGGAAGAACCTGGCTGCATTGCAGCCAGCCGTAACATCCTCTCTGCCTGCTCCTCCACACCAGCAGTCTCCTCCACCACCACTGGTGGTGCCCCAGCAGCACCTGGCACCAAGGGACTCGCCACAGCCCTAGTGCCTCTGCTTTGGCCTCGGCTGGCAGCAGGCTGGGAGAAGTCCAGCCTGAGCACAAACCCCTCAGCTGGGGCAAAGAATTCTGCAATGGGGAGGAATGGGGTATCCTCAGGCTTGTCCCCATGTCCGCTCCTACTTTGCCCACAGCCACAGGCACAGCCCACCCATGGCCTCTCCCACCTCTGCCTGGCAACCTTATGCGAGGCCTGGCCTGAACATGGTGCTCGCATTGCTCAGACATAGTAAAGGTGGGTGACTGTAGGAGAAAGGCCGGAAAGGGGCAAAAAAATACTTTGGGAGAAGGGGAAGGGGCAAAAAAAGGCCAATTAATTGGGAGGCAGGAGGGAATGTTTAGGGGGAAAGCCAATTGTGGGGAAGGGAAGACTTTGAGCAGTGGGGGGGGGAGGCCAATTGAGGGGAAGGGAGGGGAACCTTTTGGTTTAGGTTGGAAAAGCCAATTGGGGAGGGGGTGTTAAAATTTAAATAAAGGGGAGGAACCCTGGGTGGGTGGCATAGGCAGTTAGGAGGAGGAGTTGCGGGGGGGGTTAATGGGAAAAATGGAATGGAGGGGGGAATTAGGACACAGCACCTACTGGGGAGGGATGGAGTCAAAGCTTGGGGAACCTGAAAATCAAATGAAACCCTTCTTTAGTGAACAGTGTAGTTTAAGATTTGAGTGGGAGGAACAATTTAATTGCTAAGCCTACCTAGCCTATTTTAAAAGACCCCTTTAACAAAACCCACCCACTCCAACCAAAGCAAGCAAGCAATACATACAATAGCAATAATCAACATAATAATAACAATAGCCGGGGGGGGGACCTGTGAAAAAAGAAACAACCTGCAAAATAAGCAACAATTTCTTCAAGCAAACAACACAACAGCACATCTCAAAATATCCCTCCCCACACCCAAATGCATTGCAAAATAAAGGAGTCCCTATTTAAAACCACCAACTAGGGAAGGGGACAACAAAAGGTGCACACATGCGCACGCACACACCTGGTACATAGACAGGGCGGGCATAGGCAGCCGGGGTAGTCAAGGTTGAGAAGGGTACTGGGCAGAATGAGGAGCCACTATTTGTGACTCACCCACCCCCAAGCAGCGACAAATAAAATGAAATACTTTTAAAAATATATATATAAACCAATGGCAGGTGCTGTGGCTGCAGCTGTGGGGATGAAAGAAGGAAAGGAGACAGGAAGAGACTAGAGCATAGAGTGAAGGAGGAGAGAGCAGAGCAGAGAGTAAGAGAGAGAGAGAGCAGCACAGAGAGGGGGTAAGTGGGGGTAAAGTAGCTGGGAGGGGGTGTTAGGAGGAAGGGGACATCAGCAGGCACAAGGGGGCAGAGAGAGGGGGATGAGTGGGGGTAATATAGCAGGGAGTGGGGGTGTTAGGAGGAAGGGGGCAGCATGCCCAAGGGGCAGAGAGAGGGGGTGAGTGAATCTAGCTTGGAGGGGGGTTTCAGGGGGAAAGGGGCAGTAGGTCCAGGGGCCACACAGAGCGGAAGTGAGGGGGGGATCTGGATTGGAGGGGGAGATTGGCAGAGCAGGAGCAGGAGTGGGGGGGCACCAGGCCCCAAGGGGCACAAAATAAATCAACAGGTTAACAACAAAAACCAGGAATGAACCAAGAAGAGCAAAAGTACAAAAACCCAGGAAATAATGGACAACAGACCAAACAAACTCTTCAATAATATTAATAAGAGAAATCAGGCCAACAGGGTGCCACCTCTCAAACACTGGCACACTCAACAGCCTACCAGAGTGTAAGACTCATTCTGGCCAATCAAACGATCAATAGCCCAGCCAATGCAAAGTCTGAAAAATAGGCTCACAAAAATGGAGGCCAGGAGCAAAAGTAAACAATGATCCGCAAAATAGAGGACAGACACACGCAATTGCAAAAATAGACCCTAGGCACTCCATAGCACATCCGAACCGGTTCGAACCAGTTCGGATTCTGTTTGAACTCGGACCAGAAGGGCAAAACCATAGCTTTGTCTGGTCCAAGTTCGAACTGAACTGTTTCGAACTCAAACTGGTTCACACATCCCTAGCGGAAACTGAATGGCAAGAGATTCCTGATACATCCAGGTCCAACTCCTCAAATATATTTTACTCAGTGTGGGTGCAGGGAATGATCTCTGAGGGTTTGGGTTCCTGGGGCTCCTCATTGCCCAGTTCATCCTTGCTGCTGGGGCCAGAACATTGACAGCTGATGTTGGTATTGGGGATTTGCCTGGCTCTTTCCCCTCAGGATCTGAGACCTGGCCGCTGCTTGAGGTTAGGACCATGACACCCACCTCCTTTGTTAAACCCCACCCACAAAGGCCTTCAGAATTCTTGTCTAGCACCACCACAATCTGTAGCAGTGACAGAGAACAGAAGGGCTGGACTATAGTGTCTGAGTAAGTGGAGAAGACACCTCCTTGCTCCATATTATTATTATTACAATTGATTATTTGCATGCTATTAAAGAAAAATATGTTGGTGTTGTCAGAGAGGGAATTTCAAAGCTTGATATACCCCAGTTTCAAGTTACTCCAGTAAAAAATAGCTCTCTCTTCTTCTGTCCTTTAAACAGTCAGCTCCTCTTTTTGCTCTAGGTTACCTAAACCTTCCCTAAACTCTGATGGGTATCTTGTTCAAAAGCAAAGAAAGATTCCCAGCTATCAGAATAAGATCATGTCCTAACAATTAGCTCATTAATGAAACATCAATAGACCATCCTGGATTATTAGCCAGCAATCGACCTAACAAAGGAATGGCCAGCCAGCAACCACAACCTATATTTCTTTCTTCACTCACTTTCCCCTATAGTTTTTTCTTTTGTTAATTCAGTCTGTTCTGTCTTGTGTGCATTAACTTAATGATTCTTAAGTGCAACATTCCAGCTAAGTCTACTCAAATTCTACTCAAACATGTTATTTTTGTGTTTCTACATACAGTTAAAATTAAGTTGTGCCTTTGTTAAAACTACAAGGTGCGTAATTAGTTGTAATTGCCCTGGAGCACAATTATCCTTTAGCTTCTGAGACTAGTGAATGGAAGTTGTTAACTTGATTCTTATTCTGTAACAGCACTTCAGTTTCAAGGTGCCCCTGGTTTCTACAAAATCCAGAATGCTTTCCAATTTTATCACCAGCAAATTGTTTTGGATTTTCACCAGGCACCTGTATAATTTTTTAAAAAGTGAAATCATATAGAATATTGGAGGGCTAATATGTACTATGCAGTTTGAAAGTCTGGAAATTGTACATACTTCACGGTGATGCTGTCTTCGACATGGAAAGATGTTAGCTCAGAGGCGGTCCCCGACGTAAACCATGTTCTGCAGAAAAGACTCAGAGGAGATCATTCTACCAGCTTATCTCCCAGCTCAGGCTCTCTGCTTCTTGCTTCCAATTCCATTATCTAGCAAATACAGGATTTGCAAAAGTACCCATTGTTCATCTGACTCTGCCCTTCCCTAAGGAAAGGCTAAAGTCTTGGGGGCAAATTTTTAGTTTGTGGCGGGGAAATGACTAAGGGCCAAACTCTGCATTATTCTAAGTGCACAATTAGTCCATGTGTGCTTTATTTATTATTTATTATTATTATTATTATTGCTGTTGTTGTTGTTGTTGTTAAGAGCTGTGGGGTACACTGATCTGGATCATGCAGGTGAAGGACTTTAACCCTTTACCCCCATCATGTTCCCAATCTGGATCAGGTGAGGTCCCCCTGAGGCTACTATTTGCAGATGTGAAGCTCCCATTGGCACAGTTTCCTGTCCAGGGCAAAAAGCAGCAGTGGAAGGCCTGGTTTGGGACTCTGTGGTGGAGACAAAGCCCTGCTTTCTACTGTGGTGCTGATCCAACTTGACCCCCACCCCAGGTGCTGTTTAGTACCAAAACAAAAAACACATGCAAGGGACAATCATGTGCTCAAAGTAACAGCTTTTTTTCACCCTAAGCAGAGACATGATAAAGGTTTACAAAATGGTTAATGGGGTTGGGGAGGGGGAAGAAATTTTTTACCTCTCATATATAGGTCTGTATGTCTAAATACAGAAGGAAATAAGACAGTAGATTAAGTTAGGCAAAAGAAATTTCTTGTTCACATAACACACAAAGTATTAACTTCACTGCCATAGGATATGGTGATGGCCAGTTCCTTTGACATCTTTAGAAGGAGAGTAGACACATTTATGGAGGACAAATCTGTCACTGAGTCATGATGCCTATGTGGAACCTCAGTATCCAGAGGCAGTATACCTCTGAATATCTGTCGCTGGGGTGGTCAACAGCAGGGGATGGCTATTTCCTTCATGCTATTTGTGGGCTTTCCGGAAGGCTTTGATTAGTCACTATAAAGAAAAGAATTCTGGATTAGATGGATATTTGCCCATTTCATCAGGGTTCTTCTTTTCACTGAAATGAAAAACAAGGAAGGAATAATACAAAACCTTAGTCCATGTCATGGCCGCCTTGTGCATTGACAGCTGCAGTTTTCTCCTTGCTTGCCCTCCTTACTATCATTTCTCTCCTCATCAATCAATTCAGAATGCCTCTTTTAAAACAAACTCTTCTATCACTAGTGTCATATCAGCAATCTCTAATAGATTATGCAATGGCATCTTGTCACTTGCTGCATGAAGTTCAGTCCTTGTTTTTAAAGGCCTCTTTAAAGACATACAGCCATCTCTTATCCTTCAAGTGCCTGGTCTATTTGGTCCATTGTAAACATACTGTGTAGCCACCTAATGGCACAGCAGGAAATTACTTGCCTGCAAAGCATGAGGTTGCTGGTTGAAATCCCCACCGGTATGCACTTGACAGCACACTTTACCTTTAAACACTGTACCACTAAAACCCGGAGGACATATCTTATTACTTGTATTCGTTTAGACTGATGCTAAACAGAAACATCCTTAAAATGCTTCATTCACTGCCAGGCTCTAAGGCTGAACAATAGATTTAAATTTTTGTTTTTCTGTTCTGTATTATTTAACATCACATTATTTAGCATCACAAGTGGCTGCCATCCCTCAACACCACCACCACCCATATACACACAATGACCAGAACACTAGATTTTTTTAAATAAAAAAATGGTTTTTAAAACAAAATTTATGATAAACTTTCAAAATTGCAAATCAATAACTTAATTGCATATATATATCCCATCATAGACCACAACAGATCCTCACTTATATTTATTTATAATCCAACAATCTAAAATGTTAAATATTTGAACTGGATACATTACCACCGCCATAGTAGCTTCAGCAACTTCAGCAGTCCTTTAGATGCTGGTGATCTTCTTGGTGGCCAGTACCTGCTAGCTGCCATTTCTTTCCTGGAATGCATTCTGATGCAGGGTAGTTTCTTGTGCATTCCCGGTAAAACAATGCTGCACCTTGTGGCCCACCTGGGTAGGGGGCAACAGTTTTTAACCTACTTTCCTTAAGGAAAGTAAGCTTATGAGATCACCCAGCTATGTGAGTGTCTCTCTCTTATCAACTTAGCAATGCCTGGTCTGATTTGAACCAAATCTGGTACAGTTGTATGGACACATAGGGACACTTCAGTGGTGTACTTTGATGATGTCGTCCATCACAATTCAAGATAGTGGATGCATAAACATTTGAGGGCTAAGTTGTGAACCGCATAAGTAATTTGAACTAAATTTGGTATAGTGGCTGAGACACATAGGGACACTTCAATGACATAGTTTGTGACGAAGTAATCCACCCCAAATGCAATATGGCATGATCGTTTGAGGTAGAAGTTTTAACCCACTTCCACTTGATAATAATTATCAATTAAGATTATAGTGAAAGGAAAGTAGGCAGATTAGCTCTTACTAAAACTTCTTGTTTTACCTGGAATGTACTAGGAATGATAAAATATCACTGTGTAGCTTGTTTCCCAGTGCATTTGGGTGGGTGGGTGGGGATTATGGCTAGCAGGAGCTGACCACCAGGAAAATTACCAACACTTAAAGCACTACTGAAACATGATTTTTTTAAAAGTTATCGCTCAGCTGTGATGTGCCCCACCCCCTCAACCCCGGACATGCTTTTTCATTTTGCCTCCAGCCCCAAATCTCCTAAGAAAATTTTACCACCGCTGAAAAAGAATCACCTAATGGCTTCCCATTTTCATCTGGAAAGAGAGCAATGAAAATGAGGGGACCCATTCAGATCAGCTCTAAGGAGGAATCAGTTGCTAGAGTTGGGCCAAATCCAGATTTCTGAGGAGCATCTGCTGTCTACCAGTTGCCAGCCCAGCAGCATTGCTTAACTTTCATCTTACTTCTGTGTAACATCCAAAACTGCTTGCCAAATGTTGGCAAGTCAATATTTTAAGCTGTCCATACACCTACCCCAAATATGAACTGGTTCACACACAAAAATAATAGCACAAGGTTGTTGCAGAAACCTGGCAACTGCTATTAAAGCCTTGATGACCACAAGATTGAACTATGGTATGTAATGCATTCTACATGGAGCTACTGCTGATGCAAAATGCTCGCAAGATCTCAGACCAGAATTAGATCTCATCCCGAAATCTTGTGAGATCTCGGACCAGAATGGACTCTCGTCCTCATGAGATCCCATCCTGAAATTTCACGAGATCAGAGACTGCACGAGAACTAAGCCCTGTCATCTTGCCCATGTGCTTCTCCCTATTAGGGATGTGCAAACTGGTTCAAATTTGAACCGGTTCAGTTCGACGGTTCGAATTCAAACCAAACCAGGAATTGGGTTCGACCTGCTGATTTGAATTCAAATCAAACTGAGCCTGGTTTGATTTGAACTGATTCAAACCGGTTCAAACTGGTTTGGGCCTCCAAAACTGGGTTGGGTGGTAGGCATCCATGGGTGCCAACTACCACCCAAACACCAAAGCAATCGGACACTCCTACGATTTTTAATGAATTTTTGAAAAATTTTATTGTTGCCCATTATTCCCTATGTGGAGTACCTAGGGACCTACCTACCATGCGGGTACCCCTGGGTGCCTATCACCCACTCCAGTTTTTTTGCCCCTAGGTATTCCACATAGGGAATAATGAGCAATAAAAAATTTCAAAAATTCATTAAAAATCAGAGTGTCCAATTGCTTTGGGGTTTGGGTGGTAGTTGGCACCCATGGGTGCCTACCACCCAAACCAGTTTTGGAGGCTCAAACCAGTTCAAACCAGGTTTGAATTCAAAACGAACCAAAGGGGGGTTTGAGCATAACCAAAACCAAACCTCTCCACCCCGGTTTGAACCCAGTTCAAATTCAAACCGAACTGGGCAAACCAGTTTTGTGCACACCTCTACTCCCTATTGGGGTCAACCTGGACTGAACTTGCCACATGCATGCTCACCTTTACCCTCAGATTGGGGCAGAGGGTGGGGCGCACGGCACAATGGCAGGGCTCTCCCTATCATTGGGGTAAGTTCCCCTGCTTTCTCCTGCCCTGCATCCGTGTTCCCTGACACATACCCCTTTCTGGACTATTCCTGGGGATTGAGTCAATATCCGTATATAACCAGGAAATATAATCAGCATTTAGATTGTCCACCCCCTTACAATGTTGAATGGTAAACTTGTAAGGCATCAAGGCCAAATACCATTGAAGGATACGGGGAGATGTAACCATTGCAATGGAGCATGATCAGTTACCAGGATAAAAGGATTATGATCCAGATAATACCATAACATCAGCACGGCCAATTTCACTGCTAATACTTCTCTCTCAATCAGTCTTTATTATGGACATAGACCAGCATAAAGTATAAGGGTGATTACATGTTAAAAGTGAGAGTAGAGAAAAGGTGATTACATATAAAATGGTACATATTAATACTAAAAGGACTAAAAATACTAAAAAATAATAGATAATACAACAGAAGCATGAGGGCCTAAAAGCCTGAGAAATAGTAAAAGTCATAAACACACATGAAAGGCATTAAAAAGGGGTGGGGGTGCGGCATAAAAATGGATGTAATAAAATTAAAAGACATGAGAAGACAAAAATACATAAAAACCTGAGTAATAATACTGGAAAACAGCCAGATTAAAAGTTATAAGGAACAGTAAAAAAGGAGGCGTGTGAGCAATTGCAGGCCCTGCCCAGAATCACCGAGGTTCAGATGAAGGCTGATAGGACTCACTGCCTGTCATCTGCTGACGAATGCTGATCGCAGCCGCACAGTAATGGCGACACTATATGTGATGGCAGGCTTAGAGTCAGAGAGTAGCAAGGAGCTGTAGAATTGGCTCGGACGACCTGGATACTTGCTTAGCAATGGAAGGATGAGGGAGGCACAAATGTCTCTATAGAACAAGCAGTAGAGGAGAACATGCTCAGTAGTTTCGGTCTGCCTTAGGCCACAGGGGCATAGTCGCTCTGCAAATGGGGTCCTTCTATAACGGCCTTCTAGCAGTGCTGAAGGGAGGCCATGACAGCAAGCCAAAGTGAATGCCCTTCTGTGATTTGGAACCTCCAGTTGGGTGAGGTATGCTGCTGGAGAAGCAGAAAATTTATTATTTATTTTTTCTTGTTTACACAGTCAGACAGGTGTTATTGACTGGTTTGTTTTATCCAGACATCGAGTCCATCCTAAGGACCTGGGGTGGCTGAATTTTATTATCAGTGTTGTTGCTGTTATTATAGATAACATCGCAGAATATAGGCTGTTCCCCTGTTGTTGTTTTTTGTAATTAGCTGATGGTGATTTCTGTGGCCCCTATGGTGTTGAGGTGCTCTTCAAGTTGTTTTGGAATTGCACCTAGGGTGCCAATTACCACTGAGATTACTTTGGTCTTTTTCTGCCATAGCCTTTCAATTTCAATTTGTAGATCTTTGTATTTGGTGATTTTTTTTCTATTTCTTTTTCTTCTATTCTGCTATCCCCTGGTATTGCTATGTCGATCATTTTAACTTGTTTTTCTTTCTTCTTGACTACAGTTATATCTGGTGTGGCAGATGTTTGTTTGTAGTCAGAAGTCCCATAATATTTTTGCATCTTCATTTTCTACAACTTTTTCAGTTTTATGGTCCCACCAATTTTTGGCTACAGGTAGCTTGTATTTTTTGCAGATGTTCCAGTGTATCATCCCTGCTACTTTGTCATGCCTTTGTTTGTAGTCAGTCTGTGCGATCTTCTTACAACAGCTGATAAGGTGGTCCACTGTTTCATCTGCTTCTTTACAAAGGCGGCACTTGCTGCTTGTTGTGGATTTTTCGACTTTTGCTCTTATTGCATTTGTTCTTAGTGCCTGTTCTTGTGCAGCCAGTATTAAACCCTCTGTTTCTTTCTTCAAGTTGCCATTCTTAAGCCATTGCCAGGTCTTGGTGATGTCTGATTTTCCACTTATATTGTGCAAATATTGACCATGCAGTGGCTTATTTTTCCATTTTTCTGCTCGGTTCTTGACTTGTTCTTTCTTGTAGGCCTGCTTTGTTTCATTGGTGTTTAATAGTTTCTCGTTATTGGCCATTTTAAGTGCATCTTCTTCACTGTCCGTTATATATTTTTCAAGGCCTCTTTTCTTCTTCTCTACTGTTTGATGACTTGCAGCATTCTTCTTCCACCTGAGCTGCGAGGGAAGTTTAGCCTATCTAGATCACTGCGAGGGTGCAGAGCATGATGGATGGTCATGATTTTCCTGGTCTTACAATCTAGTGTCTCTAGCTCTGCCTGGGTCCAGTCTATTATTCCTGCAGTGTATCTGATAACAGGTATAGCCCAGGTGTTTATGGCATGTATGGTGTTCCCGCCATTGAGTTTGGACTTGAGGATTTTTCGAACTCTCCTGATGTATTCACTTCCAATTTTTCTTTTAACTTCAGTGTGTGCCATGTTATCAGCCTGGAGAATGCCCAAGTATTTGAAATGTTCTTTCTCTTCCAGGTTCTTGATGTTGCTTCCATTGTGTCACGCCCTCGATCTCGGACAGCGAGGAGGAAGGGGAACCTGTCAACTTTCCAGGCGATGCAGGAGTGTCTGAGGGGCAGAGCTCAGCTGTCAGTGTTCATGAAACAGCTGTGGTTAATGATTCAGAACAGGCACAACAACCTGAGGCAGCAGAAATTGTGAAAGACCAAACTGAAGAAGAGCTATACAACCAGCCCTTGCTGACTCCGCAACAGCGGCGTGTCACGAGACGCTGGGATCAATTGGAGACTTTTAGGAGAAGCAAACGCCTATTGCAGAGGGCTGATAAGCCTTGAATGCCTGCCAGCTGGGAGCTCTCGGCTTGCACTATAAATCACATCACCAGTCTTCTACTCACTGCTGAAAAACAACATTTGTCATCCCTTGTGCCCGACAGCATGCAGCCAAGTCCGGTCAAGACGAACTTCCTGAGCCATATCCAGTTTCAGCAGCTTCGCTTTGTCTCATGATCTTCCCTGGGAGTTGGCCAGACCTTGACACATTGGGCAGTTCTATTCCTTCTGTTTTTCTTATTTTTCCTTTGTTCATTATTAATGCAGCACACTTGTCTAGTCCAAACTCTATTGCTATATCGCTACTGAATATACGGACAGTGTTTAGCAGTGATTCGATTTCTGACTTGGACTTTCCATACAACTTCAGATCGTCCATGTACAGCAGATGGTTTATTTTACTTGATGTTTTAGATGTTTGGTATCGGAGGCCTGTTTTGTTTAGTATTTGTTAAGTGGGGTCATGGCGATTACAAACAACAGAGGGGATAGTGAGTCCCCTTGGAAAATACCTCTTCTAATGCTAACCTGTCCAAGTGTCTCACCATTGATTGTTAGCTGTGTACTCCACATGCTCATTGCTTTTTAAATAAATATCTGAATGTTTTTGCTGACACCAGTTGTTTCTAAACATTTTAGTATCCATGTGTGAGGCAATGAGTCGAAGGCTTTCTTGTAGTCAATCCATGCAACACTTAGATTGGTTTTTCTTCTCTTGCAATTTTCTAAAATCATTTTGTCAAGTAGCAGCTGGTCTTTTGTGCCTCTGGTGTTCAGGCAATTTCCTTTCTCTTCAACTGGAAGCTTTTTGTTAGTTAATGAGTGTTGCATCACTTCATCTGCTATTATTCCAGTTAATAATTTGAACATGGTTGGCAGGCAGGTTATCAGTCTATAATTACTTGGAACTGCACCTGTTGCTGGGTCTTTCATGATGAGATGAGTTTTCCCAGTTGTTAGCCATTGTTCAATATCACCTCCTTGCAAAATGTGATTGAACTGTTTTGATAGTTGTTTATGAAGGCTTGTTAGGTGTTTAAGCCAAAAGCTGTGCAGTTTATCGTCGCCTGGTGCAATCCAATTTTTAATTTTCTTTGCTCTTTCACTTATTAATTCTGGTGTTATTATTAGATCTTGCATTTGTTGGTTACATTTTTCGACCTCTTTTACCCAGCCTGCTTTTTTATTATAATCTATTGGATTGTCCCATAATTTCCCCCAGAATTGCACTGTTTCTTCTTTATTTGGTGTTTCTACATTTCTTGCAGTTTCTCCTTCTATGCTTTGGTAGAAATGTCTCTGATTCGACTGGAATTGCAGATTCTGCCTGTGTTGTGTAATTCTGTCTTCGTATCTGCTAATCTTCTTTGACACTGCTGTTATTTGCTGCTTTATTATTTCCAGGACTTCTCTAATTTTCCTTGAATCTAGGTGGTATTTTTGGATCAGCTACTGTTTGGTGTTTTCATTCTTCAGCTTCTTGTCTTTCATATCTTTCAATTTACTAGCATCTGATCTAAGCCTGGAGATTTTATTTTCTAATCTAATCTTCCATTTAGGTGATGTACTGCTTTCTTTTTTTACAGGTCCACTGATCTTATATCTGAACTCTTGTGTTGTTATTGTTGCTGCACTGTACATTAGTTGGTTTGTTTCTTGCAAATTATTGGTTGTTATTTCTGCAAGTGCAGCATTTATATCTTTTAATGCCTGAGCAAGTTGTTTTTTGGCAACTGTTTTTAGCGCTGGAAGTCGAACCCTGGTAGTTGTTTGGTTCATGTGCTCAGTTATTTTCCAAGCCAACCAGTCCCGATTATTTTTAACAATCTCCAATGGAATAAAATCCTCCCCTGGAGCCTTCCCCGATCTTAATTGGGTGACTAAACTATGGATCTCTGAAGCTGACAGCGGAGCCCATGCTGGAGTATCCTCAGTGGCACAGGTGGAGCAGCAGGATCTTTGTATAGGTCATGAAAGTATTTCTCCCAGATCCTGGATGAATATGACAATCCAAGTGATTTGCACCACAGCTGGGAGAGTGCTTTGTAAGACACCAGAACATGGCAGAATCTTTGGATCTAACGGCCTGAATGAGTCCCATCTAGGCATTTTTCATGGCATCTCTTTTCTTACGAGCCAGCAGAAGTTTGTACTGTCTTTTCTGCTGAAGGAGATTCTGCGCAGCCAACAGTTCAGAACTAGATTTATAGACTACCAAGAGCAGCCCTCCAAGACAGCTTGGGTGTGCCTTGTTTAATAGCCAGCTTGCATGAAGAAGCCTCCTTGCCTGAGGAGGAGGAGGCCTCCATGCCCAGAGCCATAAATCTATTCTTGGTACTCACAGTGTATGCATCTCATGGAGTCACCTCTGATAAGGGGAGAAAGGAGTTGAGCTTAGTTTGTTTCTTCTTTCCATTGCATCCTCCACTATCATTTGTTGGACTTTTGTTGGCAGGGCTGTTGCAAGATATTTTCTTCCCCCTGGGGGGAGGCAGGCCCCTGGAAGGCATGCTCAGGAGTGGGGTGGAAGCCCAGGTCAGGACAGGAGCTCGTGAGTCAAGCTGTTAACCAGTCACCATCTTGGCTCTGCCCTCTCTCAACCATAGAATACTGATGTTCCACGGGTTTCAACTTTCGACCAAGAAACATGATGGGATGACCACAAATGCCTCCACATCAGGAGTTAATTTAGTGAGATGAAAAGCAGGGGCTGGAGTGCCACCCACAACATTCTCCTCAGCTGTCATCAGCAGAACTGGAGTATGAGCTGCCAATCCATCACACAGCCCTTTAATTAAATCAACTCATACCAAGTGCCACTGTTGAACCAAATCTCTTGTAATAAATACATGCTATTCTACTAGCCATTGGCCAAATGGCATTAAATCCATTGACATTATGAGATACTGGTTAGCACCTCCCTTGTCCCATAAAACGTGTCACATTTACCTTAGGTCTTCAATATTCATTGCACCCACTAAACCTGATCAAAGAAATCCTGGGTTTCAGCATCATTTGTGGGGTCTTGAAGCACCTGGGGTGAAATAAAGGAAAGCTTCCAAGTAGTCAGGACAGGCTTCTGAGCACCACCTATAGCAGGGCTGGTTACATTCAGACAACCCCGCAATAGTTCTCTCAGTCTGACTCACAGGGCACTCACCAACACAGGCCCTCATTGGTATCTGGCCCCTCATTCTTGGCCAGTCCACCTTTATATAGGTCCCAACAAATCTCATGAGATCTTGGAATGAGAGCTCTTCCCAAAATCTCACAAGATCGCGGACCAGAATGAGATCTTGTCCCATAATCTCACAATATTCTGTCCTGAGGTCTTGTGAGATCGTAGACGGCACGAGAACGGGTGCTCTTCCTTGTTGGAGCCAACCTTGACTGAACTCGCCCCCTGTGTGCTCACCTTTACCTTAAGTCAGGGCAGCGGGTGGGGCAGTGGCCAGGCTCTCCCTGTCATTGGGGTACGTTCCCCTACTTTCTCCTGCTCCACAACCACTGTTTCCCTACAAGCTCTTATTTAAATCAACTGCATTGGCTACCAATATGTCTCCAGGTCCCATTCAAGGTGCTGTTTTTCACCTTGAGCCTTGATTACCTTAAGAAACAGCTCTTCGTGTATGAGCCCTGCCTACTCTACAGCTGTTATCTACCAATGAGGCCTTGTGAAATATTCCATCTAGATTAGCTTCCAAAAGAAACAGAACATTCTCTTTTGGAAACCTGGGTTGCCCTTGTTTAAAAGATTTGTATAACCTTGTCTTTACTATATTACCAATGGTGAGTCGAAACAATTATTTTCTTCATTCTGCCTTTGCATGGATTCTATTGTTACATCTGGTATGTTTGATTTGTATTGTTTACATTTGCAAACTGTGTTGGGATTTTCTTAATTGTAAAAGAAATACTTTACATAAATTGAAATAAGTACACCTTGCGGTAAGGTACTTATACAGTAATGAGTATATTCACAAACACAGATTCCCTTAAGGATCAACACCACAAGCTACTTATTTCTCATGGGGTAAATGTCATAGATACTTATCTCCACTGTCTGGTTTTGAAAACTAGGCCCCAAAAGTACTTATAATGAGCCATCTAAGCGTGCTTTCATGTGCCCTGGTCAACTTACTGTAGGAATGCTTTCCATGGCATGTAAAATCACCTCACAATACATAGCAGAACATTCATGTTATATCTAAAATAACAACAGTCATAATATAGTTTAACATATTGATACCATCTAAGAAAAGTTATTACTTTCAATTACTATCTAAACTCATAAAACTAACATTTTGGTGTGTCTGTAGCTTTGAAATAGTAATAGTACAGCACATTCAGCTAAGCATCCCCCCCCCCCACACACACACCTTTTCCCTCTTAGAGTTTTGAATGTTTGCACTGACTATTCTATTGTAGCCTAAAGGAATGTTCTGTGAACATCAACAGGTCAGTCCAATTAAAGATAGCAGTCACAACCTCCAGCTCTACACATACACCCAGACGTTTGTAATAGAATCTTGTATGGCAACTCAATTTGCTTGGCTCATTTGGGCCAACCACCAAATCACTTGTTATACTCAGGGCTTGTCCAGACAAGCAGTTTCCTCCCCACAGCTGGCTTATCAGTGCCACCTGCACTGATCTTCTTTGTCTCTGGTCTGTCTTGAAGACTATGAGGGTTCTACGCAGTGACCAACACATATGACTTGCAGTTGTCAGGTTCACTGGCAGCTGCAAGTGAACCTGACATATACTCTCACTCTCTCTCTCTCTCTCTCTCTCTCTGAAAACAGGTTTTGGTTGGTTTTCTTAGGTCTCTTGGATACATACACTTGAGACTTCAAGACTCAGGCCATTTAGTCTGCCTACTCTGTTCTCCTTTGTTAGGATCAACATAACACAATGCCAATAACTCCTTCTGAGGGAAGGGAAATTGGTGTGCACATCCAAGGTATTTATGTGTATGTGTCTCTTTCAGCCATAATTTCTTACAACAGAGGCTCTGGGTTCAAGCACTTTTCTCTAGGATGAAAACCTTAGGCTTGAGGGTTTCAGGTTCAGCTTCTCAATGATGACATTCCCTTTAGCCAATCATATCTCCCTGACATGCGTTGTTGTGAAGACAAGACTGCGTAACCCCATGTAACTTGAGGAATACAAATGCAGTTTTTCATAATTATCATCTTCATCACATATTATTGATATTGATACATGAGTTGTGGATTTTTCCTTCCTTCTTCTAAACAAACTACAGTAGTCAAACTGATGTAACAATCTAAGGCAGTCCAGTGTTACTAATAATGAGACTATATTAAGGATCCTAAACATCTTGATTTGATTTGGAGAATTACTTACACACACACACACACACACACACACACACACACACACACACACACACACACACACTTAATAAGCTGCTATCAAACTACATATCTATGCTTAAGTGGAGGAAATCTGTAATTAAAGATTCCCTCCCACATAAGATGAACCTGAAAGTAATACATTTTTATTTGAAGTTGCCAGGTGCTTTGCTGAATGAAACTTCTTTGTGCATTGATTCTTGGCCATGGGGAAAACCTATTTAATATACAACCATATTGCACTGGTGATTCTCTTATCTTTAGCAGGGAGAGAGCAACTGTCTCTACCCAACCCCAGCACAGCATCCCTGCAGTGGCTGTTACTGGTTTCTGCCTTGTGTTTCTTATTGGATTGTGAGCCCTTTTGGAACACAGAACCATTTATTTATCATTTCTGTGTAAACTCCTTTATTTATTGTTAATTTATTGTTAAATTTGTATACCACCTTTCATTCAATCCCAAGGCAGTTTACACAAAAAATAAAAACAAGACTATAAAAATGAGGCAATTAAAATATTAAGCTAAAATATAAAACAAATCTGACTGAAAAGATTTAAAATACAAGCGTAAAAACTGTACAAAATACAAAGCAGCAGCAGTAGAGACAATCATATAAAAGCCTGGGTAAAAAGCCAAGATTTAATACGCTTTCTAAAAACTGTGATGGAGACCAAGGAGTGAATAGCCACCGGGAGGGCATTCCAGAGTCTGGGGGCAGCAAAAGAGAAGGCCCTGTCCCGCGTCACCGACAACCAAGCCTCCTTCATTGTCGGCACCCAGAGCAGAGCCCCCTCAGATGACCTTGTCAAGTGGGCAGCAACCCTTGGGAACAGGCGGTCCCTCAGGTATTCTGGCCCAAACCGCTAAGAGGTTTTTTTTGAAAACTTTTGTGTAAAAGTGATATCTTTCTGAATTCATTGTAGTATTTATGGAAACTCAATGTCTCAGCAGCGTTAAAGGGTTCTAAAGTGAAAGTACCTATGGTGTCAACATACCAAATGAAGGTAGTCTTTGCAAATTGAGGGACTTAATTAGAAAATATATGAGAATATGTACAGAACCCAAGTCTACCTAAAAATCACACCCTCTGAGAGAATCGGCAGGGTCAGGCAGACTGGTCTGAAGTACCATTAAATGACAGCAAACAGTGAACTACTTCATTTATCACCATATGGACACTGTTTGGTCTTTTCGCTTCAGGCACTAAAGGCTTAGACATTGACCTTTCCTCTAATTCTTGTGGTAATTTAGTAAGGGAGGGAAAAGAAAGGCACTCTGCACATGCTTCTAAGGCTTGGCCTTTAAAATAGGTTTGGAGTTGAGCGCCCTGGTGAATTCTGGTTCAAAAAGAGCCCTGTGTACATTAGATCAAACAAAAAGATGGATACTCTATACAACAGAAAGGTTTTGCAAACTGTACATCATGAACTCCATAGGATTATGTTCCGATTTGTTTGCAAGCAGACCTACTATTAGACTGAAAATGGCCTATTGGTGTTAAATGGCTCTTATTGTAAAGCTTCAGTTTTAAATAGCTTTGATTATACTATACAAAGAAAAATGCTTTTAGTCAACTAGAGGGGAAGCATTTTTAAGAAGCATCATTTTGCTGTTTAAAGAAAACCAACCCTCACCTTTCAACATTTCCTTTCCTCCCATGATACTAATGAGTACCTGATCAACCATTATGACTTTAAAGAAAACATTTCAGTGGGCACTGTGAAGGCTTTCATCAGAACATATAATGAGAAAATCCTCTCCATAAATAATTTGTCAGCATTTAACAAGTAAGCCAAATTCAGAGCTGGCTGAATCTAAGAAGCAGGGCTCTCATTGATATTAATGTCTGATAAAGCTAACCCTAACCCAGATTAAATGAAGCCCGAATCAAATGCTGAATGTTAAAAAATATATTCAAGGCTAGCTGCAGTTTTCATGGGAGCCCCAGCAACTGATCCCCATTCCTTAGGATCCTCCTACCTGGATGGGCCCTGAGAGAATCCCTCCTTCACCACTACCACTACACTAAGGCTATTAAGAGCACAGAGGTGGTCCCATAGATCAGCAGTTGGCCCTTCACAGCTGCCCAACTATGCCAACTCCTGATACTGGTCCTGATTCTGTTGTAGATGAACAGGTTATTGTTATGCTAAACTCTGATTTTACACTTCCTTTCAGTAAAAAAGCAACTAGCAAAGTGCCTATCAATGTGTTGAGCTATTGGGGGGGGAAGTGACCCGAATGAAGGCCCTTCTTCATGGAATGGTTTGGGACCAGTCCAGTCTTTGCTTGGTCTGTCATAGGAAGGGGTGATTGCCATGCTAGGTCACCTCTATGGAGCAAAGAAGAGGTGGTGTAGGGAATGGGCTATGCTTTGTTTACTCATTGGCAGCAAACTGGAGCCTGTCAAAAGGGGAAGCAATGATTAGAATTGGGCTGGAAAGAGTGCTGGAGCAGATACAGTCTGAACCAGGGGCAGATCTACAATTGAGCAAACATGTGGAATGAACATGGGTCACCACTAGGGGAAGGTGCATCTGAATTTCTAACAAATAATAATTTCCCCATAAAAATAAATGGGAAACTAAAAATGTAACTCCTGAATGGCTGGGCAGAAGCTCTGAAATTTCACATGGTATTTCTACATAGGATTAAATGAGTGGATATTCAAGATCAGTCTGCCTGTTGATTTTTAATGTTTCTTTTAATTAAAACCTTTTTAAAAATTTATTAAAAATCAATAGGTGAACTTTGACACATTTAATACTACCATCATGTGCTACTCACTTATGAATTTTGATAACCTTCTGCCCAGCCATTCTAGAGTTATAATGTGTGGTGCAAACAATGGGGGTACACTTTTATATGGAGACAAGGAACAGTTTCCTGCAAATAAGGTTTGAATGATGTTCAGAGTGGACCTGTCAAGTCTAGATCATTTTGTAGCTTTCTGCCATGAAACAAAGCAGTTATGACACTTTTAAACAGTTCTAGAAACTTAGGGGGAAATTTCATTAAAATCAACCATTATCCTTGAAAGCCCACACACTTAGTCTTCAGTGACTGGTCTCGAAAAACCAGTGGGATTGAAATTGAACCAAGCAGCCACTTTTATTAGCAACAAAGGACTTGCTTCTTAAGGGTCTATTTCCACATTGATGATGTTTCACATCTTAGAGCAAAGCAACAATTTTTATCTTCCTTACCTCATACTTTTTCTCTTGTGGGAGCAGATACTGTAGATTACAGTTCCTTGTAAACTGGAAAATTACCTTTTAGTCTGCAAAACAGTATTCAAAATGGTTAGACCAACATTTAATCACGACTGATGTCTTCTCTGATTGGTTTGAACATGCCAATGGACCAGAAAAGAAACCAAGGAGCCAGTTGGTTTGGCAAGAAAGGTCTTACCTCCATGTTGGTAGTGACCATCTGTGGTCTTTTACATTTCTTCTTTCCTGGAACAGTGCACTGATGTGTATCATCAGACCTTTTGTTATGAGTTTGTTGCTCTCTTAAACTGATTAACAACCATGCATTTCAAGCCAAGCTATTTCCTGCTAATAATTATGATGGTGCTGCCTCCCATTTTTTACAAAAGAAACAAAATGGCTGCTTTCTTTAGCAATAAAATACTTATCTCTGTGTTGGTGATGTTAATATCTGAAGTTTTTTGCTTCCCTTTTTCTGAAAGGTACTTTTCTGGAATTAACTTTGATTCAATAAGGGGGTAGGCATTGGTGGTGGTTGATCTGCCCCTTATCCTATCACATGCAGCCCACAAGCTGCCTCAGTGTTTGTTTTCTGAGATTCATGGGTGATTCTGGAGAAGGAAAGATGACACACATGCACACTCAAAACTGTGAGTTTAAATGGGCTTTATTAAAGCTAATGATTACAAGTGTAGGTGATTAGGCAAGTAGTCATCAATTTCATTTTTTCTATTATTGTAGTGTAGTGTTTAGTAACACCTAAAAGCATTCCTAAAATCATTTCCCCCCCTTTTGTCAAAATGCAGAGCTGCTAGCTAGGAAAGAGTTTTGACCTCACCAAGAAACAGGCAGTCGCGTTATCAGCCAGCTGTGCATGAAGCCTTATCTTGCTGTTACATAGCAACAAGTCAAAACAATTCCCCAACCTGGCAATCAGTATTTCCCCTTTAATTTGGTCTAATAATTTCTATGACAATTAATTCATACCAATACTAGGTGCAAGGCATCTTTAACTCTTAACAGAAAAAGTATTTCTTTCTAACCCTTCTACTAAATGCTGAATAGTTTAAAACAGTTTCATTTCTTTTGGAGCAAGTAGCTGAAGGCCTTTTGCTATCTCCTAATTGTTCCCAAAACAATCCTAGAAGCTGTGTTGACAGAGAGGAAAAAGCTAAAGTGCAGTTTCTCAGGAGGGAGGGAGACCAACACGAGGAATGTCCATTAAGGCAGCTTAAGAAGAAGGGAGGAGGAGGGACCAGAAGGAGCAGAGAGAGACAGATGCCGTTTCCTGCGGTAGGGGCTTCACTAGAACTCAAGATAGGTAAGAGAGAGATCCAGGGACAGAGAGGAAAAGAGGGAGGGGGGAAGGTGTGTTCGTCAGAAGTGGCTGGTATATGAAGGCATAGCTCTGGGCAATATTTACCAGTTTTCCGGTGAGCTGGAACAAGATCTCTGCTGGCTTCTCCGGTGGGAGGATGACTAGCTCTGGAGATACAGGAAGGGGCTACATGATGCCTCTTCCGCAAAGAAGCCCATGCCTACCCTTCCACCATGAATGGCTGTCTGCAGCTTTTTATACCTTTTTGGCCACCTCTCAAAGCCAAAATAATCACGTAATCTACTCAGAGTGTCTCCTCTTTGATAAACAAATGTGGCCTGGCTCTCTGAATCCCTCTCTCGAGAGCCAATTAGGAACCTGGCCTGGCTCTTTGTTTGATCAAATTCAAGATAGAGACACTTTTTTATGTCCAGCTGGCCCTGGCTTGTAGCCGTTTCAGATCTTTTGTTGATGTTCTTCAACCCAGAGAAATATGTTAGGACAGGGAATGTTACATAAGCAAGTGTTATAGGAATGTGTTAGCCCCCATAGTACAGCGTAGGCATTATCATCTCTATGTGGTTTCCTATAATTTCCTAAATCAGCTAGATATGATTATGCTTGACATGTCAAACTAGTTCTCATGGTTTTAGCAAGTCACGAGTGGCCCAAGGCTTTTTGAAAGGCAGTTAACAGCTTCAAGGCTGGGAGGGTGACGGAACATTCCCCTTCTTTCTCAGACTCTCAGGAATAGCATTTCTATTCACTGGCATGGCTTAAAGGGGGGGGGGGGATCAAAGTCAGGCTTCAGCTTCCTGCCAAAATGACAATTCAAATAAAGGCCTCAATCTAGCCTTTTGGCTTTTGGGGGTCTCAGAGCAGGCCCTGGTTCTAAAAAAGGGGGGTCCACCCACCTGTTCGTATCAACTTGCATAATTCCTTTAATTACATAATGATTTTTGATATGCGCTTTTAAAAAAAACGGAATCTATGGATGTTTTTCTTTTTTACTTTTCCAGATTATTCCCAAAATGAAGTCTGTCATCCGTTTGTCTGTAGATTTCTGTTCACGTTGGTCTGTTTCCAAGGTGAAGATTCTTCTCCAGACAATGTAGTATATTTTACCCTGCTGTCTCTAAAATGAAGCTTTGGCAAAGGTTATTTACAGAACAAAGAAATGAAGTGAAAGATCTAGCATTTAGAGCTGCTGAAATACTTGCCTCATCTGCTGAATTGCTTGGTTTCAAACTGTCTCCATCCATTACAAATTCCTGTTCTAGAACAGAAAGATACTTCTTACCTGGCAGCTTTACCAGTCATTTTTATATTCAAAAGGAGCACAACTGCTTTGCCATGATTATCCCAACTCTTATTAGGAGGGGGAGAACCAAGCTGCCCCTGTGAAATGCTGCTGCTTCTCCTACATCCTCCACAACTTAATGGCTTAAGCCTGATGATGAAGCTTTAGCCATCATCAAGAAGACAATGAGCACATCATAATAGAGAAACTACTGGTCATGCCATAACTGCCACCTGCAGAGGTGGGAGCACCCTTCAGCACTGGGGAGAGATGTAGCTGGTGGGCAACTATCTGCACTACTTTATGTGCTTTATATCAGTCCTATCCAGAGAGTTTGGAGAGAGTGCAGATAATTCTCAGTTATTGATCTTTTTGAGTTTCTCATTGATTCCTATGGGGAAATTTGATGGGGTCCATGTTCAATTGTACACAGGCCGGGGCATAGCTAGGGGAGAGGGGGCCCATGTTTGGCCCTCTCTCTGACAGTGTCTTGGAGTGAGGGAAATAATGGAGAAAATAGGGAGGGGTGGAGCTGGGGGGGCCTGGGTTCTTTGAATCCACCCGCTCAATTATAGCTACACCCCTGACACAGGCCCCCTAAATAGAGCTTATGCCACTGGCCTAAACTACCTTTCTAGATAATCTGAGGTACAATAAATTGACCTTTCATTTGATTAAAAAGAACAGCATCCATCCAAGTGCTCTGTCAGCACCATGTTCATAGGAGTTTATTAGCAGAAACAGAGGGTTAGTCTAGATGCTACCCAAGTTTTTGGCTACCTTTGCTGGGTTCTGTACATCCAGTGGCAACCTTCGTCACCCTTGAACCTGAAGCAAAATGTCAAAATGAAACTCCATCCCTGCTTGTTGTTTTAATAACACAAAAATGGAGAATGGAGCGAGGAATATGGCCTCACATTGAAACCTACCATGCTCAAGCAACTGCTTCATGTCTGAAGCCCCCACCCCCACCCCATGTGCCCTCCTTTTGAAACAATGCAACATGCAAATTGTAAAATACAGGTGATAGAGGAACAGAACCAAAGTAGAAAAGTGGCCTAAATCCAGACTCACCAATATATTTCCTGTATGCTTTGGATGGCATTTATAGTCGAGGTAAATGAAAATAGTACTTCATTGGCAATCCTTTTAACTTAATCATCTTTCTACATAAATATCACAACGTTTGCTGAATTGGGACCCCAAACAGCAGAAAAATAATGAAATAATCTAATCAACTGAGCAAATTTTCCACCATTTTGGACATCCCCTCATAAATTAAAATGTATCTCCCTGTAAGCAATTTTTATTCTGTACAATTTTATCTGCCTATCAGATATGTGTTGATAACTCCAATATCTTTTGCTCTTCTTGGACTTAAATTCAATACTTTTTGTTCATGTCAGGACTAATATTCTACAAATTCCTAATTAGCTAATTAATTAAAATGGGTTTCTTGCCAGAATGGCAATTTAAAAGTAGGAATGTGCATGAATCGATTTGCATGGCTCACTGGGACATTTTGGTGGGGCAGGGAGCAGTACCTTTTAAGCATGAGTAAAGCAAGTCCTTACCTGCTCCTCTGCTACCCTGCTGCTTTTCCAGGTGCGGCAGCACTCAGAAGTACACATGTGACCATGGGACTTCACCCAGCAGCCTGCACATGGCAGTAGGAAGCCCATGGCCACCTCACGGTGGGCCAGCGGAGGAGCAAGTAAGGTCCTGCTTTACTCATGCTTAAAAGTGCTGCTCCCTGCTCCACCAAAGCATTCGTCCTATTAAAAAGTCAGCTTCAGCTTTTGCAGTGAATTACTGGCAATTCCTTCTCTTTGCCTTGGAATTCCTGAGCCTAACAACCTCTCCTCAACTTGCCCAGTGGTATAGCTTATTAAACTCTAACAACTATCTTTTACTTCTCCCAGCTACCCCATCACAACCATAGCAGCCAACCAGGCATGTATTTCTGGAATATTTGGCTTCTTCCTTTCTGCTGTTCGCAATGTGCTCTAGCTGGGACTAAAATGACGGGCCTACTTCACCTTACAGCAGGTAATGGGTTCAGTGGACTGTAGCTCCTTCTGCCACTACTCTGTAATACCAAGGTTAGCTGCTATCTTCAGTAATGTTACTTTTCCTCATGGACTCACTTGCTGCCATGACTTTATAAAACATGGTGACTATGCATTCAGAGCTAACAAAATGTGAATCAGCAGCAGTTGCAGTGGAGCAATGGTAATACTGGCAGGCCGGCAGAAGGCTTCTTCATTCACAGACAAGCTGAGCAGCCTTGGTGACAGGAAGAAAGGCTAGTGCATTTACTGTTGGGATTTGCTACAGACATTGTCTCAATTCTTCATACAGCACATGTGTCTCTATTTGAATGTATAAATGTACTGGTTTCAGGATGAAGTCACAGTCACGGTTTGTTTGTTTGTCTGCTCCTCATTTGTTGCCTTGAATTGAAACTGAGAGGTTCTTCTTCTCTCTGCATAAGAGACTATTAGTCTGGTTATTGTTTTCTCAGCCTGTTTAGTTTTTAAAAAATCAAATACTTGTTTCTCACTTAAAGTTGGCTTCTTGTTCAATTATAGAGGATAAGTAATTACTCCGCAACATTTACTATTGATAAGAAGGAAAGTGCATTCCATTTAATGGTGTTGCAAAGGGCTGCTACAAAGTGCAGCCATCTAGGCAACCATCCATGTGATTATTTATTATTTACAATATTTATATACTGCTTTTCCACACACACAAAGTTCTTAATGCAGGTTCCATAGGAAAATAAAGTAAAAGATGGTTCCCTGTCTCAAGGGGGCTCACCATCTAAAAGCAGCCTTATGAAATGGTTGAAGTGTTGGATTTTGAAAATGATTCCCTATACTTGTGCCTGCCAGTAACTGCTGTAAACTCTATATGTGAACTTAGCTCTCAAGCAGCTGAAACCTTGATTGCCTTCTTTCTCCCACATGTACTGTCTCCTCTGCAAGCTTCTTCTGAAGCTTGTCAGTCCTGTCCATGTGGCCCTGTACATATGGTCCAACTGGCCCTATCCATCCCCAGCACAGCATCCCTCCAGTGGCAGTTGCTGGATGTCTATCTTGTGCTTCTTTTTTAGTTTGTGAGCCCTTTGGGGACAAGGAGCCATTTTCTTAATTTTTTTTTTATATTTATGTAAACCACTTTGGGAACTTTTGTTGAAAAGTGGTATATAAATATTCTAAATATTCTACACCTCTCAAGACTCTTCACAGTATTTGTATGTTCTAAATGTAGGTACAATTAACACATTTTCTGGGGGAGGGGATCTCACTGCTAACCTCTATGTAGTCATTATATCTTATGTACAGAGCCTACACATACAGCAAGATCCCAGATCTTGTGTACAGGAGGAACCTATGTATGTACCCATGCAGACTCTGTACACAAGGCATGGTCAACATGTGAAGGTTGAAGGAGATGCTTGCCAGCTGCCACTGCAATCTCATGCTTTTCTCCAGATGTTCATCATTCCCCTTTATTGCCTGATTATAACTGTAATTTGTAAGAGATGGGCAAAACAAAGTTTTAAAGCACTCTCTTATTTTAAAAAGAACAAGACATAGAAGTAATTATTCTCTGCACTTCCAAAACCTTGCCAGTAAATTGTATTTTAACATGGTTAGCCATTTTCTTAAATTTATGTGTTTATTCCAGCCACCTCAAGGCATCACATTGTTTCCAGTAGTTTTGCAAAGCTGCTTATCCTCACTCCTCCAGCTCATCACATTTACATTTTTATCTTATTGCTAAGTTACTAATAAAGTTATCCTACCACCATCCCATGGATCTCCTAAAGATTTTCTCCCACTGGTACAAACAGATAACCCAAAGCATTTTACTTACTGAGCTAGGACTCTGTGTTCCATGCTAACGCTGGCCTGCCATTACAGTATAGCGGTTTGCAAGAGCTTTAAGGCAGACACTTCAGAGGAAAGTACCACTTTACAGATCAAGGAATCCAACAAGGATATATGAATTATCTTGCTGGGTGACACAAAAGGGACTACATAGCTAGAGGCTCAGCTGGCTTCCTCCCTCCCCTGTTTTAGATATCTGGTAAAGATGGTATTGTTTAGGCAAGCTTTTAGAACACTGGTGGACATCCTAAATACTGCAGAAGGCACAGTACATCAGCTCTGCACCTGCTGCAGAGGACCTACCCTCGCTGGACCTACCCTAGCTGTGCATGACACAGCATACAAGGGGAAGGGTGAAATTAAAGAATCCTTCCTTCTCTTCAAAGCACCCTGTGACTTGCATAAGTATATCCCTGAGGGTTGCATGGGCCTCAGAGACATACATTTGGGTGGTGTAGAGTACTTCTGGGGAAAGGAGAGATGGGGGTAATTTTGCCCATCTCCCTGAGGACTGCATGAACCTTGGGGACATATTCATACAAGTCACGGGGCACTCTGAAGAGAGGGAACTCCAAAATTTGTCTCCATTATGCACTCAGTTCTGTGCCTGTTGCAGTATTTAGAATGTTAGCTATGAGTTAAAGGGTTTTGACTTTTTGCTCTCTAGTGATTTTATTTTTGTAATTTTATCTGTGTTTTTAGATTGATGTTTATTGCTGTTGATTTCCCCACAACATTTCCACCACATTTTTGGTGGTGGCACCCTGTCTATGGAATAGTGTCCCCAGCAAGGCTTGCCTGGCATCATCACTTTCTTCTTTTAGATGCCAGGTGAAGACCTTTCTGATAACTCGGGCTTTAAAAAACTGATTTAAAATATTGTATATTGTACTTTCTATTTTATATTGTAATTTGTTTTACTTACTTTATATGTTTTTATTGGATGTTTCTTATTTTATATGTTTTTATTGGATGTTGTGTTATTGTGTCACCCAGAGAATAATTTGTTATGGGGCAGCTAACAAATTATTTTATTTTGTATGCTGGCTACAGAATCTGTGAAGGCAGACAACATAAATATTTTAAATATTTAAATAAACATAGATTTTATTTTATTGCTGTGGTCTCTATATTGATTTGATTGTTTTTGTAATTGTTTTAATACCTTTTAACCTGCTTTATCTATCATTAAAGGTGTTATATAAATGTAGCTATCTATCAAATAAATAAAATAAAATAAAATAAAATAAAATGAATAGCACTGGGTGGCATCCAGGCCTTAAGTGCTAAGGCAGAAGCTCCTTCCATTCATGGAAGTAGCACTGCACTTGGACAAAGACCCCTTTCACTTGCACGTGATCACAGAGCTCCTCCTGTGAATGGAAGGATATTATACTTGATGGATCATCCCTGTGCTAAATGTCTGGATGCTGCCTATTCTGTTTTCAGTAGTGAATAGCCAGATTTTTCTAAGAAGCTTGCAAGAAGGGCATAATGGTGATAGCCATGTTGTTTGCCCCCAGTATCTCAACATGCCCCCAACATCTGGTAGCTAGAGGAACTGCTTTGACATGAAGGTTTCATTTAGCTGTCATGATTAATGCCTAATTTCAATGTTACATTTCGTATATTCCAAACCTCTAGGTAGAAATAAAGTTAAAGGAATTGAAATTTTAAAAAATCCTGTGATATTTGAACAATTTTAACCAGAGATTATTTGATTGATTGATTGATTGATTGATTGATTGATTGATTGATTTGGGGTGGAGCTGTAGCTCAATTTTAATAATTTAAAAACTTGTTTTAATTACTATTTTATTCTGTTGTTTTTTAAATATTTTATTCTGTTTTTTAATATTTTAAATTTTGTGTACCACCTAGAGATGTACATATCAGGTGGTATAAAAAATATGATAGATAAATAAATAATTGTAGAGCATTTGCTTTGCATAGACAAGGTACCTGGCATCTTCAGGTAGGGCTGAGAAAGGCCCCAATCTGAGACCATGGAGAGCTGTTGTCAGTCAGCTTGGACAAAACTGAACTTGACAGGCCAATGTGTTAAGTCCGTATAACAGAGCTTTGTATTATTGTTATTGTTCTCAAACGGAGGATATGATCTAATGTTATATGGAGGCTTTTGAACTATTAAGCTTAAATGTTAGCTCCCTGGAAAAATCTAACTGGAAACAGAATGGGTAGCATCATGTTTCCCCACTAGTGAAAAGTTCCAGGAGCAGCATTACTTGGATTTTTACTTCCTTTGAGGAAGAGATCACTGGAAGCTTATGGTATCTGTGTAATATATGGTTTATATGACATATCTGGTTTATCAGTACACCAGCTGAGCACAGACAGAGGCGTAACTATAGGGGGGGCAGGGGGGAACGTGCCCCGGGCGCCATCTTTGCAGGTCACGTGGGGGGCGCCGCCATGATCCCCGCCGATCCCAATTTTTTTAAAAAAATATATATATATTATTTTTTAATAAAAATTTCTCCGGCTCAGCAGCAGCAGTCAAGGGAGCGTGTTGGCGCCTCCTCCCCCACGAGTGGTCCCTTCCGCGCCCCCCCATTGCCAAAATGCCGCCCATCGCCGTGTGCCCCCCTTCAGCTCTTTTAAGATAATCAGCCAGCAAACGCTCTTGGCTCTGAGGTGGGCGGGTGCCGCCGCTGCCTGTTTTACTGCTGCCATTGATTGGTTGATTGGCCTCCCGAGTCCTTGCACTTGCGCGAGATCTCCCCGCTGGAGTCTCGCAGCGTCATCACTCACGTGCACTGCATGCTGGCAATGAGAGCATTTGTGCTCCTCTCTGTTTCGAGGCTGCTCTAGTGTGCTGCGCGGGGAGGATCCAGCAAGGAGAAGACCACCAACCAGACTGAGCCTAAGCCTTGCTTTTTGCAAACTGAAACTGGCCGCCTTCACAATAAAGTGTGCAGCTGCAGCATCAAGGTGTGTGTCTGTTTTTTGTTCTTTTTAATGTTTTATTTAAACTTACGGGGGGGGGGGAAGGGTTGAGGAAAAACGGTTGGGCCAGGCATGATGTCTCAGCATCAGTCAGGTGTCTGGGGTGGTGGCGGGGGCGGTGGGGGGTGAACTCCCCACCCCCACGGAGGCAGAAAACCTGCCCTTTCCCCCCCTAGCCTGAGCCATGTGCTTTTAAAAAAACACTGTTTGCTTTAAATTTATGGGGGGAGGGTTGAGGAAAACAGTGGGGTGCTCAGAGCTTCCATATATGCTAGTTGAAGAGGCGATGGTGACGAGAGAGCGTGCCCTGCTATTTCCCCACCCGGAGCAACCGACAAACAGCCGCGGGTAGCGCAGAGCTGTGTGTGTGTTTACTGTGTTTTAAAACCTTTTCTTCAAATTTACGGGGGGGAGGGTTGAGGGAAACAGTGGGGTGTGTTGGGGCTCAGGTGGTGTCTGGGGAGGTGGCAAGGCGGCGGGTTGGGGTCACCCCGCAGTTTGAAGAGGCGGCGGCGGGACTGAGGAGATAACCTGCCCCTTCCCCTGCTCTCCACCGACAAACAGCTGAGACACGGCTGTGGCTGGCAGCACAGAGAGATTCAGAGAGAGACCCTTGGCTGGGTCACGGTGTGTGCTTGTTTTCGTTTGTTAGTTTTTTAAAAAAAGCTTTCATTCTTTTGATTTTAGGTGGGGGGAGGAGGAGGAGGGTGGCTGAGGAAACTTGGGGTCTGTGCGGTGCTGCTGCTTGACTCTTGAGCAATGCGCTGGCAGCAGTTGGCTTCATAATGTAGTATGTATCATCATTGCATCATAATTCTGATGTTTGAGATACAAGCCAACTTCACAGGGTTGTTGTGAGGAAAAACCTAAGTATGTAGTGCACCACTCTGGGCTACTTGGAGGGAGAGTGGGATGTAGAATGTAAAAATAAATAAATTGAAATACAAAAAATAAATACTATTTTCTCTCAAAAAACAATAATAGCATTTTTGGTTATTTATTGCATTTTTGGTTATTTATTGCATTTTGAAATTTTTGGTAATTTTTATAATTTTTTAAATTTTTAAAATAAAAGTTTTCTGAAACATGTGTGTCGGTCAGATGTATGTTGGGGGGGGGCAGGGGGCGCAATTGCAGTGCTTGCCCCGGGCGCCGTTTTCCCTAGATACGCCTCTGAGCAGAGATAAAGGCAAGCAGCATTTATAAATAAAATGAATACAATTGGGTGGCACCCAGGCCTTAAGTGCTAAGGCAGAAGCTCCTTCCATGCATGCACTCCCACAAGGCAGCGTCTTCTACCTTATAGTGGGTCCTAGAAAGAAGCTTTGCACCCCAAGGTGCCTTTCAACTTGAACACACTCTCTCTCCTCAGCTTCTTCTTCAGTTTGTCTCTCACCCAGAAGTAGCAGCAAACTGCTTCTTTACTCTCTTCCCCCCTCCCCCTCACCACTACACACACACAAACACACACACACACTAACAAGAGAAGGGGCCTGTGGAGTTGTGTTACCTTACAAGCTCTGACAGCTTCACCTTTCAGAACATTCTAAAACCATCTCTCCTAAGTATTAGTTTACGTCAAGAGACATAAACTTATCTTCATTGGCCATTAAGAAAAATTAATATTCTTTTGTCAAATCCCAAACTCCGATCAGGCATTCTCTTAGGGCAAAACATAGTGATAGGCCTGTGTACCAGCAAACTTACAACAATATAATAAGAAAAGGTATGAAGAGGTGAAAATGCCTACTTGGAAAGTTTTCTTCCCTTACTTAAGCCAAATGTCCACCCTATGGTCAGAGTAAGGTAATAGAATTGTGCTGTTTTCAAAGTGCATTGGAATAATTCGTTTCCATTTTTCATACACACTGTTGGTTTCTCAGTTAGCTAGAGTTTCTCAGCATAGATCTCAATTGTGTTGTGAACAGTTCAGTGAAGATGTCTGCTCAATGTTGCAGCCGTAGGCAAAAATAAGTCTCTAGTGGAACAGAAGGATGCATTTTTAAGAAGCAAAAAATAATATAAAACTGTCTTAAAAGCATCGCTTGGATTAATGCTATGTCTGCATCTAATACAGCTCCGGAGGAATGATACAGAGTATGTGCCTTTTATCTCAGGGTCAATGGTTGAGCTCCAGATAATCTCAGACCCAACCAAAATGTATTGCAATGTAGACTGATGGTCTAAGCAGAATGAATTACGGAGTTTGGTAACTAGGTTGTAAAGGCCTTGTTTTCACAGTAAGCACAGGCAAAATTCAAGTTTGTCAACCAGAGAACACCCAGGGTGCAGCATTGATGCCCCCATACAGTTGATACCCTTTGGGTTGCTATGGGTCCCTTCTAACATACCCTTTACTGAAGCATGGTTATATCTTGTACCAGTTTATTTAATTTATCTATTAGTGTATTTGATTTCTATACCACCCTTCCCAAAGTGGTTCCTCCTCACATTACCCCAGTTTCTGAAGCAGTTGGCATAAAAACATAAGAACAGCCCTGCTGGATCAAGCCCAAGGCCCATCTAGTCCAGCATCCGTTTCGCACAGTGGCCCACCAGATGCCTCTGGAGGCCACAGGGAGGAGTTAGGGCATGCCCTCTCTCCTGCTGTAGAGAGAGTACCCTGCAACTGGTACTCAGAGGCATCCTGCCTTTGAGGCTGGAGATGGCCTATAGCCCTCTGACTAGTAGCCATTGATGGACCTCTTCTCCATGAAGTTATCCAAACCCCATAAGGCATAGTGAGGGCAGAGAGAACCCATGTTCAATACATTAACACAGGCGGTCCCTTTGCCCTCTGTGGTGCCACGCAGCCCCACCCCTGGTGGCATGAGTCCCTCCCCCCACTCACCCATGGCCATGCATAAGATCTTGATTGTAACTCTGGACTCCCCTCACCAGGGCATGCACACAACCTACCCCCCCCCCACACACACACACTTGCTGGACCTTTCTTCCACTGCTGCTGTTCTTGCAGGCTGCCAGCCACCACCTGCCACTCACTGCCAATATCACTGCGCTGAGAAGCAGGGAGATCCTGCTCTGTTCCTCTCTGGATTAACACACATGTGCTCCATTCCCATCCGGCCTGAGGGCTGCTGGGAAGCAGGGAGACCCCATTCATTCCTCTCTCCAGAGAGGAACAGAGTGGGACCTTCCTGTTTCTCAGCACCAGATATCAGAACTGAGTGACAAGTGATGGGCATCAGCAAGGGCAGGTGGAGAGGAGCCCCAGTGCAGCGTGTGGAGATTGTTGAGGGGTCGTTGCTGGGTCCATGATCTTTAAACATGTTGGGGCACTGGTAGCTCTGCCCCTGGACTGGCCAACTGGGGGGGGGGGGGAGAGATGAGGGAGGCAGCCCCAGAGGCAAGGCAGTGAGTGTTCTTCAGATGCCTCAGCCCAATTTTAGCTCTGCCACTTTTCTGGAGGAAGGGCTCTAATGTGGGTTTCTTCCAGAGCTTCAGATGTTACTTGAGCAGCTGTGAAAGGAACTGTGCTGCCTGCAGTGGATCCAACATATGAAGTTAACATATGAGGCGGCCCTATGCTCACTGCTATAGATGTAAATCAGAGCAGCATCAGGGTCAAAAATGGAAGAGGGACTCAAATGCATCCAGCCTTATGCTGAAAGGAACAGCCCTTATCTGACATCTGCTTGTCTGCGGTCAGGAGGGTGCATGTATGTGTCTGAAAACATATGAAAATGACTACTTTAAAAAGTACTATTCTCTCACCTAATTATGAGTTTGAGATATTTACTGTATCTTTATAATTTAGTCTGGAATAATTCTAATCTGTTGTAAGCCACTTGGTTCAAAAAGCAAAGTAGAAATCTTTAAAAAGACAAATAGCACCTATCTGATGAATGCTATTTGCATTCACAATCAGTAGCACACCTAGGTCAAAATCAGCCCAGACCGAGAGGGCCCCCCTTAATTTTTTTAGACACCTTGCCCCACCACTGCTCCTGCCTCCTGGGGTGCCTCTAAATGACCTGGGAGGCCGTGCCAGAGCCCCATCGCTGTGCTGCTTCTCTGCTGCCGCTGCCCCATACCCGCCGCGCTGATATTTCCCATCTTCACCGCCAGGGGTGGGGTGAGTCGAGTGGAGCAGACCACCCCCCATGGCAGCGGGGCTTCTCCCCACTCCCCAGCTGGTGAGTGGGTTTCTCTCCATCCGACGCGCCTGCACGGTTTGAGTGTGGATAGCGTTGCATGCCGTGACACCATGGCACATGATGCTCTCCATACTCACACTGCGCAGGTGCACAGTGTTGGGGACCCCCCCCTTGACCCCAACATTCAACCCAGAGCTACCAACCCAGAACTATATGGAATTCAGACCTGTGTCTAGTTCCATTTTATTAAGGAATGAATTACTGCCTGAACTCAGGATGAACTGACACCCAGGTCTGAACTGCTTTGTGAAGGAAGAGGCGATCCAGCATTGTATTGTGAAATGGGTACTCAAGGAAGCACAAAAGCCAGGCCAGAACAATCCAAATGTTGAAATCTAACTCACTATCAGATAATGCCTGTGGAAGAGGCCAGAGGCTGATCTCCCCTTTCCTGTTGCAAGAGATCTATGTTAATCTTTGTCAGTGATTGCTCTGCTATACTCAATTGCTCTCTGTAGAAATTCAACATAGGTAAATGCACACAAAGAAAACACCTATAGACTTTAATTCTTACTTTACTAACACCTTTACACCTCATGGAATCAGGCTAGCAAATCTGGGACAAGAGAAGGGGCCCATTTGCAACTCAGAGATGCAGATTTGCCTTGGGCAATGTCCCCTCCTCAAGATAGCAGCTAACAGAAGATGAGATTAAGATCTCTCTGGACTAGCCAATATCCTGAATAATTAAAAGACATTATCCAGAAGGTAACAGCATTGTCACCCTTTTGGGGACCCAGGAAAAGATGAGGAGATTTGAATAGACTCTATGAGAGAACAAAGGAAAATACAACTATAAAGCGTGAGGCTTACTGGACAGAGAACTAGCAGTCTTGTGCCTACATGCAATCTTCTGCCTACAAGCAAGACTTGCTCATGAGCAATCCCAGAGTTTGCTGCTAAGCCACGGGGCAACAAGCAGGAACTCTGTCCATGGACAGGAGCTGTCTGTGACTTCCACTGCGCAGTGAGAAGTCTAGACTTCCCCAGCCATGGTACCTTTACTCTCTGCCTCGCTCTGTGCAAACTGTCTGCTTGACCACCAGAAGCCAGACCACCGCTCCCAAGTTGCTGTTCCTAGCCAAAGCCTCTCACCTTCAGATGAAAGATCCACCGTTCTCAAGCCTCTGATCCTGGTAATATGCCACCCCACAAGCCTCGGATCCCTCCATCCTTTCCCCCTTTTTCTCCTTTCCCCTCGTCCCTCTACTAATTCCTGATTTCCCCAACCCATGCCAGTCCTCAACCTTCCTTATCCTCCACCCCTCTTCCGACTATATCTGAATTATATGAGGCTCTAGGAAGATTTAATACACACACAAATGTTAGTTAGGAACACTGGGTGAATATTGTTGCTGGTTAATACTGTTAGTAATATTGATAGAATGTTCTGCTTTCTGCTCAGCTAGATTGATGTTGTTATTCTTTTATACTCAATAAAGCCCATTAAATCATTTAGGATAGGTTTGATCTCCTTTCTTCCTTGTGCCCAGATCCTACATGGTCACTATATAAAAGAACTTGGTCACTTGGTAACACTGATGAGACAGGCCTAATTTTGTATGCTAGCTAATGAGCATATTTAGTATATAAATCAGGCCTGGACCACAACAACAGGCTGGAGAGAAGCCCACACATTGGCCAGGGTGTGGAGAGAAGCCTACACACACGCCCTCACGCAGCCGCCGCCACGGTGGGTGGCCTGCTCCACTCAGCTCACCCCCACCCCCCGGCGGTGAAATATTGGCACAGTGGGGAGATGGCAGGCTCAGGGCGGCAGCGCAGCACAGTGGTGGCACAGTGGCGGGGCTCTGGCGAGGCCCCCCAAATCATTTGGAGGCTCCCCAGGAGGCCACGGACCTTTTCCCCAAGGTCCATGGCTAAGTATGCCTTTGTTCACAATAAATTGGAAACTGTGGGGAGTACACTCAGTGTAGCATAACACTTAACAACTTTATCACTTTGGAAAGGATATCACTTTTTCCCCACTTTTGGTGTAAGATGTTTCAGATAGGAAAGCATACAAAAATCCTGAAAACTGCAGCTGCTGTCCTTGATTCAGTGGGTAGTATACATGCTAAGCTGGTCATGACTAAATACCAGGGACTTACATGATGTACAACATTATATCTTCATAATGTTCTGTCCTAGTGCCGGTGCGGACTCATAAGCAGCCACAACACTGTTTGGAAGCAGCGGCTGCACAAGCAGCACTAACACAGTTTCCCCCATTTGCTGCAATAGGGAGAAATGTGGCACTGCTGCTTGCACAACCACTGCTTCGGGAAAGTGTTGGGGCGGCTTACACCCGGGCAGCAGCCCCGGGTGTGGATGTGTGGAGCGTTATGGAGATGTAATGCTGCGTATCATGAAAACAATTGAAATCAGTGGGATTTAAGTTAGACAGGACTAACTTGTCTCATTTATTTCAGTGGTGCTTTAACTTAGTCTGGATCCTACCCAGTGTTTGCAGGGCTTCCGCCCTCCCTTGATCATTCTTAATTCCGTTTAAGGAAATTTGGCCCAAATACAAAAGAAGCAGTCAAACAGACATGAGTATTGCCAATGCCCATATATGCACAATTATGTGGCTTCCATGTGAGAGTTTGACTAAGTGAAGAGAGCCTTTAGTTTAATTTCTCTTGCTATTTTTTGTTTTGTTCAGGGCTGTTCATTTGTAAAGTTTGTTTGTTTGTTAGTTTCTGACACTGATAAATCAGAATTAAATTTGGTGTGCACATTCAAGATATCATTATTTTTCAGATTTGAAGGTGGGACCAATCTACCAACCCATTCTTGAAGGAGGCAGGAAAGATGTAAAACATTTCCATTCCAGCCTGTCAGAAAGTGCTGCCCTTGTAGGAAGAGGCTTCAAGAAAGATAAAATAATGCAATCATTGACACATTTTGACACTGAGGTTTTTGAACCATCTTCTAAAGGATCTAGAAGGATGATAGAAACCAAGCCATAACCATATATCATTAAGGCAGTCCAACTGCCCCCATACAATTCAATACACAATGGAGTACTCCGTGGAAGCCGTGGGAGGAACAGATAGCCCAAGACAAATGCATTGTGAGTAATGAGAGCCAGGATGACAACTAATTAAAACTTTGCCTTTTACTGCAAACATGATTGTCACATGAACTTCTCACAGGACTCATTTACCAGGCTATCAACTATAGCAAAAGAGGCCTCACATTCACATTTTATGTAAGTGGAACTTCAAAAGGAGCAGCAGACCACAGCAAGCCATGCTGTAAATAACAGAAGTTATTTACCTCCCCTGGCTTTTCTCTAGTAAGAAAGCCTCTGAATCATTTCCAGAACTTATTACTGATATGAAACCCAGGCCAATGGTGGCATAAGAAAAGCTGTGACATTAGCGACATTAGCAAAGTGGAGGAGGATAGTGAAGTAGGTAACTGGACACTTTGTCATCTAGCCTTTACATCTCTGGCTGTGAGAGGACTGTACTGCAGCTTTCTCTCTGTTCTGGCTCTGCTGTCTCTCTGAAAGTTAACTTTGAGATAACACTGCTGGAGGGAGGCCATGAGTGAGAGGTGTGGCTGGCTCTCTTGCTGATAAGAAGGAGGCAAGTGACCATCTAGTGCAGCTGAAGGTGGCCACCAAAGGGGGCCAGTCTTCGGTGTGCGATGGAGGGTGGGTTATGTTTGTTTGTCTTGTGTTTTTGACAGCCTTTGGGTGAGGTCAGAGACATTCATAGCCAGTTTTCAGGGGAGAGCATTTTATTGGAGGTCCTTTTTGTGATTACGAAGGGACTCCTTTTGCTCTTTCTTAGTGCCTGGCTAATTACAATTATGTGTCAGGGCTCTAGTTCAGACGAGGGAGTAGGAAACACATTTGAGATTTCAGGAGTGGCTATTACAGTAGTGGTGGGGAATAGAAGATTTGGCATTGGCAGTTCATCAGACTGTTGCAGGGGAAGGGAGACCAGAAATCTAATAGCTGTTTCCCCTTGCAGCTGTCCTGACAGCTCTCAGTCCTCATTGAGTAGTTCCAACCACCCACAGAACCTGACCTTGCTCCTTTGTAATGCCAGGTTGGTTTGAAATAAGACTAAAATCATCTATGATCTGATCATGGATGAGGGAGCCAACTTGGCTCGTATAACTAAGACCTGGTTGGTGGAGGCTAGTGTCCCAGTATGGGCTCAGCTTCTTCCTTCTGGGTACTCTGTGGTGGAGCAGGCTAGGGGAAGGGGTGGGGCTGGAGTAGCTGTGATCCATCAGAATAACATCTCCCTTACCAGAATCCCTGTGAGACAACTGGACCATGTTGACTGGGTATATCTTGAACTAGGGACTCAGGACAGATTGGTGATTCTGTTGGTGTACCAAGCACCCTGTTGTCCCATGGAGTCCCTAACTGAGCCAACTGAGCTGGTTGCAGAGTTGGTGTTGCAATTGCCCAGGCTTTTGGAGTTGGGTGATTTCAATGTTCAGGGCAGGCTTGTCTGGTGCAGCTCAAGATTTTATAGTGGCCATGACAGCTATGGCCCTATCCCAATTGGTCACAGGGCCAACACACATTGCTGGTAACACTCTTGATGTGGTCTTTTGCTCAGGTCAGGGTGGTGTTCTGTGGGTGGAGACTCCTAGAGTATTTCCATTGTCATGGATAGGCCACCATCTGTTTAAAGTTGGTTTTGTGGCCACAACCCACTTCTTCAGGGGTGCAGGACCTATTAGGATGGTCCGCCCAATTGGATCCAATAGGATTCCAAGGGGCATTGAAGGGTTTTAGACTAGAGTTGGTTCTGCCGGTGATTTTGCTGATGCCCTGGTAGAGACATGGGAGATTATCAGAGCAGTAGACACTACCACCCCTAAGCATCTTCTCCATTCTGGTTCCATGGTATATTGAACAGCTACAGGAGCTGAAGTGGCAAGGGAGAAGACTAGAGAGTAAATGGAGGAAGACTCAGCTTGAATCCTATAAAGCCCATTTGAAGGCTTATTCTGTGGCAATATGTGCAGCAAAAAAGCAATTCTATTCTACATGTATTGCATCCTCAAGTTCATGTCCAGTGGAGTTGTTCAGAGTTGTGAGAGGATTGACTCTGAACTTCCCTCCCCTCTGAACTTAGATTTAGGGTTTTCATCATCGCGCTGTGATGCTTTAAAAAACTTTCTTGTGCATAAAATCTCTCTCATTCAAGTCAACTTGGACTCCACGGGTATGGCAGGGTCAAGTGAGTCAGCGTGGTGTAGTGGCTAGAGTGCTGGACTAGGACTGGGGAGACCCAAGTTCAAATCCCCATTCAGCCATGATACTAGCTGGGTGACTCTGGGACAGTCACTTCTCTCTCAGCCTAACCTACTTCACAGGGTTGTTGTGAGGAGAAACCTAAGTAATTATCCTGCTCTGTACTCAGTGTACTCTGTACTCAGTGTACTAAGTAAGTACACTGCTCTGGGCTCCTTGGAGAAAGAGCGGGATATAAAATGTAAAATAAATAAATAAAATTGTCCGGCCTACCACTTGTCCTTTAGATCCATGCCCAACATGGCTTATAGCATTTAGCAAGGAGGCTGTTAGAAATGACCTAGTTGACATCATACATGCCTCGCTGAGGGATGGCAGGATGCCTCCATATTTGAGGGAGGCAACTGTGAGACCTTTACTTAAGAAGCCTGCCATAGAACTCTCAGTGATGGATAATTATAGGCTAGTCTCCAACCTCCCTTGGGTTGGGCAAGGTAATTGAGAGGGTGGTGGCTGGTCAACTCCAGATAGTTTTGGAAAATATTGATTATTTAGATCCATTTCAAACTAGCTTTAGAGCAGGCTATAAGGTGGCGGGAGCCTTGGTTGGACTGATGGATGATTTATACCAAGGAATGGACAGAGGGAGTGTGACTCTGTTGGTTCTTTTGGACCTTTCTGCAGCTTTTGATAATATCTACCATGGTATACTTCTGGATCCTTTTGGGGATTTGGGAATAGGTGGTACTGTTTTGTAATTGTTTTGTTCCTATCTCTCTGGTAGATTTCAAATGGTGTCACTAGGAGATAGTTGCTATCTGAAACAAGAGCTATTGTATGGTGTCCCTCAGGGCTCCATCTAATCTCCAAAGCTTGTTAACATCTACATGAAATTACTGGGTGAGATCATCAGGAGATTTGGAACAGGGTGTTATTGATATTCTGATGACATCCAAATCTATTTCTCCATGACATCATCATCACCCCCCGCAAATGCCTGCCTATAGGCAGTAATGGACTGGATGAGAGATAATAAATTGAAACTGAATCCAAACAAGATGGCCATACTTTGAGGGACATGATAGATCTTCCTGTTCTGGAGGGGGTTGCACTCCCTCCGAAGCAACAGGTATGCAGCTTGGAAGTGCTTCTGGACCCAGTCCTCACTCTGGTTTCTTGGGTTGAGGCTATGGCCAGGAGCAGTTGCTTCAGTTGATATGGCAGCTGCGTCCATTCCTTGAAGATAATGATCTCAGAACTGTAGTGCACTCTCTGGTAACCTCTAGGCTTTACTACTGCAATGTGCTCTACGTGGGGCTGCCTTTGTATGTAGTTCGGAAACTTCAGTTGGTCCAAAATGCATCGGCTGGATTGGTCTTCTCTGTAGTCACTTCTGGTCTGTGGAATAGGCTCCCTATAGATATTTGTGGCTTAACATCTATATTAGCCTTTAAAAGAGCCCTTAAGTCACATGTTTAGCATGGCTTTTAGTAATTTTAATAATTTTACATTGTTTTAAATCATTGTGGTTTTAATAGTTCATTTTATATTGTTTTTATTGTCTGTATTGTTGTGAACTGCCTAGAGCGTTGGAGTCAGGCAGTATATAAACATATAAACAAACAAACAAACAAACAAATGGGGCAAAGTAAATTCTGACAGGTCAAACTCTTCTTTGGCTTATCAGAATATATGTTGTTGTAGGTGGGAAATGTAGATAGCTTTAGATTTAGCAGCTGCCAAAAATAATGGATAAAAAGAGAAGAGGATCATGTGCATCATGTGCATAGAAGGGCAGTATAGAAAATCAAATTAATAATAATAATAATAATAATGATGATGATGGAAAATCAGACATCACCAAGATCTGGCAATGGCTTAAGAATGGCAACTTGAAGAAAGAAACAGAGGGTTTAATACTGGCTGCACAAGAACAGGCACTAAGAACAAATGCAATAAGAGCAAAAGTCGAAAAATCAACCACAAACAGCAAGTGCCGCCTTTGTAAAGAAGCAGATGAAACCGTGGACCACCTCATCAGCTGTTGTAAAAAGATCGCACGGACTGACTACAAACAAAGGCATGACAAAGTAGCAGGGATGATACACTGGAACATCTGCAAAAAATACAAGCTACCTGTAGCCAAAAATTGGTGGGACCATCAAATTGAAAAAGTTGTAGAAAATGAAGATGTAAAAATATTATGGGACTTCCGAGTACAAACAGACAAACATCTGCCACACAATACACCAGATATCACTGTAAGTCGAGAAGAAAGAAAAACAAGTCAAAATAATCGACATAGCAATACCAGGGGATAGAAGAAAAAGAAATAGAAAAAAATCACCAAATACAAAGATCTACAAATTGAAATTGAAAGGCTGTGGCAGAAAAAGACCAAAATAACCCCAGTGGTCATTGGTGCCCTGGGTGCAGTTCCAAAAGACCTTGAAGAGCACCTCAACACCATAGGGGCCACAGAAATCACCATCAGCCAATTACAAAAAGCAGCTTTACTGGGAACAGCCTATATTCTGCGACGATATCTATAACAACAGCAACAACATTGACAATAAAATTCTGGCATCCCAGGTCCTTGGGAAGGACTTGATGTCTGGATAAAACAAACCAGTCAATAACACCTGTCTGACTGTGTAAAATAATAATAATAATCTTTCTCCTCCTGTAACTAGCAACAGGTAAGGAGCAGAGTAATCCTGAATTAGCTAATTGGATTACCATTATTGACCTTCATCTGCCATGAATCTGGCTGTTATTTCATTTGATAAACCAAAGACTAAATGAAGAGATGCTTGTTTAAGAGACGTCACATGATCTCTTCCCATTGTAACATTCTTCACACTTGTATAACCTTTGTGTTTTTGCATTTTGTTGATACCCTTGGGCGAAGAGAGCTTGTTTCACATTATCTCCCCATTTTTTACACTCACATAACCTTTCTGTGTTCTTTGGTTATTGATATTCCTGGGGTGAAGATAGCTATATCTATAGCAATATATAGCAATAGTAACAAGAAAGGAAGAAAGAAATTCTGCAAGACCATTTCCATTACTCTAAAACCACAGTTGATGTGCTCCTGAATATGTAATGTACAAGAGCCACACCAGACATACCCAGAGGAATTTGCTTTGAATAGCTATGTCCCGTCCTCATACACATAGAAACTGAAATGATTATTAATGACCATTTAGTCACTCAAACTAAAAAAAAAAAAAGCAAATGCATCAACAATAATTAGGCTCCTGCTAAGTCAGTTCCATATTCTGGCTCTTCACTATGCAGCGTAAGTACAAAACATATCTTTGATTTGAACAAGAGGTTGAGTCTTTTGTTTTCTCAGACTACAAACTGTATAACAAAGGGCATTCAAGGTGGTTTTATTTCTAAATTCCTCATAACTGTAAAAATGCTTCTTTTTAAAGGAGACAGGTAAGATCCTGGTTCATATACAGAGCCAAGCCAGCAAAATACAGAATCCATGCAACTGTTGCCTCCTCCTCAGGCAGCCCCCTAGGCAGACACAGGTAGCTATGACAAACAGCTTTCCTCTCTCTCTTTCACCCTCAAGCCTCTTTCCCCTTCCCAGCTTAAAAGCTCACCACCTTCCTTTCACATTCTCCACCTCTATTATCCTCCAATAAAGCAACTCTTTGAGCCCTTTCTCACAAGCAGAGAAAGGGCTCCGACAGGGCAAGGGGAGGAAGCCTCGAAAAGCTTACCTCCCCCACAAACGAGCAGGTCCTTGCCTCTGGGTGGGCAGATCACCTGCCCAGACAATCACTGGTGGCTGCCGGTTACTCCGAGGGTTGGGGTGTCGGGATGCCTTGCGTAGCTGGAATTGCACGCGTTTGTGAATAGACTCTTTGTTTTCAAGAACACATATCTACTCTCCTTTGTTCTTTCCAGTGCGTCCATGGACTGGATTCCTGCAGCATTTTAAGGGTAATATTGTTGTTGATTGGTCTGCACCCATTTGAGCAAAGCACAGCCACGGAGCATGATAGTTAACACATGCCCTTGCAGACCTCTTTACACATATCGTTATTAACCCTCATCCAGAGTCATGATTTTCTACACATGAGTAGGACTTCCTACTCCCAAGTAGTCCAATTGGTTACATTGGATACCACCCAACTTTTTCAGCCCACAGAGCCCACCCCACAATAATTTAACATTTCACTACAGGGGAGTGCAGTGGTGACTCCCACATCCCAAGCATGGCACCCTGCGTGATTGCACAGCTCACTGAGAATGTGAGCTGTTAGCAAAGAAAAACAAACATTTCCAACCCCACACACTAATGAGGAGCCATACTTCAACATCTCAGTTCTCAACATTTCAACTGAAAGGACACACTGTGACTGACTTAAAGGCAATCTGGGAGCTGGTCAAGTGCATTCTACAGGCCAGTTGCCCATAATTATTACATCTTTTGCTTGTTTTCTTGTCAGCTGTCCTGGGCACACACTTCCTGGGTACACACAAGATCTTCTGTCTGCTCAAGCCAAACACAGGTAAGAATGCTTCCCTTTGTGAATGTGGTTGCATCTCCAGGGCTATGTATGGCTTGTTGTGTCTCATAGTGCCAACACAGTTCAACCCCTTGCTCAAGAGAGCCTCAGCTATACACTGGGGGCGGCGGTGGGGTTATACGTCACCACAATTATCTGAGGTTGTTCAGATTCAGATGAACATTGCCCTGTACATGTGAGAACATCAGGTCTGTGGTAAGAACACACCTGCCCTAATGTCACTGGTGGATATGATTGTGCATGAACCAAAAATGCGGTTCGGCTAGAATTTTAATGGAATTTTGAGCTGAACTGCATGCTGCCAAACAGGTTCACTTGAATCGACTGGCCGGTGAAGGGGCGGCTGGATGAGCAGCGAGAGAGGTAGTTAAAAAGGTTGTCTTACTGCCTAGCATGGCTGCCAGTGCTGCTGCTCACCCCACCCCCAGCACAGCCCATATCCGAAGTGTGTGTGATCCTCCCTCTTTTGCCAAGCCGCCTGTGTGGCAGCAGCGGCTCAGTTCTGGCTTCTGTGCATGTGCAGAAGCCATTTGTGTGGCCATGAAAATTGTGTCTGCCTATGTGTGGATGCCACACAGATGGCTTCTGTGCATGTGCAGAGGCCAGAACCAAGCCACTGCCATTCGGGCCGCTTGGTAAAAGAGGGAGGATCTGTATGCTTTGGAGATGGCTGCACCGGGGGGGGCAAGGAGCAGCTCCGGCTGCCACACTGGGTGGTAAGAAGACTTTTTTAACTACCTCTCCTGCCACCGCCCCCAGTCGGCCCATTCAGTGCTGAATCAGGCTTGAGACTGTTTGATTGCAGACCAAACTGCCCTGGTTCGGTCCATGATCAAACCTCCAAACCAGCCTGGTTCGAGGCAAACTGGTTTGACGCTGAACCGTTCGTGCACACTCACACTGGTGGATAAACCGATGCACTCTTGGCACATCCTTTAATCGTGTGAATCATCCCTCTACACACACTTCAGCAAGGTTTGGGAGTGCATGTAGAGGGGATGTAGAGGGGTGATCCTCCTGAAGTGGCCCCAAGTGTTGTTCCATGGTTATACACATTGCTCCACAACTTGCAGGAGTAGTTGTCTTTGTTGCAATTCCAAGGTAAACATTTTCTGTCAGTGGGTGAGATATTTTTGCATCATAGCACCATCATATTTTCAAACTGCACCTCTTTGGCTTCTGCAAGGTCAGATGCTTCCAAAGACTTTACTTGTTCCAAACACTAAGGGACTATTCTCACGATTAACAAAAATCGGGCTAGGAGAGCCTAGCCCGATTTTTGTTAATCGTAAGAACCACCAGGCTCGCAAGCGAGCCTGGTGCTTCTTGAGCGGCTAACCCGCTCAAGTAGATCGCCCCTTAGCCTGGGTTTGCGGAGTGAGCACTCTGCAAACCTGGGCTATCTGCTCGTGAGTAGCCATGGTGCAGCTCCGTGCCACGGCTACTCATGAGTAGACCCCCAACCGGGAGGCAAAAAGCCTCCTCCCAGCTCCAGGGGTCTCCCCAGTATGCCCTGCGCACTCGCGTAGGGCATACTGGGGCTTCCAGGGGCCATGCGGACCCCGCTCCCCCCCAGCCCCCACTGGCTCCGTCATGGAGCCGGCAACCATGTGGGCAGCCAATCCGGCCGCCCAGGGCTCCCTGCTCGGTCGTCTGCGGGGAGAGTGGGCTTAGCCCGCTCTCCCCGTAGTTTGGCAGAAAGTGGGTCTCATGGATCGTGAGACCCGCCTCTAAGTCTGACATTGTGGTAGGGGCTGGTTTAATCTTCCCTAATTCGGGAGACAGAACTATGCAATGCCTCAGACTGGTTTTGAAACACTGTCATCATCAGAAGAAACAAAACTGAAGTTTCTAAAGAGAAACAGGATGTTCTCCTACATCCCAAATGGCTTGACATGGGCATGGGATAGAAACCAACCCCTCCCCCATAAAAAGCCCATTCATTTCTGGGGTGGTTTTCCTCTCTATTGACATATAATGGGAATGGGATATAAACCACCCGACCACAGAACGCCCATTCATTTTGGGGTGGTTTTCTACCCTCTGTCATATTTTTATTAATAACATAAATATTGTGGTGTTTTGGGTTTATCCATCCCTTGATCCAGGCCAGTTTTTGAATGGTGCTTTAGTTACTTTTATTTCAGTTCTAAAGTAGAAGTGGGGCTAATGAACAGCCAGCAGCAAGGTCACTGAAGGCAGACGGCACTTGCCTCTCTAAAAAATATCCTTGCATACCACAACTCTTTCCTCTGGATTCTACAAATATCATAACTAGGGATGTGCACGGAACCGGCAGTTCCACCGGCTCGACGGTGGGGGGTGTCTAGCTTTAAAGGTGGGGGAGGGTGCACTTACCCCTCCCGCTTCCCTCCCCCCACCCGCATACCTCCCTTCCGCCCCGTTGCCCCTGTTGTCCGGATATGGCTGGAAATCTACGATGTGGCTGTGCATGCCCATGCAAGGGCCAGCACACACAGGCGCATCGGAGACTTCTGGACATATATGGACAATGGGGGTGACGAGGAAGCAGGGAGGTACGCTGCCAGCCCGATGGGCTTGCAAGTATACAGACACCAGCAGGGGGGAAATGGCAGGAGGGGTAAGTGCACCCTCCCCCGCTCTTAAAGCAGCACCCCCGCCACCTTTGAGCCTCCCTGCCACAGTTCCGTGAACATCCTAATCATAACTGGTGAGGGGCCATACTTCTGTATATATCATGTACCAGAGTGCAGGTATGAGTTCAGTAACAAGAGCATAGCAGGGAGTGAAGTGGTTTGCTTGTTTACACACCTTTATGCAGCTTGGGGTGGAAATATACTCCAAAATCTGTATGAGGGATAACTGAGATGCACCCTACAAACCACTGAGAAGTTACAAGAGATTCTTGGACACACTGTCAGACCTAGTTCTAACTGAAGTGACAAACCTGTGCTGTGTGGTACTACTTTAGACTGAAGGATCAAATGGTCCTTCACACAGGACCAAAATACTCACAGGACCAAATGGTTCTTCATACATTAAAAAAATGCCTTGCACATAGGAAAGGTGATGAGGTGATGCTAGAACCCTCCTTCCTGAGCAGCTAGCTTTTTATTTTATTTTATTTATTTATTTATTCATTCATTCATTCGATTTCTATACTGCCCTTCCAAAAATGGCTCAGGGCGGTTTACACAAAGAAATAATAAATAAATAAGATGGATGCACATGTAATGCTAACATAATAACATGGTGCAGAGATAACAGTCGATGATGGAATCATCATTAGCATTTATGAAAAGAATGTTATGTTTGTTATATTTCCAGACATATAGCCCAATAACATCGCCTAGAAATGTACAACAGGCAGTATAAAAATATGAAAACTAACTAACTAACTAACTACATACATTAATTGTAAACTGCCCTGAGCCATTTTGGAAGGGCGGTATATAAATCAAATAATACATTTATTATTTATACATTTATTACCACTGCACCCTGGTGGTGCAGGGTATACATTTATTACCACTGCGCCCTGGTGGCGCAGTGGTATAAAAAAAACTGCCGCCCTGTAACCAGAAGGTTACAAGTTCAATCCTGACCAGGGGCTCAAGGTTGACTCAGCCTTCCATCCTTCCGAGGTCGGTAAAATGAGTACCCAGAATGTTGGGGGCAATATGCTAAATCATTGTAAACCGCTTAGAGAGCTTCGGCTATAGAGCGGTATATAAATGTAAGTGCTATTGCTATTGCTATTGCTACATACATACATACATACCTTTCAGGTTTGAAAGCCTATAAGGGCACAAATACAATACCTTTAAAGTAGACCCTGAATTTATGTAATGAATTGCACGTAAGAAGCACTGACCCTTGAGATTAAAGTGCTTCCAGTAGGAAGGTGGCTTCTCACCTACTTTTCTCCAGTCATTTTCTCCAGTCAGACCATTTGAATAGCACTGACTTCAATTTTGTCAGAAAATAATCTTCATCAGTCAACATACAGCTCAGTTTAAGGACTGGAGATACTTTCATTGTACTGAAAGGATGAACTGAATTCTTAGCGTGATTGTCTACCAAGTTTTCTCTCTACTTACATGTAGCTTTTAATCTGGTTATTTTATAAGAGAAACTCCTGGCACTAGGAAAAATAGTATTTCAGTGTGGATTGCATGGTGGTGACTGACATTTGATAGAGGCTAGTTATAAAAGCTGACATACAGGTGAAACTCGGAAAATTAGAATATCGTGCAAAAGTCCACTAATTTCAGTAATGCAAATTAAAAGGTGAAACTGATATATGAGACAGACGCATTACATGCAAAGTGAGATAAGTCAAGCCTTAATTTGTTATAATTGTGATGATCATGGCGTACAGCTCATGAAAACCCCAAATCCACAATCTCAGAAAATTAGAATATTACATGGAGCCAAGAAGACAAGGATTGAAGAATAGAACAATATCGGACCTCTGAAAAGTATAAGCATGCATATGTATTCAGTACTTGGTTTGGGCCCCTTTTGCAGCAATTACTGCCTCAATGCGGCGTGGCATGGATGCTATCAGCCTGTGGCACTGATGAGGTATTATGGAAGACCAGGATGCTTCATTAGCGGCCTTCAGCAATTCTGCATTGTTTGGTCTCATGTCTCTCATCCTTCTCTTGGCAGTGCCCCATAGATTCTCTATGGGGTCAGGTCAGGTGAGTTTGCTGGCCAATCAAGCACAGTATACTGTATATTTTTCAGAGGTCCGATATTGTTCTTTTCTTCAATCCTTGTCTTCTTGGTTCCATGTAATATTCTAATTTTCTGAGATTGTGGATTTGGGGTTTTCATGAGCTGTATGCCATGATCATCACAATTATAACAAATTAAGGCTTGACTTATCTCGCTTTGCATGTAATGCGTCTATCTCATATATCAGTTTCACCTTTTAATTTGCATTACTGAAATTAATGGACTTTTGCACGATATTCTAATTTTCCGAGTTTCACCTGTACAGTGATGGATAACAAGGATCTCTGGGTGCAATTTGAACACATTCACAGATGAGGTGCGCTTTGTGGGACAGGTGAAATCAAAGTTCCTTCAGGTGTTGAGCACTTTAAATGTTGCTTTTATGAGTGAGAAATTGCCCCTCTTGGTCAAAAGTATAATTGAAGCATGGTACTGCAATTCTCAATGGCACAAACACTTTTGCTGTTTTGATTTTTAAAAATTAACTGTTGTTAAGGTGGAAATGTCAGTGAGGTGGGCAATAGGTCATGGATGTATCACAAACTGTTGTTTTTAATAGTATTGTCAAAGATGAAAATGTTCATTATAAATCTTAATAACTAAACATATTTAAATAGGTTTAGGAATATTTTTTGTTTGCATGTGTCCAAGTATGTTTTGCCCAGAAAGCTTTCTCATGTGAAAAAGATGTAAAAATAAAAATAAATAAAAAGCCACAGTGATTCTGGAGAATGGGATTTGTTTAATATTTTTTTCTGAATTTAGCTATCTTTCCATGCCTTAAAATGAGTTTAGCTTTGATTGGATGTAAATACAGTTCTGTTGTTATTATGGTATGGGCTAGCGTAACATGGTACAGTAAATTGTATCATGCAGTGACTCTCAGCAAGGTGGCTTGTGATTATGTATTTGTCATGCATTCATTGAGATATATTAATTCTTGAGACATTTCAAAGTAGATAACTATATAAGAAATATTTGAAACAGTTAACATTACTAAAAAGATATCTGTCATGCCCAGAGATTTACATCATTTCTATATATAGTTACAAAAATGACTTTGTCTAGGTGCTGTGGAAGATTATAAGCATTGGTGCTAAGTTTTGTTCAGGCATAAGCAGTATCTGAAGGGTTGTAGATGCAAATATTCTTATACCAGGAATATGTACATCACTCATGCTATGCATGGCCAATGGCCACATTCATTTACAGATTCTCTCCCCCTTCCTGAAAATCAGCCCTTTCCTTCCTTCCTTCTAATCTCTCTCCTTTCCTTCATTTAAATCACCCCTCTTCCTTTACAGGGGGAGAAAATATTAAATTAACTATTTCCATTTGATTCTCTCTATACGTATAAGGATCATAAGCAAGTCTGCTTACAAGCAGAGATGCACCTAGGTAATTCTGGAGTCTGGACCTAAAAGCCTTTGGAGAACTCCCCCCCACCGCAAATTAAGCATCATCATGCTCCGCCAGGCAACTATGCCACCCAGGACAGATGAAAGAGGATTCGGGGGGGCCCAGGGGCTGTGTGGAGGCCCTGGACTTCGGCCCCAAAGTCCAGGCATAAGAGCGCCTCTGCTTATAAATATGACTTACAGGTAAGCAAGTGTGACAAATGTTCCAAAAACCTGCTGCCTGAAATGGCCTGCTTCACTCTGCTTTATGACAGGGCTGGCCCTGGGATTCAGTTTTAATTTATTTCATTAGTTTTTAACTGAGAAAGGTAGTGTAGTGGTTTCAAAGGATGTCACATACACATTGGCTTCCCTGGTCATGTAATGGCAATCTAATTCTCAAGGACTTCTAAAAGAATGGTGCTCAGATTTCCTGGGCAACAGCTGTGATGATCAAACTGACATCATGCATATGGTTTATTTTTCATTGCTTAGATTTGTACGCATTTTCATATTTTTCTTATAAACCTGTTGCTGAAGGTAGTAGTGGAATGTTCTGTTATGATCATTATGAAGGTACCCTGCTGCTCTTGTTATGTCTGAAGGAGCCATTATCTAACAGAAAAGGAAAAACTCTGGATTTTTTTAGATGGCCATGAACTGAATATGTGTGATGCTGAAATGAGGATCAAATACAGGTGATATTTTGTAGTTTTGGGTGGTCTGCCGTTATTAATATTGTGGAAGTTACTGCCTCAGTGGGCCCTGCACATAAACCACTTGCTGGCACCAGGTCAAGTTCTTTTGACTGGTTCTACCTTCCAGTCACTGGAGCCTCTGTCCTTCAACTTTACAAAAAGGTAGCGAGGTAAGGCAATTTAGGCAAGTAGGCATTGGATGGGAAAAATCATAGACAGAGACACTATTGAAACAGTTAAAAAGAAACTAGAAAAAGTTTGCTTGGTTCAAAATCTTCTTAGTTCTAAAACAGTGTAGTAATATAAAAAATATATAAAAAGCAATAGGAAATAGAATAAGAAAAGTGTTGAAATAACCAAGTCAAATAGCACAGTGTAAAGGGGCCAGCATAGTGTACTGGTTAGAGTGTTGGACTAGGACCAGGAAGACCCGAGTTCAAATCCCCATTCAACCGTGAAACTCACTGGGTGACTCTGGGCCAATCACTTAACTCTCAGCCTAACCTACTTCACAGGATTGTTGTGAGGATAAACAAAACCTTGTACACCACTGTGAGCTGCTCGGAGGAGGAGCGGGATATAAGTGTAAAATAAATAGAGGGCCAGTTCAAAGGTGGAGGGGGGCCAGTTCAAAGGTGGAGGGGTGCACTCCCCCCACACACACACAGCATTTTCCCCGCCAGCGCTCTCGTAAAAACTGGTCCAGCAGGGGTTTTCCACCGGATTCCCTCCTCACTCTGGAATTGACTGGAATAACCCCGCACGTATGTGCATGCAAGCGAGCACGATGTGCACATGTGAGCAATGTGCACACGTGTGGGGTACTTCCGGTCACTTCCAGACCCAGGAGGGAACAGGGTGGAAGGGAGGTATGCTGCCGCCCTGCCGGGCCGGTTTTTAAGAGAGCGCTGGTGGGGGAGACGCGGCCACCGGGGGACACGCAGCCGGCGGGGGGTTAGTGGACCCTCCCCCACCCTTAAAGGTGTCCCCCACCTTCGAACCAGCCAAACTTCCGCCTGTTCGAACCTGTTCAGAGGCCCATAAAAAGACCTCCAAACAGGTTCGTGCACATCCCTACAGCATGGCCCTAGTAACACATTTCCTTTCTGTCCTGGTATTGTCACCCATAATGATTCTGTGGAGGACTCCAGTCCTCCTAGGTTTTCTAGCTTGTTGGATTATATCTCCTCTTTAATATAAAGTGCTACTCCACCCCCAATCCTTCCCTCCCTGTCATCTCTGTAGAGTTTGTATCCAGGAATAAGTGTCCCACTGGTTCTCACTGTTCCACCAGGTTTCCGTTATGCCTACTATATCTGTGTTTTTATTAGCAACCATGCACTCCAGCTCATCCATTTTGGCTCAGAGGCTTCTTGCATTGGTATATAAACATTTATACACCAAGTCTTTTACCTGGCATTGGAGTGTGCTATCTCCCTTACTTTCATTTTACCTTCTTGACCAGCTGTCATGTGTTTTCATCTGTTCTATTCCTGGTTCTACTCTGTCCCCTTCTGGTTTATCTGAAATGCTTGCACCCTCACATCTTAGCAGATTTTGCTTGCCGAACCAGATACTACCCAGTTCCTGTTGGCAATCCCACATATAACAGCAGCAATGTGGTTGACAGAGAAAACATGGAAATTTAAATGTATGATTGGATATGATCTCTCACTAAGGACACTTTTCACACTAACATTGAACATTTTCCCTTCTAGGACTCTCTATGATGATAATTTACTTGCTACTCGATAGAACTCTGATTTTCCTTATAGCAACTTTGGTGTTAACATAATACTGCAGCAGTTTCAAATATTCTGGAAGAATTGACATGAAAGAAAAGGTGCAGACAGATCTAACATGGCAACTACTTAAATCTCTAAAAGAGAAACAGTTGGCTAGCCTGTTCTTATGAAATGCAATTTTCTTTGTATGTTTCCTTAATCTCCCAAATGCTATATGAAATAACCATTCCAAACATGAAGTAAAGGAATAGAGAAACCAGTACAAATGTACAGTTGTAGCATTATGGATGGACAGAAGCAAAGCAAAGCTGTAATTACTCTGAAAAAAGATAAACCTTGGATCTACATGAGCATGCCTTTTTGCTGTCTTGTATATCTAACCCTCTTTACTTAAAAAAGAGCTTGAGCCCAACTATTGTAGTTCTCTGTTTTGAATCTGAATCAAGATAGCCACACCTCTTCTCTGCATTGTTGTTGAACTAATTCTCAGAATTCCAGTGACACATCTGAGGAATTAATTTCCTTTTGCCTTGGAACTACCTAAAAGGGCTGGATCAGTTAAATTTCATCCATTCTCATTACACTTCAAAAAGAAGGGATGCCTTAATTAGGCTATTTCTAAATAATAGCAGAAGTTCTATATAAAAATGTAATGCCTCAGCAATTAAGCATTACACTTAATTTTGAGCTGCTGCCCTTTTCCATTAAGCAGTGCAGCATCAACATTCATACAGCTGCAGTGAAATTGTATTCTGCATCAACTAAAAAGAATATTAAATGACATAATCACAGGTGGGAAAGTCCAGACTGTTCCACTTAGAATCTGCCAGTCAGAAATCACTTCTGTGTAACAAAGACACCAACCACAGAACTCGTAATTTTCTCTGGATTGATATCCAATTATGATTTGTTCATCATGTATATATCATGAAGTGATATGTACAGTCTACTGTGTTTTCAGTTTGGTGTTAATGTACTGTCCAAATTATACTGTAATGAATTTGAGGTTATGATGGTGATTATTGCTGGCTGTCTATTGTTTTGTTAGGCTAATAGTTCAGGAGGCCAATGGATGTTTCTTAAGGTGAGATAATAGTTGATAAATTGACTGGGAGTATCTTTTAATGAGGGACTTCCCTAGAAGGTGAGGGAATTAATCAGTATCTTGTAAGATAGCAGTATCCTTCCTTTGGTGAGAGGGACTGATATGTGAGTGTCTAAAGAACAAAACAAGCAGCTTGAGACAGGTAGGCAGCCTCTGTGTGGAGATTGAGAGAGTGACTGTTTTTGAGGGCCTGGGATGGAAAAGCTGACGAAAAAACAGAAGCAACTTGAGGTGCAGGACCATTAGGACCCCTGCTAACTGGGGACCCCTGCTAACTGGGCAAAGAGGCACCTTTTACCGTGGTGATTCTCTTTATTTAGCAGGGGGAGAGTAACTGGCCCTATCCACCCCCAACACAGTGCCAGTGACTGTTGTTGGTGTGTGTCTTATGTTTCTTTTTAGAATGTGAGCCCTTTGGGGACAGGGAGCCATCTTATTTGTTTGTTATCTCTCTTTGTAAACCGCCCTGAGCCATTTTTGGAAGGGCGGTATAGAAATTGGATTAATAATAATAATAATAATAATAATAATAATAATAATAATAAGTATTATTATTATTATTATTATTATTATTATTATTATTATTATTCTCTGGGGAACTGGTGTAATCAATATATTAGCCTTCATACTTTTGGTTGTTCACACAGGTATCAAGTCTTTGGTTCTCATGTTTATCAGATACAACTATTGTGTCATCTTCTTGAAGTTGTTTTTTTGTATCTGCATGACAATCTGTCTCCAGTGATCCCTGCAAATATATAAAATATAACTACTGTTCCTGACACTAAGAAATATGCTACTATGAGTGGAGTAAAAATAGCCTCGTTTTCTGTATACTTCACAACTGCAAGGAAATGGGAAGATTCAACACAGAGTTCTCTCTCTGTGCTGTGACTGCATTTATGACTGCAGTGGCAGCAGAAGGGCCCTGTTCTGAATGTCTGTTGGAACTGAATTATTTTTACTGTAGTTATTCACCCTAAGCTCCACTAAGCAACAGTTAGGCAGGTTCTGGGAAATGCTGAAAATCATATTTCTCCCATTTTTGTAAGTCTAAAAATAGTTTCCGTTTTAGACAGAAGTGTCCCTTCTTTCCATTTTCCCTCTTACTCCAAATGACCATTGAACTTAGTAAAACCCCACTAAAACTTTTTAATATGTTGAGAAGAGAATGGACTTTTTCTCAAATAGCAGCATAGTACTCAGAAGTGTTGCTATAATGGTGACACTAATCACTTGCAAGCTTCTCACTCCTGAGAAGCAGCGAGGTAGACGACTGGAGCGCAAGTGGAGAAAGACTCGGCTTGAATCCGACAGATTGCAACATAGAGCTCATTTGAAGACCTATGCTCAGGCAATACGTGCGGCAAAGAAGCGATTCTTTTCTGCCCATATTGCATCCGCAAGTTCACATCCAGCGGAATTGTTCAGGGTTGTGAGAGGGCTAGTGAGTGCCCCTCCTCCCTTGAATCAGAATCTGGAACCATCGATTACCCGCTGTGATGTATTTAATGAATTCTTTGTGGGGAAAATCTCTCATATTCAGGCTGACTTAGACTCCATCTCCACAACTACCTCAGTGTCTGATGTGGAGGTGTCCAGTGACTCCTCTTGTGTGATTAGGTTGGATCAGTTCCAGTTTGTGACTCCTGAGGATGTGGACAAGCTGACTGGAATGGTGCAGCCTACCACCTGTTCTCTTGACCCTTGTCCAACATGGCTTATATTATCTGGCAGGGGGTTTGTTGTAGAAGGCCTGGTAGAGATTATAAATGCGTCTCTGAGGGAAGGTAGGATGCCTCCTTGTCTTAAGGAGGCAATTATGAAACCGCTTCTGAAGAAGCCTACCCTGGATCCCTTGGACTTGAACAACTACAGGCCTGTCTCCAACCTTCTGTGGCTGGGCAAGGTAATTGAGAGGGTGGTGGCTTCCCAGCTCCAGACAGTCTTGGATGAAACTGATTATCTTGACCCATTTCAAACTGGCTTTCGGGCTGGCTATGGGGTGGAGACTGCCTTGGTCGGCCTGATAGATGATCTCCAATTGGCAATTGACAGAGGAAGTGTGACTCTGTTGGTCCTTCTAGACCTCTCGGCAGCTTTTGATACTATCGACCATAGTATCCTTCTGGAGCGTCTGAGGGGGTTGGGAGTTGGAGGCACTGCTTTGCAGTGGTTCCGCTCCTACCTCTCGGGCAGGTTCCAGATGGTGTCCCTTGGAGACTGCTGTTCTTCAAAATCTGAACTTTTGTATGGTGTTCCCCAGGGCTCCATATTGTCTCCAATGTTGTTTAATATCTACATTAAACTGCTGGGAGAGATCATCAGGAGATTTGGTGCAGGGTGCTAACAGTATGCTGATGACACCCAAATCTATTTCTCCATGTCAGTATCATCGGGAGAGGGTATAACCTCCCTAAGTGCCTGCCTGGAGTCGGTGATGGGCTGGAAGAGGGATAACAAACTGAGACTGAATCTGGCTAAGACAGAGGTACTCATTGTGTGGGGTCGGAACTTGAGAGACGATTTTGATCTGCCTGTTCTGGATGGGGTCACACTTCCTCAGAAGGAACAGGTACGCAGTCTAGGGGTGCTTCTGGATCAGAGCCTCTCCCTGGTGTCCCAGGTTGAGGCGGTGGCCAGAAGTGCCTTCTATCAGCTTCAGCTGATACACCATCTGCGTCCGTTTCTTGAGGTGAATGACCTCAAAACAGTGGTACATCTGCTGGTAACCTCCAGACTGGATTACTGTAATGCGCTCTATATGGGGCTGCCCTTGTACGTAGTCCGGAAACTACAGCTGGTCCAGAATGCAGCAGCCAGGCTGGTCTCTGGGTCATCTCAGAGAGACCATATAACACTTGTATTGAAGGAGCTACACTGGCTGCCGATATGTTTCCAGGCAAAATACAAGGTGCTGGTTATAACCCATAAAGCCCTAAACAGTTTGGGCCCTGGGTATTTAAGGGAACGCCTTCTTCGGTATGAACCCCACCGCCCACTGAGATCAGCTGGAGAGGTCCGTCTGCAGCTGCCACCAGCTCGTCTGGTGGCCACTCAGGGGTGGGCCTTCTCCGCTGCTGCCTGGAGGCTTTGGAATGTGCTCCCTAGTGAAATAAGAGCCTCCCCATCTCTGGCAGCTTTTAAAAAGTCATTACAAACACATTTCTTCACCCAGGCTTTTAATTAATGTTGTTTTAATGGTTTTAATGGTTTTAATGCTGTTTTAAAATATTATTTTAAAATTTTTAAATTGTTTAATGTGTGTGTGCCCCCCCCATTTTTATCTTAACGAATCTTTTACTTTGTTTTTATTCTGTTGCAAACTGCCCAGAGACGTAAGTTTTGGGTGGTATTAAAATGTTTTAATAGATAGATAGATAGATAGATAGATAGATAGATAGATAGATAGAAGACATGTATACATTTTAATGTGCAAAGGGAAATGTGTGTGATTTCTTTTTAAGCAGATGAGGAAATTCCCATAGGGAATTAATTAGGACCTAATTAGACCCATTAGGTCAGACAGATAAATAGCAAATAAACTGACTTCACAGCACCATAGAAGATAAAGTGACTTACAGATTCAGGCTGTCCCTTGCCATGTTTTTACTGACTCCAACAGAACTCAGTCAGTTCAAACCCAAGGCTGCATTCAGCTGTAACGGCTAACTGCAGTTAAAGGTGGCCAGGGTTTCAATTAGAAACTCCAGATCATGCCGCAGATGTTCACCAATCTGCAATCAGCCAAACTCCAGTTGCAGGAGAAGGTAGCCCCTCTCTGCTGCTCAGTCTTTTAGGCCAATCCCAGCCAGCTCCATGGCATGACTGTGGGCAAAGCATCACCACAACAGCAGCTTGGCTATGATTGGCCACAATCTAGAAGGGGCGTGCCAAATGCAATAGTGCATTTTTTGAGTGCCCCATCCACCCTAATCAGGGAAAGGACACTGAAAGCCCTTCAGATGCCTTGCAATGCCAGGGCACACACACACCCCAGTAGCCCCACACCCTGAAAGCACCACCCAAGCATGAATTCCCTGATGGTTTGGGGGCTGGGGCGTGTGTGGAATTCCACTTTAATTGCTGGAAGGGAGTGTGAAATCCACCTTTGCTAGAATGAGATATGCAGATGGGAGAAGGCAAAGGATGCTAGGCGGTCTATCCCATCATAATCTAGGAAGATATCGCAAGGGGTGAACCTGGCAAAGCAGGCCAGGCAGACCCAAGTGAGTTCCTTCTGTCCGGCAGCTTGCTGCCGTGATCTGGCATGTAGTCTGGTTTTGCCCACAGACTGAGAGCTCATGAGTATAGCCAGCCCACTTAACCACCAGGGAATCAAAGGGGAGGGGTGACCTACTCTCTTTGTTAAATAATATAAATGATTCTCCACTACCTCCCTTTCCACGGATCCCTCTGAAGCCTTGCATGCACCCGAGTGCACAGCCATGGAGGGTGCCAATGGGACCATGCATTTGCACAAATTTTAAATTGCCAGGACTGCTCTATCTGATAAGCAGGTGTGGGGAATTGTGGGAGAGGGCACTTTCTTCTTCTCCCCCAGCCTGGGGCAACAGGGTCAACTGCAGGGGCCGCAGGCGAGGGCACACCTGTGCACGTGTACGGATGGCCAGGCAGGGGACTTGTTTCCAGTCACCTTGGGCACTGTCCCCAGGACCAGAAAAGCAATCTGTGGGATACCCCTGCCCACCACTTCCCCATGCACAACAACACAGTACAGCTCTACTTAGAGCAGCCAAGTCCTGATACTCTTGTGTGTGGGCATAGTCTGCATGAGCTATCACATAGGAAGAATTACTCCAAAAATAAAGAAAGAAATGGAATGATTCTTATCCTGTTGGCTTTGCTCATGAGTAAGCTTGGGTTGTAAACCACTCCACCCCAGGGGAACTGCCTGGGTCCCACTTCTCCACCCTTTCTTTGGAAGGAGGAGGAGGAGGAGGAGGAGGAGGAGGAGGAGGAGGAGGAGGAGGAGAAGAAGAAGAAGAAGAAGAAGAAGAAGAAGAAGAAGAAGAAGAAGAAGAAGAAGAAGAAGAAGAAGAAGAGATTCCCTTTAAACCTCCCCACCTTCTTCCCCTATGCAGACTTTCATGCACCCAAAGACCATCTAGAGGCTCCCTTTGTCCTTGCCCAGGTGTGTGCTTAGAGGGGAGGGAGGGGTTGGCACCAGGATAGACCTTTAAACCCATTCAAAATTCCTGGGTCCTGGTCCATCATCACACCTTATGCAGATATTCCACAATGGGGATTCCCAGGAGAGCCCTCATTCCCTGGCCACCATGGAACAGTGGGGTGGCCTTTCTGGGGTGCTGGCAGGGGTGCACATGTATACATGGGTGGGCTGGCAGGCTGGCAGGGGGCATGACTTCACAGCAGCTTTTCCACAGTCCCCAAGACTAAGAAAGCAGTCTCTGGGGTAGCCCTCCCTGCAGCTCACCTGCACACAGCAACCTGGCTCTCTTTTGCATCCCCATGGCCTGACACTCTCCTGAAGGAGGGGTTAGTGAGAGAAGGGGATGTTTTGCCATTTGTATTCATTTCAGATTTGTCTGGTTAATTATCTTCTCACCCCTTTGACGGTCCTACTCATGAGTTGTCTGGGGGTGTCCTCATGGACTTTCCCCCCTCATGCTTGGCCAATGAGCCCCTGGCCAAGTGGCTGGATCCTTGAAGAAGGATTTCAGTTGACCCAAGACCAACCCTGGTGACTGGCCTTGATCTTGAGCAAGACTGAGGGACATGAAACGCCCCCCCCCACACACACACACATACAAAGGGGAAGGGACTGGGGCCCTTGCCAGAGGGCTGCCTTTCAAGGCCTGCCAATAGCACCCCAACCCAAAGCATTTGCATGGACGGTGCAGACAAGGGGCTGTGGCACGGACCCTTAAACCCATTCAAAATCCCCAGGCCAGGCCTGGCATGGTGCCTTATGCAGATCTCCAGATGTATGGATTCCTGGGAGTACAGTGCCCCAGTTTCCAGCTTCCCTGGGACAGCTGTGTTGCCCATGGGGGTGCACAGGCAGGGGTGCACATCTCCATATCGGCAGGTGGGCTGGTAGGGGGCACGATTTTGCAGCAGTTTGGCCATGTAACCAAGACATGGAAAACTGTCTCTAGGGTACCACTCCTGATGATCACCATCCACAAAGCAACCTTGCTCTGTTTAGAGCCCCAGTGGCCTGACACTCTTGTGAAAAGGCAGCCGTGGGAGAAGGGGATGTTTTGCCATCAGGCATAAGTAGAGTTTTTGCTTGGCAATTCTCTCCCCTCCTCTCTGATGGTCCTTCTCATGAGTTGGCTGGGGGTGTCCCCACTGCCTGGCACTCTCTTGAGCCAAGGTTTTTGGCGCAGCCTCCAATAGTGAAGCATTGCCAATCCAGCCACCTAGCCCTGCTCATGAGTAAGTAAGGGGGGCATTAACCCCCCCCAAAGGGGATGGGTCTGTGAGAGAGTGTTCTGTGGGGTAATGGGCTAGGTCTCCAGCATGATGCTGTCCAATATGGGACATCATAGGGGGCCCTTCTCATGAGCAAGACTTAGGGAGCAAATCTCCCCATCCGAGGAAGAGGCTGGCCACCCCTTCCCCAACCTATATATGCAAGAAGTAGAACTTTGCTGCTCTGCCTCTTATACACAACCCTGGGGATTTCCCCAAACCCTGTAATTTGCTCTCCTCCCAGCACTGTGATGGGGTGCCCTGCTGATGATGCCACTTGAGAGTGTTTGTGTGCTTGTGAGCATACATGAGTGTTGCTCCCTTTTTGGGGAGCAAAGCACTTGGTGTCCAGCCTGTCATCCTGCCCCCTTTCCCCCTGCTTCCCAGGTGTGGGGAGCAAGGGATAGAGTGTGAATCAGGGCTGCCCTTGAGTGACTGCGTGGCTTAACAGGCTGGCCAGTCCAGGATGGGGCATGGCAGCATCCCTGTAGCCTGACAACTCCATAGCTGCATAGCTGACAGGAGGGGCATGGCTGATTTTCTGAGAAGCTTCCAGCAATAAGCGCCAAAAGCATGAAGCAGCCACAGACTCAGTCGGGTCTGTGCTGCCACCTCTATGATTGGGGTTTGGAAATCGGCACAGAAGTATAGTGGTTAGAGTGCTGGACTAGGACCGGGGAGACCCGAGTTCAAATCATGAAACTAGCTGGGTGACTCTGGGCCAGTCACTTCTCTCTCAGCCTAACCTACTTCACAGGGTTGTTGTGAAAGAGAAACTTAAGTATGTAGTACACCGCTCTGGGCTCCTTGGAGGAAGAGCGGGATATAAATGTAATAATAATAATAATAATAATAAGAAGAAGAAGAAGAAGAAGAAGAAGAAGTAGCAGGGATGATACACTGGAACATCTGCAAAAAATACAAGCTACCTGTAGCCAAAAATTGGTGGGACCATAAAATTGAAAAAGTTGTAGAAAATGAAGATGTAAAAATATTATGGGACTTCTGACTACAAACAGACAAACATCTGCCACACAATACACCAGATATAACTGTAGTCGAGAAGAAAGAAAATCAAGTCAAAATAATCAACATAGCAATACCAGGGGATAGCACAATAGAAGAAAAAGAAATAGAAAAAATCACCAAATACAAAGATCTACAAATTGAAATTGAAAGTCTGTGGCAGAAAAAGACCAAAATAATCCCAGTGGTAACTGGCGCCCTGAGTGCAGTCCCAAAAGACCTTGAAGAGCACCTCAACACCATAGGGGCCACAGAAATCACCATCAGCCAATTACAAAAAGCAGCTTTACTGGGAACAGCCTATATTCTGCGACGATATCTATAACAATTGACAATAAAATTCTGGTATCCCAGGGACTTGGGAAGGACTTGATGTCTGGATAAAACAAACCAGTCAATAACACCTGTCTGACTGTGTAAACAAGAAATGATGATGATGATGATGATGATGATGATGATGATGATGATGCAAGGAGTTGGATGTAATGCCTTGGTGGCAAAACCTCAGTTCTTGGTGGCGAATCTTAGAGATAACCGAAGATACCAATTGGAGTTTGGTGAGGCAAACCAGAGTTGAGCCGTAACCACAATTTTGCACGTTCAGGTGTTACAACAGAGTTACAACCTTGGCCAGGTTTAACTGTAGTTAGCCATTACATCTGAATGCAGCCCAAGTATTTTAGCCTAACTGGATTATAAATAAGACTACACAATAGCAAAACAAAACTGTATTTTAAGAGTTGAGTGATTTTTAATGCCAAAGGTGTAAATCGAAATTGTATGGGGAAAGGATACAAATGGGGAAAGTGTAGAATTTAAACAATATATTCATCAAGGTAAGTGTTATATTTTACTATAAACAAACTAGGGATAAAATAGACAAGGTTATGCACACACAGTCATGAAATCTGCATGCCGGCCAAGCTTTGTTTAATTTTGCCTTGGCAATAGTTCCCTCTGAAAGTATTTTGAAAACTAAACAGAAGCTTCTCTCTTAGTAGTGAGAACTACTACAGTAAAAATATTTTTAAAATCCCTCTAACTCTGCACAGAGTTCTTCTCCATGAGCATATATAATTTATTTAGGTTGTCATCAAATATAAATAAAGAAGAAAATCCAAAATAGTTTTAAGAATGAGAAATGCTATAGAATGGAATTGTCATAACAAAAAATTGCACATTTCACTTTTTATTAGGATTTTGATATCAGTTTGCTTTTTTAAATATATTATTATAAAGTGTAATAATATATAAGTAACTGAAGATATGTTTAAAATTGTCTCAGTGCTGAAAGGAATTCAGCTGTAATATGGACTAATTGCTGGCCACATGTATTAACTTAAAAATCCAAACAACTCCATTATTACTCTATCAAAGCAGATGGTACAGAAAGCCAGAATGAGAGAGGATGGAGTCCCAGTTTGATCTCTCTTCTTCTTGTGGAACATCATCCCCCTTTGCAAAGAGCAGTGAGGTGGCACTACTCTCCAATAACTCCTGAGGGCAAGAGCCTCTTTTCCCTTTCCAGGCCTTTTGTTTGATGGTGGGGAGGGGGCAGACACAACCTTTAGTCAGGGTAGATTATTTACAGGTGAAACTCGGAAAATTAGAATATTGTGCAAAAGTCCATTAATTTCAGTAATGCAAATTAAAAGGTGAAACTGATATATGAGACAGATGCATTACATGCAAAGCGAGATAAGTCAAGCCTTAATTTGTTATAATTGTGATGATCATGGCGTACAGCTCATAAAAACCCCAAATCCACAATCTCAGAAAATTAGAATATTACATGGAACCAAGAAGACAAGGATTGAAGAATAGAATAATATCGGACCTCTGAAAAGTATAAGCATGCATATGTATTCAGTACTTGGTTTGGGCCCCTTTTGCAGCAATTACTGCCTCAATGCGGCGTGGCATGGATGCTATCAGCCTGCGGCATTGATGAGGTATTATGGAAGACCAGGATGCTTCATTAGCGGCCTTCAGCAATTCTGCATTGTTTGGTCTCATGTCTCTCATCCTTCTCTTGGCAATGCCCCATAGATTCTCTATGGGGTCAGGTCAGGCGAGTTTGCTGGCCAATCAAGCACAGTACACTGTATACTTTTCAGAGGTCCGATATTGTTCTGTTCTTCAATCCTTGTCTTCTTGGTTCCATGTAATATTCTAATTTTATGAGATTGTGGATTTGGGGTTTTCATGAGCTGTACGCCATGATCATCACAATTATAACAAATTAAGGCTTGACTTATCTCGCTTTGCATGTAATGCGTCTGTCTCATATATCAGTTTCACCTTTTAATTTGCATTACTGAAATTAATGGACTTTTGCACGATATTCTAATTTTCCGAGTTTCACCTGTATAAACTAGCAGACTGTGGGGATACAGAAGATTCTCTTGTGTGATGCCTCTGGAGGGGCTCATTTCCTTAGTGAGTCAGTCAACACATTATTAATTAGATGCATATTAGAGACATGTTCAAAGAAAGAAACCATTTTAAATAAAAATGGATAGAGGCAAAAACATTGGAAAGAAAGATAAAAATTAAAATTTGGCTTCTTTTAAATTTGTAAAAGAATTTACAAAAACGTGAACAAACATTTGCACAGAGGCATAGCTGGGGAAAGGGGGACCCATGTTCACCTTTCTCCCCTGGTAGCCCCTTGGAGTGAGGGAGATAACAAAGAAAATAGGGAGGGGTGGAGCTAGGGGACCCTCAGGAGCTAGGGGCCCAGGTTCTTTGAACCCCTCCACTCAATTATAGCTACACCCCTCCATTTGCACAAATATGAATATAGATGGATATCCTGGAAAATTACTGGAACTAGAAGAGGTCAAAATACAAAATATAGGACAATTGAAATAGAAATCAAAGGTCAGCCTGATGAAATGAGAAAACATAATTTGAACCTAAAGGTGCCCCAGACATTTTAGAAAAATGTAATTCCGTGGCTTTCTGGAAGACTATTTTGTGACCTATTGCATCTTGCAATATATGTATGATATGTGTACAACAGAAGTATAAAGCACATTTGCACTCTGCAAGTTAATTTCAAAAGTCAGATAAGTTGAGAGCTATTTTAGTTACATTAATTAATCTATGTTGTAGGGAGGTTATTCTGAGATGGCAGTGGAGAGGTGAAAAGTTGATTATAGGAAACAATCAAAGAGAGAAAATGTTAGATTTATTGTATTTTATTTGCAACAGCCCCTAGGTTGCCTTTTACATGCACAGCAGCTCCAGCAGCTTACTAATGCTGAGGTTTCACTGTGCAGAATGTCAGCCAATAAAATTAAATCTTCTGCCATAACTAATGTGTGTACTCTAAATCTTGAAATTCTAATATGTCACCCTGGTGACTCCCCCAACAGTGCTCTGCCAAACTTTCATATATGCATAAACATTTTTCTAGCTTTATAGTCCTTAAACAAGAGCATATGTACCATTTTTTACCAAAACAATTACAACTAGCTGGGCTGGGCGCAAACCATCTGCACCTCATCTGGCCCGCTTCTCCCCCCACACACACACTTCTCTCCCCCCCACCTGCTTCTCCCCCTCCTACCGCCTGCCTGCGGTTTCTGGCTGGCTGGCACGCTTCTTCTCGGCCCCCACCCTGCCCAGCGCTTTCTGGCTGGTGGGCCAGCATGCCGGAAAGCCAGCCTACCACCTCCTCCCGCCCACCCGCCAATTCCTGACCGCTGGGCTGGCCTGCTGCTAGCCTGCTCCCAGCTGCTGGCCTGCCGCCGCCTGCTCCTGCCAGCCAACCCATCATCCCTAGTTTCTCCCCCGTCCCCTTCACTAATCGGTATCTGCTTGCAAACTCGTGTACGTGTGTGTATGTACACACACATATAGCTCTTGGACAGACTTTCTAAAGTGTGTGTACACACACATACACACACACTTTAGAAAGTCTGTCCAAGAGCTATATATTTTGCTTACCTTTAATAAGATAGAATGGCATTGTTTATTTTGAATAATGGATATGTTTACTTTAGTTGGAACTTTCAGTATATGGTACAGAGTTTGTTTTTTTAATAGCATGTGGCAAAATTCTGGGTTAATGCTGAACCTCACGAATTGGCACTATTTTAAAAGTAGTTCAGCTACAACTACTGACTGATAGTATCCTAGAGAGCTCGAAAGCTTACTTGCGATTTTGTGTCATTTTGGTTGGTCCTAATATAAGTTTTATAGTCTAACTTCTTGTGTGAGATGGAGAACAAGGGGAGGGGACAGTGGCAAGAAGAGATCCAAACAGCAGTGCGAAATTGAACACTAGTAAAAAAGCTTGCAGTTTGCAAGCATGTGAGCATCTTATCTCTCTGTGACTCTAAGTCCTGCTGTGCATCCCCCCCTCACCCCACCCCAAGTCCTGCTTCACCCCAAGTCCTGCTTCAATGAAATGCTGGCTGGGAAGGATCCCTCGTGGACACTCCCCCTGCTTCCACGTTGGAAGCAGGGGGCGTGGCCAGTGCTTGGACGGGGCCATTTAGCTCCATTCCACTTCTCTAAAGGAGCTCCCAGTCAGCAATTCATTGAACGCTGACTGAGGAGAGGAAACTTTGCAAGATGGCTAAATAGCCCCTTCCAAACATGACCACGCCCCTTGTTTCTGACGTGGATGCAGGGCTCATGGCTTGGACATATGCACTTTAATGCATGCAGGGAAATCAAGGAAGGGAGCTGCCGGTGGGGCCTTGTCCTCCAGATGCCGGCAAGCTCCCTTGCAACTGAGGGCTTACAGTTTGCCTACACATTAACATCTTAGCGCTTTGTGACTCTAGACTTTTGCTGTCTCTATGAGATCTTGTTACCCATGCTTTCCAATGGAAGAGCTTTTCTGGAATTTCTTGAAAAGTAATGAATTTTTTCAGGTTTGGGGATTTTTTTTGGTACTCTGCAAGGTCTGGAACCTACCTGTGAAAACAGCATGTTTCTATCTTTTGTGGTTTATTCTGGGAGTTTCAAGTCTGAGTGAGTGAGACCAAAACAGCTTTATGTTATAGAAACCCGACTGTTAAAACAAAAACAAAAACAAACAAAAAAGCTAGAGGAGAGTTTTGACACTACTTTCTACATGATCTTTGTCATGCTTGAGTGTTCACACTAACAAACAACAACCATAATATAAAAACACCAGCTATGGATGGCATCACATTAAAGCTAAACTGAGCTTGAAGAAAGATGGAAGGAAGTTGGATAAGGCATTTCCCCTTTCATGTCTGGATGTGATAGGGAAATTATTTTGTGTTGGTTTTATAATATATAAATTCTTGGGCCTGGCTTTTTTTCAAAAGCTGCTGGAAATAGAGGATTTTTTTTTAACCCTAGACATAACTCAGGCTAAGCCAGAATTCGCAATCTCCCTTCAGCGGAAAAACAAAGCCCTGTCTGTTCTGGTCCCTGATAGCCTGTGGGGAGGTTGGGTTAAATCCAGGGAATATGTGGACTGGCACACTCCAATCAGGAGTGGATTGGGGGTGGGGGGGGAGGGGTGAGCCCTGTCTGTAAAACCTCCTGGTGTGTTTTGAACAAGGGTGTTACCAGGGTCCTATTAGTATCAGGTCCCTGGCCCACAATACTTGCTTTATTTTCGAATTTCTATTCTCTTTGCACCCGCTTATTGTGGTAGTCTTGCCACTGCTTCAGATTTGGGGAGGGGGTTACTGTCCATTAGTATCTCAACCCTCAAACTTTATTTTTTGCCACTGGTTTTGCCACTGCATGATTTTTTAAAACAGAGTTGGGTGGATCTCAGAAGTCTTTTTGGGGAGTTATGCACCTCCTGCATTAAGCCCAGCAACTGGGTTCTGCACAAGACGGGGCCCCCCTTTGAGCCAATCAGCTAACTGCTGGCTGGTCATGAGGTAGAAGGCCCGCTTTGTCGAAAGAGCTGGCCACCAGAAAGAACCATCTTTCTTCTTTGTGTGCAAATTAAAAGAGAAGGGACGGAGAGAGAGAAACAGAAGTGGGGATAAGGTGCTCTGCTACCTCTCTTCCCTCTTTCCATTACAAGTTCATGGGGAGAGGAAGTGATGAGGAGCATCTGCAGGGCTGGGAATTCCAACCCCGAGCATGCCCCCTCAGCACAGGCTGCCTCCTGCTTTATCCAAACACGCGGGGGGCGGGCGTGCAGGGCAAGCAGGCAGGGAACAGGTTTGACCAAACATGTGAGCCATGTGCCCCCTTGTGCCCAGTGCTAGCAATGCCAATGCACAAGGGCTTCCCACCGCCTCCTCTTGCGTCGTCCAGCAGGCTGCAGCTGAGTTGTTTGTGGGTACTAGGGTTGCGCTCAGCAGCGAGCCTGTCTCTGGGCAAGAGACCAAGGGCGCCCTGTGTCGAAAAAGTCACCCCACAGGCACAACCCCGGCACCTTCCCCTCCCCTTTGCGTGCAAATGGAAAGAGACAGAGAGAGAATAGAGGAGGAAGTTGGGCGAAGGTGCTCTGCCCCGTCCCTCCCCCTTTCCACTTCGAGTGCGCAGAGTTGGGAGGATAGAGGCTCCAGAGTGGAGGTGGTAGTGGCCGGGAGCATTTGCTGGGCTGCAAATTTTAGTTACAGCCCCCAGAGTGCGCCCCCTCCTGCTTCTTCAAAAAAGATCATTAAGGGATGCGGCGGCGGGTCGGTGTGTGTGTGTGTGTGTGAGAGAGAGTGTGTGAAGCAGGCAAGAGGCACCCCGTCAAACATTTGGGGGCATCATGTGCCCAGCCCCGCCCGGTGCCCGCCCAAGCCAACGGTTTTGTTCATTTGACACAAGACGCTGCTGCTGACAAAGTTCCTAGCGGCCAGGCTTGCTCCAGTGCGAGCGCGAACTGTGTTCATCCCTTCTAGCACGGCATTGCCGAAGCTTTCACGGCGCGCGGGAGGGGGCCAGAGATGAGCAGCAGCCGGTTTCCCGCCCTTGCCGGCCTCCTGGAGCGCACGCAGCGCCCGTGCACTACACAGCGAGGCAGGTGCTGCTCCGACCCGCCTCAGCGCATGGCGTGGATGATGTGGCTCCACTGAGAGGCACTGCTCCTAACAGCCCGGCCCCGGCTGGCTGGCGGGGCTTCCGCGGCGAAAGGCGGGCGCGGGGTGCAGAAGGCGGCGCCTCAGGCGAACTAGCAAGCGGCGTCCTTCGCATCCGCCCCATTCTTGGCTGACTCCTCGGAGCCGGGAGTGCCGCTGCTAGTGCCCAGACTTCTGCTGGAAGGGAGCGGGGAGCACCTGCAGCGCGCTGCCGAGAGGGTGCAGCCAGCCTGGCAGGGTTTAGAAGTCGGAGAGGGAGTCTTGAAAGGGGGACTCGCGTCCAGCCGCAGCGTCGTTGAGTCCCAAAGAGAAACTCCGCCTGTTGTGTCAGGAACGGCTGGATATTTCACCTGGCTGCGCGAAAGAAGAGAACTCGCAAGGGCTGGTGCGGCGAGCAAGAAGAGTTTGTTGGAAAGTGCAGGTGAGCGGCTGGCTGGGCTGAGGCGTCTGTGGCGTTGCGATGCGAGCGGGAAGTTTAGGTGAGATCCGCTCTCGGAGCGCTGCCCCGGAGGTCCCTGTTTTTCTCAGTAGCAGTGAATCAGGCCTTTGGTACCCGGCAGAACTGTTAAGGGTGACTAACTGCCTGATGCGTGGCCGCTCGGATGTCAGTCCTGCCGAGTTTAGTGGTCCAGGAAAGCAAGTGTGCATAGGATTGCAGCCTTAGCGTCTCCCGAGGGTGTTGAAGAGATAACACCTGAGGTAACTGGAGTAAAGCCTGAGATCGTTTCCAGCCCGGTTGTAGGGTTCCTTGACTGCAGTGAGAGAATCGACATCTAAAAACGTTGCATTCTTTAGAGTGTGGAGGCATCAAGAAACCCCACTGCTTCCTTCTCCCTTGTTCGGTTGCTGATCTTGCCGGTTGCAAGCTAATGGGTGGGTGGCTTGTCACTGCATTGAGAAGGGGTTGGCAGGAACTTTCTTTGTTTCTTACACACACCGCCAACTCTACTGATCCAACTGATATCGATGCTAGCGAATAGCCTGTATCAACATCACACTTCATTAGGGGGGCAACTCGTGTTCCCCAGTTCTTCCCATAAAATCTGCACTCGTCATTAGACAGGAAGAAAGCAAACTTCAGAAAGAGCATGTTACAATTAGCCTTCTGTGTTCCCACCATGGAGTGCAAAATAAAAGAGGACAAAAAATAAAATAGACCCTTTACCTTCTACCTCCAAAAGTCCAGGTTTCATTTTATTCACATCTCAGATATTCTAAGTTGCTGGATTGTACATGTGCAATTTAGATCACACCTAGTTTGGGCCTGAATTTGGATTGCGGGGTGGTGGAAGTCCATTAATTTCTGCAGCACAGAGCAGAGCAGTAGCCAGTTCCCAATCATCTCCTACTGCCCCTGACAAATTAATGCTACCAGTAGCTGCCAGCATAGAAAATTGTTCCAACTTGAGTGTTTTGGAAGGTTACCCCCATATGGAAATAGATTTTCCTGGAACTACAATAGGGAAATAAAATTAAAATATTACATAATATAATGTATGAGTATGACATGCATCATAAACTGAGTATAAAAGCTCCGTAAAAAAAAAAAGATTGGTGGCTTCAGCATCATGAGAAGTTAGTGGGTTTTAATTTTTTTTTTTTTAAACCTACTATGGGTGTAAGCTGCAATTGATAGTCACTGTTTTGGATGCCAGATCATTTTGGCTTGATTGCTGCAGTACTTAATCCACCCCTCTAAGTGTATCTGTCTGTCTGCATTTATTTAGGTAACTTTATTTTAAACATTAGATGATCAAAGAGGACTGTCTGAATAAATCTTCTCTTTTATGAAATTTAAAAGAAATCAGTGAACCTTAGCTCTTATGCCAACCATGTGTTTTAGAAGAGGATATGTTGTTTTAAGTTAATAACTGGATGCCAAAATGCATATTATTTATAGCACTGATAGCATACACTGTAGCATACACTGTGCTCATTGTACTGTGTGTAACATTTTAATTTCAGATTTCATCTCTCTTGGGTAACTATTGCTTGTTGTGTTGCTCTCTTGATGTCTAGTGTTAAGCTCTCATTAGAAATTTATCCAATCCAATCTTTATGGCCAAAGCCACCAAGAACATTTGAAATTTAGCTGACAGATAGGACTTGTGCCCTTGTTTGGGAAAGGCTTGTGATGATACGATATCATCCATATAGATATAGGATTGAAAACACAAAGATTAGCTGCTTATTTATATTCAGAATTAACTAACTTCAGTTTTGCTGTACCGTGTGTGTGTGTGTGTGTAGGAGGCAAATTTATTAAGGTCATTCTCACAACCATTACTAGGATGGGGAGAGCAGGTAGTGGGGAAAGCAGGGTTGAACCTACCTTTTCACCAGACGATCGTTCTATTGGGTGCATGGCCTGTGTGCCTACACGATCCATGCTGTGCTAAGCAGTGGGGATCCCTGGAAGCCCGGAAAATGAGTCCCTGCCTCCAGAAATCCCAAGATGCACTTCACAAGACTCACGGTGCATTGAGGGATTCCACCTCTAGCTGGAAGCTCTAGGTGCCTGGCTCTGTGACATTCATATGACCTTGGACCTGGGGTAAAGGGCATGCTTGCACCCTTTAACCCAGGTAAAAGTCTGGGTAAAAAATCTGGGCTACTGGGGGATGCAGTGCCGGGATCAGCTCTGGTTCCAGCGCTTCATATGAGAAGCCCTGCCCAGGTAGGGCTGCTCGTGTGAATAGCCTTATTGTCTTTGCCAGCCTCATGTCTGTTGAATTTATGGAAGTTTTAGACTTGGATAATGTCTTAGATGTGCTTATATGAGCTTGAAAAGTGCTGTATACATATTATTATTATTATTAGTATTAGTATTAGTAGTAGTAGTAGTAGTAGTAGTAGTAGTAGTAGTAGTAGCAGCAGCAGCTTATGAAATGATTCCTCATGTGCAGCTGCCACCATACAGAGGCAATTGCTAGTGGTGTCCTCATAGCACACACATTGTAAGTAACTTTGCCTATTTGTTTTTGGCTGCATGCTTACCTGAGAATCAGCCTCACTGAACATAGTGCATCTAGCTTCTGAGTAATCATGAACAGAGCTATAACGCTAGACATATGCTAATCTGATAGGATGGAACTGGGATTATGTTTAGCCTCAGTTTCAGAAATGAGATTAAAATTAGCTTCAGGAAGGAAGCTGAATTCTCCCTGAGTTCTTAATTGAATTACTTTCTGATAAGACAGTCTCTCTTTTCAAGTGTTTTTGTGCAATTTTCATTATAAAGTTCTATATAGCAATCTTGACTTTTTATACTTGCATCTCCATTTATCTTCCCTTGTGGCTTCCACTTACTTTGCTAGTACTGTACAGTCTGTCAAGCCTCACAAAGGGCTACACTCTATTTTGTACTATAGGGAAAATTAAATGCCTTGATATGATATTTTTCATTTTGAAATAATTTGATAGGCTGGTTTCCTAAGCCAAACTCATTTACAGTTTTTTAAAACATGGTTTAAAAATAGTTTTATAGTTCATTAGGGAAAGGATATTTTTATTCTATTAAAAGTTCTTTGACTTTTATTATTTTTTGTTATTAAACACATTTGTATTCCACCCTTTCTCCAAGGAGTTCAGGACAGCTTTCTTTCTTTCTTTCTTTCTTTCTTTCTTTCTTTCTTTCTTTCTTTCTTTCTTTCTTGTAACTTTGTGAGGTAGGTTAGACTAAAGAGTGATAACTGGGTCAAAGTGAACTTAATGAGTGTGCAGGAATTTGAACTCTTATCTAATGAACCCTGCTAACTTGGTAAAGAGGCAACTTTTAATGTAGTGATTCTCTTCATTTAGCAGGAGGAGAGTAACTGGCCCAGTACCTCCAGTGACTGTTGCTAGTATCTATTTTATGTTTCTTTTTAGATTGTGAGCCCTTTGGAGATAGGGATCCATCTTGTTTGTTTGTTATTTCTCTGTGTAAACCGCCCTGAGCAATTTTTGGAAGGACGGTATAGAAATAAAACAAACAAACAAATATCTTCCCAGTCCAATCCAACGCCATGCTCGTTCTCCTATACCACACTGTCCCTCTATTTATATTTCTTCTTTACATCAAAGTAATGATTGGGAATGTGCATGGATGACAACAGAATTAAACTAATATTTATGTCAGAACGTACCAACTCTGTGCCTGATCATATGGGAGCCCTCTGGGGACAGGGAACCATCTTATCTTATTTTATTATTCATTTTCTGCTGTAAACTGCTTTGAGAACATTTGTTGGAAAACGGTATATAAATATTTGTAGTAGTAGTAGTAAAGATGGGAGCAACTTTTATTCAGGCATTTTTTGCTCTTTTAGATTTGCTTGCTTTTGTTTAACATCTGTTTACTTCAGGTGAGAAAGTAACTCTCACTATGCCTTGAAAGAATATCCTCATTTGATACATTTAGCATCAAGGGCATTTTTTAAATTTTAAAAACTGTTTTTTAAAACTCAATTTCTATCAAGATTGGCTTGCAAAATCATTAAAATACAATGCAATATGAGAGAATAAAAAGATCTTAAGTCACAGCATCAGTAAAACTCAATATAGATTGCAATCCTTAGCACAGTTACTAGGGAGTAAGCCCCTTTGAGATCAGGGAGGCTTGCTTGCTTAGAATTGCATGGTGTAACAAGCATGCCTTCGCCCCCCTCCCCCAATGTACACAACAATTTACCACAATACTAGAAATAATGTGAGGCAAGAAGGAATTATGTTTATATATGTAACAGAGTAGCAGGAAATGGTTGCTACTTTTTATTTCTGTTTTGTGCAGCATTTCAAGATAGACAGTGAGAGATCAAGGTGTTAAAACTAGACCTAAGAAAGTCAAATTCCAGCTCTTGAATTCTACCCATTAATTCTTCTCAGTTTTTAGAGTATTTCCAGAGAGTGTAGTTTGGATGGAGTGGATGAGTTGAGTGTGCAGTGATTGCTGATTTTCTGACCATAGTCCAGAGAGTGTTACATCACAACAGGGATACGAGTTTCCCAGCACACTACCCACAAAACTGAGTTCCTGGGAACTTGTAATTCTGTCTTCGTGATCTGTGAAGAATGTGGTTGCAAGAGCATCAGGGACACTATTGGCTAGTGCCCATGGCATTACTTGAATCAGTGACGCAACTCAGCCTCCTCTGCTCAGCACCATTTCAACATAACTTGGAATATCAGTTTTTATTCACTTTTAAGCACATAAAAGTGTAAAGATTGATTTCCCCTTTGTTGCACTACAGTGGGGATGTGTTCTAAATTTTTTAATTCCCTCAGAAGTTGTGAACACCACCAAGGGCAACCACTTCTCCCTCTCAGGAGGGGCAGCAAGTTATTGCAGTGCCTGAAGCGAGATGCCAAATGCTGCTTTGTTTCTCTTTCCTGGGGGGCAGCCCCCATTTGAAAGTGACCTTAGAAGCTTTGAAAGTGACATAGGGGATAGGGAAGAGGGGATATTACTGTGCTTCCTGCAAGCTTTGTAAGTAGTATGGGTAGAGGCACTCCTTGCGAAGGTCGCAAGGGTTAGATCAGTCCTGAAAAGCTACTCTGATGGCAGGGGCATCCTGAAGATGCCCCAGTATTCTGCCACACGAGGCAGTTGCATCACCTTGCCTCATGAAAGGACTATTCCTACTCCTTTGGAGGTGCCTCTTCTCATTTTTGTGTGGTTTGCTCAAGCTAGCACTGTGACACACACATCTAAGCAGACTCCCCTCCACACATCAGCATAACCAACCCAGCACAGCAAACAAGATTGTCACCCCAAAGTATAGCTATGCCTCCCACTCATGTCAGAAATTAAGAATTTCTGGAAAGATCCAACATTCCCAATTGGTAAAATTAATATATTCAGGACTTACTTTGGAGTTTGAATAATATAAGAATTATAACGCACTTTGTACATCAAAACCCAAAAACATTATTAGGACCAATCAAATTTAGTGAGCATCAAGCTTTTGAGTTTTCAAGAAATCATCATCAAAGCAAAAAGGGGAGGGGGAGATAGAAAAAAAGCCAAATAAAGTGACAGAGCCCAAAAGTCTGCAGTTTATAAAGATGTATAGTGAGAGGCTAGTGCTGCAAGGGAGGAGCTGAAAAGCTGTTGTGTGAGCCTTGAGCACTGCCTGCAGCACGGTGGAGCCCAAACTATATAAATTATTAGTGCTTGAGTACAAATCTTAATATTCAAGACTTCTTTTATACTACAGTATGTTTTCAGGCTGCTGCTCTCCAATGCACAATTGTTCTTATCAGGCAATTAATGCCACTTGCTTTAGAGATGTAAAGCTTGTGCTTAATGACAAACGTATTTTTCATATTTTGAGAGCTTTTACTCAATAATACATCACAGATTAAATGTTGTGAATGTGGACTAGAAAGTGGGAGGATACTGGCTGACATCCTGAATAACTAGTGCAAACGTTTTACATTAATGCAAGGATGTTGCAATAGCTAGTTCTGCTAAGTCAGGAACATGCAGATCAGACTAGCATTGTGCTGGTGCAACAGGGGCTGTCTTGGGACATCTCGGGAAGCCTGAGGCAAACTCACCTCAGGTTCGCCCCCTGTGACATCTGAACAGTTGGAGCCACGGTTCTGGGACTGGCTCTGATTCCCACTCCCAGCCTCTGATTGAACCCGTGGTTGTAAGGAAGGTCCACTTCTCTAACCAAGTGTCTGGAGGCTGGAGCGTGTTGTCTGGTTTGGGCAACCCACCCAATCCGGAGTTAAGGGAGGAAGCTCCTCCCGCAGCTTATGCTCCATTGGCTGGTGCAGCTTTCCTTCATGGGTCTTGAAAAGCTCATGCAGCCAGTTCCCGCCCCCTTGCAGGCTCTGAGACCGCAACTCCAGCTCGTCTGGTAGCGCATTGGAGGATGGACAAGAGAAGCGTGTCCGTCACTGAACCTGCAGTTCTAAACAATGTCCAAAGGCAGCCCGGGTGTGCTTGTGCAAACTGTGGTTTGTTTCATGCTGTGAAACCCTTTCTTCAGTCTCTATATATTGCAGGGAACTATGCAAAGATAACCACTCTCCTTGCTGTGCAAGTGGACCAAGAGCACGCTTCCCCAGAAGGGACAGGTGCACAGGTCTGGGAATGCTCCTGAACTCACACTTCTCCCTGGTGTTCCAGATTGAGGCAGTGGCCAGATGTGCTTTTTATCAGCTTTGGCTGATATGCCAGCTGTGTCTATTTCTTGAGATGAATGACCTCAGAACAGTGGTAAATATGCTGGCAACCTCCAGACTTGACTACTGCAATGTGCTCTATGTGGGGATGCCTTTGTATGTCGTCCGGAAACTGCAGTTGGCACAGAATGCAGCAGCAAGGTTGGGCACCAGGTCATCTCAAAGAGACCATATTACTCCTAAACTAAAAGAGTTACACTGGCTGCTGATAAGTTCCCGGGCAAACCAGGCGCTGGTTATAACCTCTAAAGCTCTAAACAGCGTAGGCCCTGGGTATCTAAGAGAACGTTGTCTTCTCCATGAGCCCCATCGCCCATAGAGATTATCCGGAGAGGTCCGCCTGCAGCTGCCACCAGCTCATCTGGTGGCTACACAGAAGAAAGCCTTCTCTGTCACTGCCCCAACATTCTGCAATTCACTCCCTGCTAAATTGAGAGCTTCCCCATCTCTGCCAACTTTAAAGAAGTCATTAAAGACTTACCTTTCTACCCAAGCTTTTTAATTTAATGTTGGTTTTACATTGTTTTAAGGTTTTTACTTTTGTCCATTGGTTTGTTTTTCTAATGTTGTAAGCCATCCAGAGATGGAAGTTTGGGATAGCCTACAAAGTGGATGAATATTAATTAATTAATTAATTAATTAGATTGCACAAGGTTGAGCATCTGCTCAACTATGTGACCTTCCTGTGCAGTGTTCCCTATAACAGGGATTCCCAGATGTTGTTGACTACAATTCCCATAATTCCCAAGCAAAAGCCATTGCAGCTGGGGATTCTGGGAGTTGTAGTCAACAACACCTAGGAATCTCTGTTAGAGGGAACACTGTTCCTGTGTGTATGCATCTTTGTTTGTTGCACTAGTGCAGTGTGTTACTAGCTGAGCTTATTCTGCCCAGCTCCCAGAAGCCTCCCTGTTTATAGCTGCATCTCCAGGCTTGGAGATTTCTCTTTTGATATTCTCAGGAGCTGCACCGCAATGTGAGCTCCCAGTTTATGTTATACATGGGGACAAGTCACTTAGTTGGCAGTGGACTGATTGCCTCTAGATTTGGCTGCAAGTAACACAAATGGGGATTAGCTTCACACCCCCTCTCCCTAGGGGCCTGGCTAAGCAGACTCCAGAACTAGCTATTGCGAGTTATCTGACATCTGAGGTCATTTTGGACTTAGGATGAACTCTAAAACTCCCTTCATCTTCTTGCAAGAGATAACACTGGTTGCTAATGAAGCAATTAGGCTAGGAAGGGAAAGCAGATAAGACAAGTGCTGCAGAAGGCTCCATCACAAAAGGGATGAGTCAGTGACATAACTCTTAAAATGTGCCCATCGAAACTTTTGATAGAATTATTGGGGAGCCCTTCTCAGAACGGGATATTCTTTAACGCACCTGAAGACTCTGATTTTCATTCAATCAGCCTTGCATACAATAAGCTATTCACACCCGTACTGTCCTACCCAGGAAGGATGATCGGACACAATTCATAACATGCAAGTCCGTCTGTGCTCTTCTATTCAGCAAAGTATGACAAAAAGTAATATTCCTCCAAGGCATGTTTTGGGATATAAGTATCCCTAAAACCATGACCCAGTGTGCTCCCTTGTCCTTCCATCTCGGGACTCCAAAACGTCTTCTTGCTCTCTTGTGCTTTACACCTGGGACTCCACTGCAGCAAGAACTCCAGCTGACCACCTTGGCGTTCTCCTCTCCATTCGGGCCGCTCCAGCTGAAATCACTACCTGGATTGGTCCGTGTGCCCTTCCAGCCAGCGTCCATAGAGGGTGTAGGGAGCTGGGCCCACTGAGATACCTATCTCGAGGGCATCCATCCTTTCACTAACCTCTGCAATCCTCCTGCCTTCCACCTCGCTGTCCCTGAAGGACATGAGTCTCCTGCTGCTCAAATCCCCATTGACCAGAGACAGGTACAGTATAGCAGTTGTCCAGCTGTCAGGACCCCAATCTATCACTTGGATTCATAGTTTCCCCTTCCCCCTTTCTTAGCATCTCTCTCTTGCCCACTTGGAAATTTAAACATAATCTGGAACTTTAAGCTAAATGTGCCTTATAAAGTCTATTTTGAAACACATTTGTATTGCCTTTACGTTAAGGCCACCTAGTAACTTAGTCTTATTGCTTTTATTTGTTTTTCTTGCAATAAACTCTTTTGATTTAATTAAAACCTATCCCCCAAGCCGATTTTCTTGTGTTCAGACACTTGCACAAATTAAAACTGCTTGGAACTCTCTCCCCTCTTGAGCTAAATTCCCCACATTTGCCCAAACTGGGGGTGCCGACCAATCACCCCCGAGGCAGTTCCATCAACAAGTGTTAGTCTGGACATCAGCCACCATTAAAAAAAAAAGACTGTACATTCTAACCAATGTGGATTCTACACTTTAGTTATAGATATGGGATATTTAAAAAGCAATAAACCAGACTTGTGAAAATAATGGAAAGTTTATAGGAGCAGGGGACAATGCAGCTGTCAGTAATGCCTTCCCTGTATCTTATATTGTATTCTTATGTTGGTGAAACCTCAGCACAGTGCATGTGTCAGGGAGGGGAGAGAGCTGGAAAATAAGAAGGGAAAGAGCTGGGCAATAGAGAAAGTGAGTGAGACACACACATTAATATTACAATAGGAAACAGTATTATAGTCTCCTCCAAGCTATGCTTGATGCAGTTCGGGCTTGGAGTAGTCCTTCCCCACTGTGTGAGGCATTGTCTCTAGTCTCCTCCAATGTAGTGGGGTGGTATTCACAGGGGTTGAGTTGTGTGTGTGTGTGTGTGTGTGTGTGTTTGTTTGTGCTTTGTCATTCAGAGTGCTTCTTGGGAAAGGGCAGAGCAGGAGGAGCAGCAGCCGCCGGTCATGAGAAGCACCAGGTTCGCTCCCAATCCTGGTGCTCTGCCCCTGGGTAGCCCAGGTTTTAAACACAGGCTAAAATTGAGATAGGATGATGTCATTTGGGCAAGCAGTCTGCCAGCAACTATATTTCTTCTTCTTATTATTATTAATATATTCGATTTCTATAATGCCCTTCCAAAAATGGCTCAGTATTCCATTAAGTAAGTATTCCAAAAATACTTGCCATAGAGGCTGGGGGGAAGGAGCATTCCAGCAGCTGGAAAATATCCCAGTGCACTGTGCTGCTTATGCAGTGTATTGTGGGATATCTGGCGGCCTGGTTGCCTTTCCCTCACCTCCTACTCACCACGCCAGTTGCTATTGTGCCGTTCATCTGGGCACATGAGTGGCAGAGCCCTTTGTGGGCTCAGATCATGTGGGGAGAAGGCAGGAGCCAATCCAGCCCTCTCCAGCTCATTTTATTCATTCATCATATTTGTATACTGTCCCAAAACTCCTGTCTTTGTGCAGTTTACAAGATTGGGTCTTGTGAACGACCTCAGTATTTCCATGCGAGTCAAGGCCTGCTGAGTCCTGGTGGCTGGGTAGATGAAGTGAGTGGTTTCATACAACCAGAAAATCAAGGTAGGAGAGCTCTTCTTTCCTCCTGCCTTGGTTAAGAGCAGGGTAGGAAAGCTGGGTTACCCTGCTTTGAGCCACCTGGGCTGGAGGTTTTTTTCATGAGTTCACATAATCATGCAAAACAAGGTAGCTTGCATCCTACCCTGATTTTGATGGTTGTGTGAACCAGCCTATAAAATTTTAAGGTACATTTTATATACTGGACATCACGGTTGACTGCTGTGCCTTGGAGAACTTTCCATGCTTGCATCTTCCGATTTTTACAATGGATTTCTACACCTGGCTTAATGGTGTGTTCCCTGGGTTTCATGACTTACACAGAGGTTCTGATCATGTGCTGCTACTGGGTGGGGGCTATCTAGCCTTCCAACCCAACCTCAAATAGTTGTGTGAACAGGCCTAATCTGTTTTAAGACAATATCTGATTTGAATGTAACACTAACATATTAAAACCCATATTGTGAACTCTTAAAACTGAATTAATGACCCTCTATCAAATACACTGAATTAAAGCTACCTTTCTAACAAACTGGGAGAGGGGAGATTGTGGCTTTTGAGGACAAGCATTGCCATCATTGCACAGTTGGGTATATGTGCAGTTTTGTGGTGTTTTTCTTCTTCTTTCAAATTATGAATACTTTTACATTGTCACATAAAATATATGGGTATTTACTCTACAGAAATTCTGTTCTGCATGAAAACCACCAACTCTTGCATGTGAAATGTTTTGGGTACTAAGGGTTGTACTAAACGTGATGTAGGAAATCTGCATTGAATCTTACAGCTTTTTTAAAAAGCTTGATAGCAGTCTCTATAGGCACTATTTTTGACCAGATCTTCAGCATTGGGATGGAGAATGTTAATCTGTGATCAGAATCCACCCCCAAAACTATTAGGCTTAATTTTGGGACAAAGGTACAGTACAGATAGCTGTAGCTACAATTGGGGGAAAGGCACTGGGGAAAGCACTAAACTTGCCTTCCTCAGCACCACTTTGCTAATCCAATTCCTCACTCTTCCTGTTATTTCATGCTTTTTTAAAAAATGGAGGATCCAGTCAGGAATCTTCCACATCACATGTGGCTTTCTAGTAAACAATTTTGCTTAATGTCTCTACATATGTATAATTTCACAGTTGATCTACACAGATATAAATTCTCTACTATAAAAGGCATGTGGGCTGCATGACTACAGGTTGTGGAATATGCTCCTGAATAGTGTAAAGGCTCTATTTAGTTGCAAACAGATATGTTTTATTTGTTATACCAACCAATAAGTATACATGACTGTACAGGAAATATATACATTAATAGAAACTTTATTTAAATCATTGATTTAAATTGGCCCTTTTTCTTGGTGATCATGGTTAATTATTTAAGCAGCCTCAGTTTAAATCAAGGTACTCTGGTGCTGGTCTCTCACATTGAAAGTGGCAGCAATGGCAGCAGCAGGACAAGCTGCATGACCAGAATCATTTTGTGAAAAGAAGGTACCTGCTTTTTGCTTCCAGTTTAGCATATCAACACTAAACTGAGAGCTAATCTAGTGGACATCTGGATATTGTTCATATTATGTCCAATGTGCAGCACACTGCACTCATTAGTTTCCCAAAGTCATGATATAGTGTGAACATAAAATAGTGGGTATTTCTTTGGGGTCCATCAGGTTTTTAACCTGCACTAATATGTTCAATAAGACACCCTACTTAGAACTGGAACTTGGTTGTTAATTGTCTCTAAGCTCAACAATGTAGGCAATAGGCAGTTTTGCAGTCACCTATTGCAGGGGTGTAGTGGTCTTGGTGGTAGCCCAGGAACAGACTGTCATTCACCTGTGCTACCCGGTTCCTATGGACTGTTAGCTAGATAAATAGTGGGTGCATATCTTACATCCTAAAGGACATATTTACATCTTTTATTGTTTGCATCTCAGGAGATGTCTCAGTAATTTGAGAACCAAAATATTGCTGATATAAACCTTTGCTGTTCTTTCTGTCCAGCAGTATATATAATGCTTGCATTTGTATTGGAGTGAAAAAGAAAAGATGCTCTCCCAAATTCTACCTAAAAATGTTCTCTTGGTGATCTATTTGCGTGATTTTTTTTAAAGAAAAAAAAATGTGGCTGTCTTTTAAGTTAACCCTCAATATATCTCTGAGGGTATGTAGAGTATATTAATAGTTCAAGGCTCTGTAACGTTTTAAATATAAGTTGCTGCATATGATTACATTTGGTTTGTGTTTCTGAAGTGTTCTCCACAATTGTAGCATCTAGAGACTTCATTATTTCTAAGGAAAGCTCAGATGGTGAAGAACAAGGCGGTTGCTTCAGAGGAGTGCTGATACACTATACTGCTACGCACCGGCTGCTTCCAGTCCCTTGTTATGCAAAGAGCAAAGAGCAAGAAATACACATTAAAGGCAGCACAGTGAGACTGAACAGATGGCCTTGGGGAGACAATTTAGGGTTGGACCAGTCTCATGAGAGTGTTGCCTACACGGGGACTGCCTGAGTATGTCCATTGTTTCTAGTCTTAGTGTTAACATTGCTGCATACAAGGTAGTGGCGGAGGAAGCCAGCCCGTGGCCCATGTTCTTCCTGCCATGGTGGGCCCCCCACCACATCCCCTGCACCTGACGTCAGACTCCACTGTGTCTGACGTCCTATGCAGGGGGTGCAGCTTCGCTTGCAAATGGGGCTGCATGCCCCATTTGAGAGAAAATACTGGCCAGCGCTGCTTTCTCAGCATGGCCAGGAGCTGCTTTCCCTGCCTTTAAAGGCAGAGAAAGTGTTCCTGGCTGCGCTGTGAATGTGGCGCTGGCTGGTATTTGCTTCCAAACGGGGGGCATGGCCCCGTTTGTGAGCAAAGCTGCTCCTCAGGGCAAATATCAGGGAGCACCTAGTGCACCATGCGTGGCTCCTGGCCACGCTGCAAAAGTACCGCTGGCCGGTATTTGCTCGCAAACAGGGCATGCTACCCCATTTGCAAGGAAGTCGTGCCCCCTGCGTCTGATGTCAGATGCAGAGGGTGTGGCTGGAGCACCAGTCACAGGGCCTGATTGGCAGCGGCCCAGGTTCTTTGAACCTGTTCGCTCAATGGTGGCTCTGCCCCTGATACAAGGGTACTTAATTAAGCTACTTGCCAAACACGTGGCAATTGTGGAATCTCTGTAAATGGCCTGTAGGAATTGCCCATATGGTCCAGAAGGGAGGTGGCATGTGTCCACCTTTAGTTCCACTTAATTTAGCATTTAAACATACCAAAAAGTTTGAGTTTCAAAAAATGTTGGCTGACATACCTGCAGATCCATAAAGAGAAGAAAGCATGCATAACTCTCCAGAGAAGTTGGCCTTCATAATGATACTTGTTCTCAAGTAGACGGTTTGCTTTTTGAAGTGGAAGGATGAAATGTAAGGTTGGTTGGTTGGTTGGTTGGTTGGTTGGTTGGTTGGTTGGTTATATGCTGTCAAGTCTGTGTTGACTCTTAGCGACCACTTAGATAAATTCTCTCCAGGGTGATCTGTCCTCAACTTGGCCTTTAAGGTCTCTCAGTGGTGCATTCATTGCTGTTGTAATCAAGTCCATCCTCCTTGCTGCTGGTCGTCATCTTCCTCTCTTTCCTTCTCGGGTTATTCTGTTGCATTTGTTGTTATTGAATTGTTCACTATCAAGTTCCTGCAACTGGAAGAAAACCTTCATGACCTCTTGGCCTTGTGCTACTGAAAATGTCACAAACCAAAGAGGTGGCATGGTTCTGCACTGAGCATATTACTTTGTTAATGAGGTCATAAATTTGAAGTAATATTAGATGCACATTTTCCCATTGAGGTTTGTTGTTGTTAAAGTATAGTAATCAAGATGATTAAACTGATGACCTCAAGTGTTTCTTTGTCCTGGGAAGACCTTTTGAATAATATACTAATTAGCCAGATAAGCCAAGGAACCATGGTGCATCAGCAAATAAATGTTGAGGATGGTGGAAATGTACCTTTCCACCAGCAAAACATCACAAACTTATTACATTGTGCTGCTGGGATACTAAGCTAGCATTGCCAGTAGATACTCATTTTTTCTGTTGAGTAGTGATCTACATCCTTTTGTTCAGGGTGCCCAAATAATTTCAGTAGGTTCCCAATGTATTGTGCTCAAGAATTCAGTATCGCGATTGTTATGCAGCAATTGGTTCTGCTTCATTCAAATGAATGGGCGTCTTGCCATTGGCTATACTGTAGTAAGTAATGCAAGCCCAGTTGTAAATCCCTACCCCACTTAGCACTTACTTTTAAAGTTGTGGTGTTGTTTTTTAACAGGTGTGTTCAATTATGATTATATTTCCAGTTTGGAAACATAAAGAGGCTTTGGCAAGTGGTTATGACCTAAATTTGACCCTTTTTGATTTTGCTGAACATTAACGTTCTTGGCAGCAGCAAGAGGCTCTACTGCATGAATCCCCCTAGATGTATAGTTATAACAACTCCATCAATAGTTATCCATTAAAATAACTGATATGCTTTATACATATTCTTGTTGTAGAAGTTAGATATTATACTCTCTTGTGCTTTCAAAACTGTACCCTTCTGGTATCAACAGTGAGCTGCAAAAAAAGTTCTGCAGGACTTCTTGAGGTCAGATCTAGATTAAGTTTTCTGTGCATTTGTGCCACAAAAGGAAATAAATACTTCTGAAATAACTAAAGCCTTAAACTACATGAGCGAAATGTTATTCTCAGACTTAAAAACAGTGCTACAGCGAGTGATGAAAATGAGTTATAAATGGTAAATAACTTTGTAAATAACTCTAGGAATTATTCTGTAGAGATTAAATGTTGTGCTGAGGTTTTAGACTTCCTCAAAAATGATTTTTAAAAGTATGATAGATTAACATTTTTTTTTAAAGACAAATGATTTTTGTGTTGTTTTGAATTTTTTTTTAAACAGAACAGATATTCCTTTCCTGTTTGCTCACGGTGTTGGCAGGAGCAAGCCTGCTGTCCAAGGGAGCACTTTTAAGGGAGCACTTAACAGAAATACTTACTAGCTAGCCTTGCACAAAAAACAAGCAAACAAAAACAACAACAAAACATGTATGCCCTAGTTCTCCATCTCTCCCCGGGTAACCTGCCCTGTCTTCGTCCTCTCCCCTCCTTAAACCGCCCCCTGCCATCCTGGATGGCAGCGGAGGTGGCAAAACCTGTCCCACTTCCCTCCTCACTCCCCCCACAACTTGCTTGCCCCCCCACAATGCTCCTGTTCGCCCTCTCCCCCCACAGCGTGCCCGCTCACACCACAGTGCGCCCGCTCCCCCCACAACTCGCTTGCTTGCCCTCTCCCCCCACAGTGCACCCACTCGCCTGCTCCCCCCTTGGCACGCCCACTCGCTCCCCCCACGGCACACCCGCTCGCTCCCCCCACCTCTGTCACCCTGCTGAGTCTCCTCATGAGGAGAACGACTGACCTGGGGCTTCCCTTCCGGCCTGCACTGACGACCCTCAGTGCGCTCTTCCGCCCCGGCCGTCCTCCTCACAAGGAGACTCGGCAGGGCGATGGAGGCCACTGCTCAATGTCTCTTCTTCTTTCTTCCTTGTTGCCACAGCGCCTTCTCCTCCTCGGTCCTCCCTCCTCCTCCCTCCTCCCCCCTCCTCAGCAGCTGCCCCTCTGTCCGCCGCTCAGCCTTTCTCTGTGCCTTCTTTTGCCTCTGGACGACTCTCGCGAGATGTGCCACGTACCACGGGTTGTGTGACATATGGCCTCAGGCTTTTAAATGTATAGATGTTTTATTTATTTTTACATGTATATCTTGTTCTGACTCCAAGGATCCCAGAGCAGTGCACATGGTCATGTTTATCTTCACAACAATCCTGTGAGGCAGGCTAGGCTGAGATATGAGTAACTGGCCCAGAGTCACGCAGTGAGAATTGAGATGGCACCATTGCTGTAGTTATATTGTTACCTTCTGAAGGCACAGATGCATGCCTTTGTATGTCAAGATGGTGGCCCAGTTAGAGTAACTCATAATTCATTGTGTCAACTCAGATCCAGAATTCTCTGGCAGATATGTCTACTAGCATTAATGGTTACCTTGCAGTAAATAACTTGCTTGACTGGTGGAATAACACAGGTTATCTTAGGTCATTGTCACAATTGTGCTGAGATGGTCTGTTTTTCCAGAACAGATTTTGGTGGAGGCAAATGAAGAAGGAATGGAGACAACTAGAGTGCAAATTGTTCTCAGCTTACTCTGAAGTCATCCAATTGCTGCATATATCATTTTTGAAAGACTATGAAGTGGCAACTGCAAAGGAACCTTGCTCCTTGGCAGGCAATGTGTCTGCAAAGTCTCACACAGCAGAGCTGTTCTGCTTGGTGAGTGACCTAGTAAAACCCAGCAGTTTCCATCTGCAAGTTGAGTCATCATCCGTCTGTTGAAATGAATTCACTACTTATTGTGCAGACAAAATCGCTCAAATCGTTCAATTTGGGAGTCACAACTTAGAATACAGAATTTAAATGTCTACCACCTCAGTTTTGTCCTATATACTTGAATCTTTTCAGATTGTTCCCCCTTCCTGAAGCAGAGTACACCGGGAGATATATACCAGTTGGAAGAAGCTGTGTTCTTTGCCATATGGAGTTATTAAGAGAAGGTAGAATGCCTGACAGCCTTGCATTCGCTTCTCAAAAGAACGTACATTTTCTGACTGCTGCCTTGTCTTCTCCAAACTTCCCTTCTTAGAAAAGACTATAGAACTAGCAGGCACCTCTGAATTCCATCAGTTTTCTAGAAGCATACCAACTTGATTTGCAGCCTGAGCATGGCATTTAGAAGCCTCTTGTGGGCTTGGTCTATAGTTTTCTTTTAATTCCAGAGGACAGATCATGTTAGTTTGCTCTAGCAAAAATAATAGAACCCCATGGCATTTTAAAGACTAACACATCCATTATGGCATGCACTTTAGTCAGCCTTTAGTGCATCAGATCTCTAAAAGGCAAGGGATGGTACAACAGATATGGGAAGTCTGAAATATGGACAAGAATTTGAGTCCTATCAAGGCCACTCTGCACTCTAGACATTCAGGTATTTTTTGGAGTGATGGCTTCCCTTCCTTACATATGGAAAAACCCTTACATAAAAACTATTTATGAACCTAGAATTAAGTCCATGTCAATATTTTATTAACAACAAAACTGTGGCTTGTGCTAAGTGAATGAACTGTCTTGCCAAGCCCTGCTTATCAAGTATATATTGCCTAGGAATTTCATTTATATTGTTACCTGCAATATATGTTGATTAATGTAATGTCATTCTCACACTCATGACTCTTGTTTGGGTTATTAATTAGGTTTCTGTTGTTCCAAAAATCTTCAATTAAATCACAAAAATGTTTGAAAAACTGCTAAGATATTACTAAATCTTACTTTACAAGCAGCCTTATAAAAATTCCCAGATGAACCTTTGCTTATCCACATGACTTACCCAACTAGAGACATCTGATGACTCAGAAAATAGTAAAAGTTATATAGATTTGGAATGGCAGCTTTCAAAAAATACACACATTATCTGTCCTCTCACAGAGTCTCAAAGGAGCATGCTCAAGTCTTGATTCTGCTGAATAGAGCCAATGCTTTCAGATAAGCTGCTCATGGGGGAGGGGTGCTTCAGAGAAGGAAGGAAGAAATGAGTATCTCTAATTTCTGTTTAGATAGAGGAAATTGTGCTTTGTTGCAAAATTTCAAAATTTATTACAACCAGTTGGCCCACAGTGGAAGTATAAAAACAAAATAACATATTAAATGAGAGAATATAAAGAACTAGACAGTGCTAGAATATATATGTGATTTTTTAAAAACCCAGTAACATAAATCTAACTATATTATCTATATAAGAAATAAAATAACATAATAGATTTTAGTGTCAACCCAGTAACATAAAAAACCAGCCTCCTCTTCTCCTGCTTCTAATAGTAAAGAACAAAAGTGTTTCTACTTACGGGTTTATCTGTCAGCAGATAATTTAACATAAAACTCAGCTCAGTTTCCAGGTAGTTGAACTATTTGAGGAGCAGCCAGCTGTTTGTCGATATCTTGATAAAAACAGCAGCTCAGTAGTACATGGCCTATTAATTCAACCTACATTTACTCTTCCAGACTCTTCCAGATCTCTAATCTTTGTTCAGACAGGGCACATGGTACTCTACTGAGTAGACTTTCCTGCAGCATTTTATGTCATTAATCATGAGGTGTTGATGGCACAATTGGGCATTCACGGAACTTCTCCTGTGTGGCTCCACCCATTCCTGATTGGAAAATTCCAGGAGCAACTGCTAATCACCCCTTATTCCATGTGTGGTGTGCGATTCTTCCTATGCCTCATATGTAAATAAGGCCACTGATGAGATTGTACAGGGATCTGGAGTAGGGATGTCATGCAGCAGTTCGAAATCTAACTGGTTCATGGTTCCGCAAAGTGGTTTGTTCCAGTTGGACCCAACCACAAACCAGTTTGGCAGTTCAAGTGTGGTGCTGGGGGGCGGGGCGGGGCAGTGAACGGCACTTTTAAAAGTGAGTACAGCAGGTCCTTACCAGCATGACTGCTGCTTCATACAGCTTCCTGCTGCGGCGGTGCTCCCCCCAACAACCCGCATGCGCAGCTGCAGCGCAGCAGCATACACATAGCCTCTGTGCATGCACAGAAGCCACTTGTATGGTCAGCAACACCAGGCTGAACCCACAAATGGCTTCTGTGCATGCATGGAGGCCATGTGCATGCCACTGCCATGCAGCCGTCATGCATGGGCTGTTGGGGGAAGCGGTGCAGCAGCAGGAAGCTGCATGGGGTAAGGATCTGCTGTACTCACATAGGTAAGTCATAGGTAAGGATCTGCTGTACTCACTTTTATAGGTGCCACTCACTGCACCCCCTGGTGCCACTCTTGAAAGGCTGAACCAGTTTGTGAGTGGGCCAAACCAGAACAAACTGGTTTGCAGAACCATGAACCAGTTCAATTTCAAAATCCCTAATATGGATTAAGTGCACAGATGATATTCAGACCTATCTCTTCTTTTCCTCTAATCTAGTTCTGCCGTGAACCATTGAAATTAGCAGCTGCTAATCAAATAATTCCTCATCCAGTCAAATTGAGGACATCTGATCTGTTATTTGGGTGCACACTGGGTTGCTTTGCAATATTTAACAAGTTGCCCATAAGCTTATCTCAAGGGGCCACAAAGAGCATACTACTGTTGTAACTAGGCCAGAGAATTCCCACAGATATTTATGTGAGAAGCCATTGTCTACATAGGGACCTCAGCTCTAAAATCAGTCTTGAATACTGATCTCTTCCTTCCTTCTCCGAAGCACCCCTCCCCCATGAGCAGCTTATCTGAAAGCATTGGCTCTATTCAGCAGAATCAAGACTTGAGCATGCTCCTTTGAGACTCTGTGAGAGGACAGATAATGTGTGTATTTTTTGAAAGCTGCCATTCCAAATCTATATAACTTTTACTATTTTCTGAGTCATCAGATGTCTCTAGTTGGGTAAGTCATGTGGATAAGCAAAGGTTCATCTGGGAATTTTTATAAGGCTGCTTGTAAAGTAAGATTTAGTAATATCTTAGCAGTTTTTCAAACATTTTTGTGATTTAATTGAAGATTTTTGGAACAACAGAAACCTAATTAATAACCCAAACAAGAGTCATGAGTGTGAGAATGACATTACATTAATCAACATATATTGCAGGTAACAATATAAATGAAATTCCTAGGCAATATATACTTGATAAGCAGGGCTTGGCAAGACAGTTCATTCACTTAGCACAAGCCACAGTTTTGTTGTTAATAAAATATTGACATGGACTTAATTCTAGGTTCATAAATAGTTTTTATGTAAGGGTTTTTCCATATTTAAGGAAGGGAAGCCATCACTCCAAAAAATACCTGAATGTCTAGAGTGCAGAGTGGCCTTGATAGGACTCAAATTCTTGTCCATATTTCAGACTTCCCATATCTGTTGTACCATCCCTTGCCTTTTAGAGATCTGATGCACTAAAGGCTGACTAAAGTGCATGCCATAATGGATGTATTAGTCTTTAAAATGCCATGGGGTTCTATTATTTTTGCTAGAGCAAACTAACATTCACTTAGCACAAGCGATAGGTTTTATTGATAATAAAATACTGAAATGGAATTAAGTCTAGGTGCACAAAGGATTTTTGCTTTTTCTGCATCTGTAAGGAAGGGAAGCCATCACTCCAAAAAATATCTGAATGTCTAGAGTGCAGAGTGGCCTTGATAGAACTCAAATTCTTGTCCATATTTCAAACTTCCCATATCTATTGTACCATCCCATGCCTGTTAGAGATCTCTTTCGTCTTCGTCTGAGAGACACTTGAAACTTTGCTGTTGTAAAGAACAGAACTATCAACTCCTTCCTAATATTTGGCATTTTCACCTGCTCTGAGCAGCCTAGTAAAATCAGCACTGGATCAGGTGACTCTCTGCCCAGAATTGTTCTGTTGGCAGGGAAGCCCACCAACCATAGAAGTATGAACCAGTTTACCCATAATTCTTTCAACTAGGTTAATTCTTGCATATGTGACTTAGCAGAGGGGCACAGATAGCAATGTCCCAACATTTTAAAGGCTAGTCATCTAATAATCAGTGAGAAGGAGGTAATTGACATAGAAGACCACACACATTGCTTGTAGCCAGCTTCATTTTAATAGATGGGAAGCTGTGATCCCCCCCCCCCCAAGTTTAGAAAAAATGTACCAGCAGCCTCCAGGCTTTTAACTGTGTGCTGTTTGGAATTTTATTTTATTTGGATTTCTGCTTATTCTTGCTTGTAGGTACTCCCTAGTGGCTTTAATAGCTGAGGTGCTGTGCTGATTTTCCCCTGTACCAGCAGCCCCCAGTGGCTTTAACTTGGTACTGCTTAGAATTTTATTCCTTCTGTGGGTTTCTCCCCTAATTCCTTGTAGCCAGCCCCCAGTGGCTTTAATAACTGGGGTGCTGTGCTGATTTCCCCCTGTACCAGCAGCCCCCAGTGGCTTTAACTGGGTACTGCTTAGAATTTTATTCCTTCTGTGGGTTTCTCCCCTAATTTCTTGTAGCCATCCCCCAGTGGCTTTAATAACTGGAGTGCTGTGCTTGTTTTTATTTTGCAGCCCTGCCACCTTTGCTGCTGCTGCTGTCTGTGTGCTGCTTGGTAGATTGTTTTTCGTAGGCTGTTGTATGCTGCCCAGCCTGTCAGGCTTCCTCTGTTTCTCTTGTTTTCTGGGGTTTTTATTTTGTTTTGTTTTGATTATTTGGTATTGAGGTCCCCCACCCCCGCTGTTGAGTCCTAGTGTCTGCTTGGCCCAGAGTGACTCAGAGAGCAACACCTGGTAGACTCAAGCTGAAGCCACCAATGCAGAAGCCACCAGCTGGAGACTCCAGAAGGTGAGAGCCTCCTCCACATAGTGCAGCCACCTATGGCCTCTGAGGTAGAAGTAGGGTTGGAGTCGGTCCTCCCCTGTCAGGGAAGAAGCTCTTCTTCCTGTGGCAGCATAGAAGCAAAGGTTGGCTGCTAACCCAGCCAGATTGCTCTCTCCATCCTCCCCAGTCCCCATTGGCACTGAGACATCCCCACCCCCAGTCTGAGACTGAGGAGGAGCAGGCAGAAGTCATTCTGGTTGTTCCTGGACCTTCTCAGCCCCATATGGAGGGTGATGGTGGTTGTGGCCCCCAGAATGAACCATCAGCCCCAGTACCACCACCACCAAAATGGTCCTGGACTGAGATCAGCATTGTGTGGGACCACTTTGAGCTCTGACATGGTGACCCACACCATGCTGTCTTCATCCACTGCAGGACACAAGTCAGCAGGGGTAAGGTCCCTAAGTGTCTTGGAATGATGGGGGTGCTGCAGCACGTGCGATGGCATCACCCAAGGGTCCATGCTCCTGCTGGCAGCAGTAGGCCTTGTGTGTCCTTGGTTAGTGGTAAGATTCCTGCTCACAAGCAGAAGAAGTTGCCTGCACAGTGGGTGCAGTTGGTGGGCAAGTGGTGTGGTCACCCAAAGCCTCATCTCATCATCTGGGCCAATGGGGAGATGATCACTCTGGATGACCAGCCATTCCAGGTAGTAGGAATGTGCACAGACCGGTTCGGAGGCCATTCTAAAGGCCTCCAGACCGGTCCTGTCACTGGGTGGTTTTGGTTCGGGTGGGGAGTTTGGGGGCTTCCATTAAGGGCGGGGGGGCTTTACTTACCCCTCCCGCGCTTTCCACACACTGCCGCCGTAATTATTGAAGAAATTGCTCCTCCGATGGCTGTTCCTATTTTAAAAAATGGCTGCCCCCTTGAAGCCCTGGCCCCCTGCTGCTGCCTTGAAGCCCCCTCCCACCCCCTTAAATCTCGCCCCGGGCCCTTAAATCATGCCCCGATAACATTAAGAGGCGGGCGGCGGGGAGATGTCCTCCCGCCCCCTTCCCTGCTAGGCTGCAAAAGACTTTAGGAAGGCTTCTGCGTGCACACGCGCAGAAGCCTTCCTAAAGTCTTTTGCAGCCTAGCAGGGAAGGGGGCGGGAGGACATCTCCCCGCCGCCCGCCTCTTAATGTTATCGGGGCATGATTTAAGGGCCCGGGGCGAGATTTAAGGGGGTGGGAGGGGGCTTCAAGGCAGCAGCAGGGGGCCAGGGCTTCAAGGGGGCAGCCATTTTTTAAAATAGGAACAGCCATCGGAGGAGCAATTTCTTCAATAATTACGGCGGCAGTGTGTGGAAAGCGCGGGAGGGGTAAGTAAAGCCCCCCCCGCCCTTAATGGAACCCCCCACCCCAGTGCCGGACCGCAGCTCCGCGGTTCCGTGCACACCCCTACCAGGTAGTGGAGAACACCAGCTTCTGCCAGCTACGCCGACTGCTTGGCTCTGACTAAAACATCCCCTCATTTAACACCTTTAGCAGGCAGGTGGTGCCCTCCAAGTACTGGTCATGCAGGGAGGCCTTTTTGGGGCTGCTGCACACAGCAGTGCCTAACACCAGCATGCACTTCACTATGGATCTGTGGACCAAGCCCAGTAGGAGGCATGCTGCTTTCCTGTCCCTCATGGCGCGCTAGACAGCCAAACTTCACCAAGAGGTTCATGGTCACTGTGACAAAACACAGATCTTCATCTTAGCTCAATGGTTTCTTATTTTTGTTACTGAGAGGACAGAGCCATCAAGCTGTACAGGTCTAAGCCTTTTTACAGTAGATAACCAGTTCAAACTGGATTCAGTTAGATATGCTAGTTCAGTCCATTAAAGAAGAGGGACCTCCAGTTTGGAGGGGAAACCTCTATCCTGGTTTCGCCAGCTTTACATCAGGGATGCATTGACTCTTTCCCTTGGATCCCAGAGCTGTCAATCTCTGGAAGAGCTGAAAAGCCTTTCCTCCTTTGTATCACTATAAAATAGGGGACAGGATTCCCTCCATTTTGTCACCAGTCCAGTCTTGAGTTGCCAGCAACAAGGCACCTTGTCATCAGCTGCTACTTATGTCCAGAAAGCGAGAAGCTTTTGAATGCTCCCTCAGCCAAGGACCGGCCTACTGCTAGTCTAAGGTAAAGCTCAGTGCTAGCTAGTCAGTTAATGTTTTTGTATTTTCTTTAAATTTCCATGTGCCTAAATTTACTTCCAGTTCTCTTAGTTTCCACAAATTCCTTATTCTGTGTGCAACCCTTGTTTTGAAATAAAGTTCATATATTAAGAATTGACTTCAGTCTGGTTTAACAGGTTCTGGAGGGTTACTTGCAGAACTATTCTCCATGTGCCATGTAAGGTCATTCATTATTGTTGAGTTTTTCTGGATATTATACTGTTGTCTAGAAATGGGTTGTGATCAGTTCAATGAGTGGAGGCCTTTACACCATTTTGCTGGAAATTCAAAGAATTTTGTTTAATGACATGTCGGGAACTCCCTAAAATGGAGTCACCCAGAAAAGGAAGCTACAAAGCTAATATAGTAATACTGACGTCATTAGGCCAAAACAATATCGGGAGAGGTAGTTAGTCCAATCACAGAGCATAGCATCAGTGGCCAATCAGAAAACTATTTCACAGTTTCATTGAATACAGCAGCATATTAACTGTGTGCAAAAGGAGTAAACCAAATATGGTTGTTAGATTCATTTCAGCACTTCCGTTTATTGCTACCTGCTGACATACACAGGTCAGGACCAGTCAAAACCTGTTTGTTTGTTTTTTTGGGAGATGAAGCCCATCCAGTTTTAGGCAACACATTGCCAAGTCTGGCTGGACTTGACGATGGTTGCTGGATGTTTCCTCTTGTGCCTGCCAACCAGTATCCAGAGTGAGAGGGTGTTTTCCATGGCTGTCCACTGCTTGCCCATTTCTTTTGTGGGCTGGGTGGTAGGTAGCACCCATCATGCCCTACCACCCAGCCCACTTTGGTGCCCCTAGGACCTACTCATAGGGAACAATGGGGTGATTCAAGATCCCCATTGTTCCCCATGGTCAAATCACTTGAATTTTTCAAGCTCATTCATCAGAACAGCTGGCAGTGGTTGGCCGTTTCAACAAATGAATTTTATTATTTCTTGTTTACACAGTCAGACAGGTGTTATTGACTGGTTTGTTTTATCCAGACATCGAGTCCTTCCCAAGGACCTGGGATGGCTGAATTTTATTGTCAGTTGTTATAGATACCATTGTAGAATATAGGCTGTTCCCAGTAAAGCTGCTTTTTGTAATTGGCTGATGGTGATTTCTGTGGCCCTATTATTATTATTATTATTATTATTATTATTATTATTATTATTATTACATTTATATCCTGCTCTTCCTCCAAGGAGCCCAGAGCGGTGTACTCCATACTTAAGTTTCTCCTCACAACAACCCTGTGAAGTAGGTTAGGCTGAGAGAGAAGTGACTGGCCCAGAGTCACCCAGCTAGTTTCATGGCTGAATGGGGATTTGAACTCGGGTCTCCCTGGTCCTAGTCCAGCACTCTAACCACTACACCACACTGAATTTGAGCATTTGCAATTTGATTTGAGCTTGAATCGAATAGCAAAAAACGATTCATGGACATCTCTCCTGTAGTTCTCCAATACATACTGCAGAGCTGGTAATGATGTTTATATAATCAGTGCAGAGGCTGAGACTTGTCTTTTTCAAAGGGAACTGAAAACGTTCCTTCTGATAAACGTATTAGCTTTCACAGATTCAGCTAGTGGCTCTGTTGACAGGAATATTCAACAGGAATACAAGGAGCAACCCTGTTGTATTCCCTGCTACACCTAGGAATCGTCAGTTCAGATCCTGTTAACCTTAACCTGAGCTAATCACCAAGTGTAAGGGACCTCATCTGCCCAGTGAAAGCAAGGAACAGCATTTCTCTGCATCAGCAGACAAAACATTTTTTAAAACCCTTTTGCTTGCTGGGATGGATTCTATTCAAAGTAAGCCTGATATTGTCAGCTATGCTTGAATTCTGTTCACAAGCAACATAATTAGTGGTGACCCTGTTTAGTCTGGATGCCATTATGAAAGGTGAAAAAATTTCTCTCCAGATTTAACAAGGAAGCTTGGTGAAAAGATCCCACCATATATCCTTTCCTGGTTTGGGCATGACTGTAATGCCTCATTCCATGTGGGTAGTACAATTCCCTTCAAGAAGATCTCATTACAAAGACCGGTTAGTGTTTGCACTAGAAGTATTCATCAGGGTATTCATCCCTGCAAGGTTTCATATTTTATTCTTTAATAATTTAATTTGGTCATTTCCATTACTTTTTGAAGTTATTGGCCGCTTCAGAAAAGCAGTGTGATCCAGGGATAATGTTGTAGACATATAGTGAAAAGTCTGTTATTTCCTGTTTTGCTTTTCTCTCTAAAGTGTACAGAAACACATAAAATGTTGCACACTCAGCTGTAGCCTCTATAGATTTAATAAGCTGTTTGTGATTACTGCTTTGGAACTTAGAGATCATACCTGAGTTATGGTGGTTTTTTTAGAGCCTTTAGCTAGCATTTTGTCTGGCCCTGGTAATAATTTTGCTTTTTCTGTATCAGAATTAAGGTTGTGCCATCAAGTCGATGTTGGCTCTTGGCATCCACAGAGCCATGTTGTTTTCTTGGTAGAATACAGGAGGGGTTTACCGTTTTCAGCACCTTCCTATATCACTGCTGCCCAATATAGGAGTTTTTCATATTCTGGGGAAAACACCAGCAGGGATTCTAACCAACAGCCTCCTGCTCTCTAGGCAGGTTGCTTCCCTGCTGCGTCATTAGGTGGCTCTTGGTTTCAGAATTACATGCACTCTAAAAATTAAAATGTTAGGCGTCTAAGATGCATGGATGTGGTAAATTCACAGTGTCAGAATCTAAAAGGATTCAGCAAACCATTTAGCAGTTACTTTTGCAAGATTGTCTTCTAGCCTTCACCTTGTGACAAGGGTAGCTAAACTAATAGCCTTCTGATGGCTTATCAAAATTGGATTGCCACCAATTCAAAAATCAAAACACACAAGTGGTAATTCAAGTAGAAGTAAAAGAGTGAAAAATAAACTACATCCTTTGTTTGCTAAGCTTTTGAGGGTTTTTGGTACAGCCATTTGTACTGGATCTTTTAAAAGTTTATGGAACAGGTTTACGCAACACTGCTAGCGTTGGAGGTTTTCCCAGGTCACAGTTCTTTGCATTCCTTGGCTACAGGCTCTGTGATTGCAGAGCCTTTCATTTCCCCTTTGCCTGTTATCACTCCTGCATTGTGTTAGAAATACAAGAATACGCCATCCTTTCTTGTGTATGATATCCAATTGTGTACGATATCCAACTGTAATTGTGTACGATATTGTGTACAATGGATAACCTGTTAAGATAGATGATCCACTCTTGGAGACATATGGTCTGAATGGATTCCTGTGGGCTATGGAGGATTTTCCTGCCAATATTCATTCATTCATTCATTCAGTTTATATACCGCCCTTCCTAAAGTGACTCGGGAGTTAAAATACATTAATTTTTTTTAAAAAAACAACAACACATAATACAACAATTAAAAATTTAAAAAATCAGATTAGAATTAAAAACAAGATATTAAAAGCCAGGCTAAAAAGATGGGTCTCTTCTGAAGGCCTCCAAGGAAGATAACTCTCACCACAGGGAGCATGTTCCACAACCCAGAGATGACAACTGAGCGGGCAATCCTGCTGAAGCCCTTGTCAGTCTCTGGAATTAGGAAGGGAATTTGGTCATCAATACAATCACTCCTGAGCATCTTCTACGCAATCACAAAACCAAGATGGCTCTACGATTTTATGTGGAATTGTTGGTGGTGAAGCATTTGGGTTGACAACTAGGAAGGAGGAAAACTCATGCTAAGTCTGACCAAAAATGGATTGGAGCCCATCTTCAGAACTACTCTATGGTAATTATGGTAGCAAATAAATCCTATTTCTCTGCTACCATTGTGTCTGCAGAGAGCTGCCCAGCTGAGCTTTTTTGAGTGATACAGGGTATGTTGCCTCCTGGACAATAAAATTAGCTGGCTGATACCTCTGTGGACTTCTTTGACCAATTTTCAAGTCAATTTGTAGATAAAATCACTTGCACCTGCCATGATTCAGACTCAACATTATCAGATTTCAGTTATGTACATTCAGCAACTGATTCTCTTTTTGCTATGGATTCCTTTCAGCCTGTCTTTCCTAAAGATGTTCACAAGATCCTTCTGAGGATCCTGTCTGAGGTTCAAACATGCTAATCTGTGAACATGTTTGACCCTTGCCCAGCCTAACTGGCAAAAGTGGCTGGGAAAACTAGTTTGATTGGGTTGGGTTGTGAAAGCTTCTTTGGTAAAGGGCACTGGACCATCTTGCCTGATGATGTGCGTTATTTGCCTTAAGGTGAAGAAGCCCTCCCTTGACTCTGTGTTTTTTGACAACTACTGGCCAGTTCCCACCTTACCTTTTCTGGGCAAGGTAAGTGAGTTGCAGTGGCAACAACAGCAGACCCGGAAGAAACTGATTATCTTCCCCCATTTGAGTCTAGCTTCAGGCCTGAATTTGGGACTGAAACAACTTTGGTCGCTCTTGTATGATCCTCTATGCCAGGCAATAGATGAGGGAGGGAATGTCTCTGTTGATTCTTCTGGGTCTCTCAGTGGCTTTTGCAACCATTGATCATGGTATCCTTCTGAAAGACCTTGTGGGGATTGGCCACGGGGGCACAGTGTCATGGTGGCTCTAGTCCCTTCTCCAGGGAAGGTGCCAAGGGATGGTGTTGGGGGAATCCTGGTCAATATTATGGCCTTTGACTTGAGGCATCCCATAGTGTTCCATCCTGTCTCCATTCTTTCCAACACCTACATGAAACCTCTAGGAGAGATAATCTGCACTGTGTGTCATCAATATGCAGTGACATTCAGTTGTGCATATGTATTCCAACCTCAGCAAGATAAGATGTTAGTGATCTGAACCATTGTTTGGAGATAGTGTTGCATTGGATAAGAGCTAACAAGCTGAAAGTAAATCCTGGTGAGCCAGACGCCTTCCTGGTTGGGAGGACCATTGTTTGATTGATTGATTGAGTGGCATCAAGTCGGTGTCTGCTCTTAAAGACCACATAGATAGATTTTCTCCAGGCTGATCTGTCTTCAACTTGGCCTTTAAGGTCTCTCAGTGGTGCATTTATTGTTGTCGTAATCGAGTCCATCCACCTTGCTGCTGGTCGTCCTCCTCTCTTTCCTTCAACCTTTCCCAGCGTTATGGACTTCTCAAGAGAGCTGGGTTTTCGCATAATGTGTCCGAAGTATGAGAATTTGAACCTGGTCATTTGTGCCTTGAGTGAAAATTCTGGATTGATTTGTTCTATGATCCATTTGTTTGTTTTCCTGGCTGTCCATGGTATCCTCAAAAGTCTTCTCCAGCACCAAAGTTCAAAAGTGTCTATTGATAGACTATCGTTACAGAGATGATGTGTCAGTCTGTTCTGGACAGAACTGCATTTCCTTAGAAGGAGCAAGTGCACAGTTGGGAGCGTCCTGGGACTCAACTTGAACCCTGGATGGTCCAGTGATGGCTGTAGCCCATGGAGACTTTGCTCAGCTGTGACTTGTGCACCAACTGTCTTTTTCTGTCTTGGTCATATCTGGCTTTCCTCCTGAAGACTCTCCAGAAGTTACAGCTGGTGAAAAATGTAACTGTCAGGGTCCTTACAGGTACAAGATTTTCTGAACATATAACACCAGTTCTGGTCCAGCTCCATTAGTTGCCAGCTTGCTTTCAAGCACAATTTAAGGTGTTTGATCTGGCATTTATAGCCCTAAACAGTTTGGGGCCTAAGGTATTTGACAGACCACCTCCCCTGACCCTTGTGAATCTGCATGTCCTACAAGATTTTTGTAGGGCAGGCCCTCTAGCATCTGCCATTGCCCTTAGAGGCTTATCTTATGACTGTGCAAGAGAAGACCTTTCTGGTAATAGCCCCACATTGTGGAATTTCCTAACACCTGATATTCATCTGAGATCCTTATTGACAAGTGTTTTTTTTAACACCTATAGAAAAATATTAGCTTTTGACTTCCTCATATTCATGAAATATTCATATTTTAAAATTGATTACATCTTCTGACAGCTGTCATCTTGTCCCTTAGCTGCTGCTTAGAATAAGGGGGTGAGAAAGGGCAACACAGTTTTGCAAGCCAGGAATGATAAGAGTTTTCATCAAAACTAGCTGACCTGGTGCAGAGCATTTGTGCAACTAGTTTTCGCTGTCTCCCCCACTTCAGCCCCATTTCATTCTCACCCCACCCCAGTTCATTCTCCCTCAGCGGCTAGGCTTCTCCTCCCTGCCTGCTGCTGCTTCTCCTCCTGGCCGGCTGGCCGGGCCTCTAGTTTGCTGCTGCCACCATCTCCTTCTCCACCCGCCTCCTCTGCTGTTTCCCCACTAGCCTCCGCTGCTGTCCCCCCCCCCCCCCCGGCTTCGCCTGCCTGCTGCTGTTGCCGCCGTTTTCTTCCCGGCCAGCCGGCCGCCCTCTTCCCCCCACCCACCAGCTGGCCTCTTCTCCCCACCTGCTGGCCGCGCTGCCACTCACCAGCCGGGCATTTTGTTTCCTTGCTGGCCGGCTGCCACCGCCACTGCCATTCTCCCCCCACCCCGCTGGCTGTCCTGTCACTATCCCAAACTCTTGCAAGAGCTGCCACGCATGGGATTAGCGATGGGTACATTTAAGAGAACTATATATAAAGATGGCCTGTCTAGAAGCACCGCCACCAGGAGGATCAATATGTTTCTGCTGCCTCAGAAGCCATTTTCATGATTGAGGGCTTCTTGAAGGAAAAAATGATGTGTGTTATGATAATTTTAAATTTATCATTGTAAGCTGCCTTGAGTCTTTGGAAGAAGGTGGGATATAACTTTAAGAGAAATAAATCCTGCATTGTGTCCTGAAAAAGACCATCTGCATTGTAAGAATGTTTCAATGCTCTCTCTGCTTCACCAAGTTCAGCAGTTTCCTCAAACTGTTTCTTTGCCCCTGTCCTGTTCCAGGCAAGAGTTTGCTGGGTTCCAGGGGTCTGAGGTCAGCAGTGGAAGGGGACTGGTTCAGGGCAGGAAAATGACAGAGGAATAAGACCAAAGTTAGCTCTTAGGGCAGGGTCAGGACTAGGGTTGCGCGTTTTGTATTTCTTCTGTTTTGGTCTATAACAAATCCAAATCAACCCCATTTTGTATTTTGTCCAAAATTAAGCCTTCCGAATCACCCCAGTTTTGTTTTGTATCCGAATTAATCAGAATCAGAACCAGAATTAATTTGGATTTAAAAATGGGACACATGGCCAAAAGAGTGGGTGGGGGTTATAGTGCCCAATGAGTGGAAGCTACCACAAAAATTTCAAAGGAATTGGGCAAACTGCTGATTTTTGGTGAACTTTTTGAAATTTGTGCATCTTTCAGATTTCCCCCATAGGGTATAATGGAGGTTTCAGGAAAAGTATAGCTTCACGCAGTGGGGAAAGAGGTGGCCCAGAGTGGAGTGGAGTTGGTGGTAGTGCCCAGTTGGTGCAAGGAAGCTACCACAATTTTTTCAGAGGAATTTGGCAAAGGACTGATTTTTAAAGAATTAATGAAGTTACGTGTCTTTCAGATTTTCCTCCTAGGGTATAATGGAGGTTTCTGCAGTCCCATAACTCCACTTGAGGGGCACTGGGGTAGCCCAGAGCAAGTGGTGGTGTAGTGCACATAGGATGCCAACTACCCACATGGGTTGCCAACCCATGAAGTACAAGGTTTTGTTGTTCTAGAGGTGTTCTGAGTGTAGATTCTCTGGTAGCACATGAGAGTGGATTCATGGTTTTTCATTAAAAATCTCATTTGCTACCAGAGAATCTAAACTCAACACCTCAGAAACAACAAAGCCCAGTACCCCAATGGGTTAGTAGTAGTAGTAGTAGTAGTAATAATAATAATAATAATAATAATAATAATTTGATTTCTATAATGCCCTTCCAAAAATGGCTCAGGGCGGTTTACAAAGAGAAATAACAAATAAGATGGCTCCCTGTCCCCAAAGGGCTCATATTCTAAAAAGAAACATAAGACACACACCAGCAACAGTCACTGGAAGTACTGTGCTGGGGGTGGATAGGGCCAGTTACTCTCCCCCTGCTAAATAAAGAGAATCACCATGGTAAAAGGTGCCTCTTTGCCCAGTTAGCAGGGGTAACAGGCAATCCAGGGGGGTGGTTGGTATCCTCTGTGCACCACTCGCTCAGCACCACACCAGTGCCCCCCAAGTGCAGTTATGGGGCTGCTGAAATCACCATTATTCCCCATGGGGGGGAAAGCTTAAAGACACTTCCCCAAAGCACACAAAAAATCAACCCTTTGATCAATTCCTTTGAAATCTGGGTGGTGGCAGGCACCCCTTGGGGCACTTCCTTCCAACCAACTGTTTTGCCCCAGCAGACCTCTTTCTGCCCCAAATCCGCCCCAAAGACACTCCAACTTTGACAATTCCTAAGAAAGCAGCCCTTAGGCCAATTCCATGGGAGTCTGGGTTGTGGCAGGCATTCATTGGGGCACTTCCACCCAACCAACAGTTCTGCCCTGGCAGACCCCGTTCTGCCCCAAATCTGCCACAAAGACATTCCAAGTTCGACAGTTCCTAAGAAAGCAGCCCTTAGGCCAATTCCATGGGAGTCTGGGTTGTGGCAGGCACCCCTTGGGGCACTTCCACCCAACCCACTGTTTTGCCCTGGCAGACCTCTTTCTGCCCCAAATCTGCCACAAAGACACGCAGTCTCCAGCAATTACTTAAAAATCACCCCTTTGCACATTTCCCTTTCTTTCCCACCTCCCACATGGAGAGGTTGCTCCAGGAGACAGTAGGCTTGCTTGCAGTGCAGGCCAGGAAAAAAGAAATACTATGTTCAAATACCAAAATTAAATAGAATCCCCCTCTCTCCCAAGCTAATTTTTTAAAAAGATTGAATAATTTGGAGAAGAGCAAGTCTCTTCTCTTCTCTGGTGGGCCAAAAGACACAAACACAGCCTTGAAAGGAATAACACCTCAGGATTCTGTCTAAGGAAAGGCAGGATATAATGAATAATAAATACAAGTACAATGTGTTATGGCAAAATAAATCATTAAGGAAAGGTGAGATATTGATTGATTGATTGATTGATTGATTGTTGAATTTGTATACTGCCTTTCATTAAAACAATCCCAAGGCAGTTTACAGCAAAATTTAAAAACAAGATTATAAATATGATACAGTTACAATATTAAGCTAAAAATATGACACAAATCTGATTAAAAAAATTTAGGACACATTAAAACACAACAAATTTAAAAACAATAAATACAAAGTACAAAGAGCAGCAGCAGAGACAATCATATAAATATAAACTCACTCAACAATAATTAAACATTTAAAAAGTCTGGGGGAATTCAACAAGTAGAGGCTGTTGTGCAGGCAGGCTGGCATGCAAGCATGGATGAAATATGTTTTACACATAAAAGTCGATATAATCCCCTTCTCTCCCAAGCCAATCTTTCTAAAAGCATGGAAAAATAGAATTCAGTATAAAAGTCTATTTAAAGTATAAATAAAAGTAAATAATCACTTTTACAGACCTTTTTTTTTTAAAGGCTGAAAATACAGGAGAAGCAGAGAGAGAAAAGGGGAGGAGAGGGCTTTTGCTATCAAAGCTCCAAGAAGCCCAGAGTAGACGCTTGGGATATTGTTACTTAGAGTTGGCACTGTATTGGCTACTCTTTAGGTTAATCATTGCATTCTTAGTACACAATTGAAATACAATACAACTCATTCTCAACTAAATCATTCATGCCCAAGGAAATGTCTTCAAAGAAGATGTGCCCCTTTTTGCATATCTTATCTTCTGCTATGCTAATTACCAATCATTTTGACAAACACTCACACTCAGTTGCTGAGTGGAGGGACCAACAGGACAAAATGCAATGCTGAAATGCAAATGGAGCTAATACGAAGTGTTTTCTGAAGTACACAAACTTCAGATCTGAGAGGAGGTCATTTTGGTTTGTAAACAAAAATTATCGGAGGTCTAATTCTGGGTTTGATTTGTAGACAAATCATCCGAAATTGCCATTTTCGGGCACAAATCGATTTGTGCCCAAATTGAAATGGTCAAGCCTAGTCAGGACATGAAGAGTTCCAAGGGCTGTATGCAGGGCATCCACCAGGGATAGGAAGATGTTGCTTCAACACAGATCTGATCCCAACTGAGCCTTCAAACAGTTCTGCTCTCCAGTTTCTGTTTATAACTCTGCCCCCCGCCCTGCCCCAGCAATTGCCAGAGCTTAAAGGGGCAACACTGTATTCCATAGACACTGGCTCTCATAAGGCTGGAGAGCCTCCACCCAGGCGGACTGGTCCTCGTATGGGTCATCCAAGTCAGAGGAGGAATGCAAGATGCCTCCTCTAGTTGTAATGAAGGGGGCACATCCGATGCAGTTAGAGCTTCCTGCCCTGATTAATTCCCTCTGAACTGTCTGTGTCCTCCCCCAGATAAGGAGCTTCCAAGCCTGGGGCCATGAAGCCCCTCACTAGAAAGTGCTTCATGGCTCCATTAGCTGGAGAGTGTTGCCTCAAAAACTCTCAGGAGTATTATATTCCATAAGCTGGAAAGAGATCCCCAAATATCAGAATATTTTCTATCATTAGTTTCAATTAATAAAGCATCAACTAATCATCTAGGACTATTAACAGCCTGTATCAAAACAGTATAGTGTGTGTGTGTGTGTGTGTGTGTGTGTATACACACACACACACACCGGTGCTAAACTGACAATACGCTTTATGGAGAAGGAAGATTTAATAGTGCACAACAGAATAAGATTCTTTTTAGATTGTGAGCCCTTTGGGGACAGGGATCCATCTTATTTATTTATTATTTCTCTGTGTAAACCGCCCTGAGCCATTTTTGGAAGGGCAGTATAGAAATCAAATGAGTGTGTGTGTGTGTGTGTGTGTGTGTGTGTGTGTGTGTGTAGTTTTTACGTATTATTACTTTGATACCTTTGGGGAAAAATATTTTAAGTTTAAATTTTCTGACCTTGGATTCTACTTCCTTCTTTTATGTTGTTCTCTACACTTTGTATTCAACTAAGAATGAAGTTAGTCCCTTTTCACAAACTGCCTTTAATGTTATTGAATTTAAAAAATATATCTCTTAGGAAGTAGAAAGAATATCCTTAGAGGATACTTAAAAATCCATTTAGCTTTAAATTTTAACAACTAATATGCTTTCTTTTAGAGTTGCTACAAGATACTGTCAGGATTTCCAGTTACTGTAATGTAATCCCGCCCCCCCTCCTCACACTCCCTTTAACAAGAATGGTAAACAATAGTGCTAACAATAATGACATTATCAATGAAATGTAGAAAGTCTTACAAAACAAACTATATTTATGTGTTACTATTGATGGAACCAGTTGCAATAGTTTTTCTGGTGTGCTGATGTTCTGCTATGACTTTCAAAGTGCTGTATGAAAACCAGGTCTTATGCAGACAATAGGTTTTGAGCTACTCATATCAAGCATACTAAAAACTTGAAAAGTTGCCACACATGTTTACATTCAGGATACATGTTTAAGTCTAGGATTTCACGTTTATTACTAGCAATACATGGTACAGACTTGAATTCAAATTTCTTTTTGGATAGGGAAACAAGGAAATCTTACTACATGTATAAATATCTGCTAGAATCTGATAATGTAACATCTTGTGAGGATTACTGAGGAAACTGGAAGTTTGTGGGGGGAAATGGATATGATCCAGCCAGAGAGAAACAACTGTCCCATTGAGTTCAGTAGGAGATATTTAAATACATACTTTTCTCTCCCATTGAATTAAAACATATGCATATTTTGGGGACTGTGCCTATTCTTTTAGAAAACTATTCAATATTTTAGAAAATTTACAGAATAGATTGTGCTGGATTTAGAATAAATCATGTAAAATTCTTAACTGGATTTAAAATTCTTGTGGAAAGATTGGATAACCTGAAGAATTTGGTGAAAGAAATGCTCAGTTTGGTTCTTTGCTTTGATCAGGGAGGTGTTCCGTGGGTGGGGACTCCTGTCCTTTTCCAATTGTCATGGACAAACAACCACCTGGTGAAGGTTCAATTTGCAGCCACTAGTTACCTCTGCAAAGGTGAAGGGCCTATTAGGATGGTCCACCTGAAGAGGCTATTGGATCCAAGAAACCTTGGAGGGTTTTAATGTTGGCTCTGCCAGTGATCCTGTTGACACCCTGGTGGAAAATTGGAATAATGAGCTCGCTAGTGTGATAGACACGATCGCTCCTAAGCATCTCCTCCAACCTGCTTCTTAATTAGCTCCATGGTATACGGAAGAACTATGGGAGCTGAAGCGGCTAGGTAGATGCCTAGAGCACAAATGGAGAAAGACTCTACTCAAATCCGCCATATTACAGCACATAGCACAATTGAAGTTCTATGCTCCGGCAATACGTGTGGCAAAGAAGCAATTCTCTGCTGTGCATATTGCATCAGCAGGTTCACAACCAGTGGAATTGTTGAGGGTGGTGAGGGGGACTTATACAGGCCCCTTCTGCTCTGGCTCTGGAGCCATCAGTTAGCCTCTGTGAAGCTTTTAATGAGTTTTTTTGTGGACAAAATTTCTCGTATTCGAGCCGACCTAGATTCCATTGTTTGTGCAGAGTCTTTAGTGGGGGTATCCAGTAATTCCTCTTGTGTGCTTAAATTGGATCATTTTCAGTTTGTGACTCCTGAGGACGTAAACAAGTTGCTTTAAACTGTGCATTTTACCACCTGTTCTCTTGACCCTTATCCGACATGGCTCTTATTTATTATCAAGCAAGGAGATTGTTAGAGAGAGCCTGGTTGAGATAATAAATGCTTCTCTGAGGGAAGATAGGATGCCTCCTTGTTTAAATGAAGCAATTATTAGACCTCTTTTAAAGAAGCCTATGCTTGATCCCTCAGAATCTCCAATCCCATGGTTGGCCAAAGTGATTGAGAGGGTTGTGGCCTCTCAACTCCAGGCAGTCTTGGATGAAAGAGATTATCTAGACCGATTTCAACCTGGCTTTCAGGCAGGTTATGTGATGGAGACTGTTTTGGTCAGCCTGATGTATGATCTCCAAAGGGGAATTGACAGAGGGTGTGTGACTCTGTTGGTCCTTTTGGATCTCTCAATGGCTTTTGATACCATTGACCTTGGTATCCTTCTGGATCACCTGGGGGGACTGGGTGTAGGGGGCACTGCTTTGCAATGGTTCCACTCATACCTCTCAGACACATTTCAGAAGGCGTTACTTTGAGACTGTTGCTCTACAAAGCGAGATCTTTTGTATGGTGCCCCTCAGGGCTCCATCTCATCTTCAGTGCTTTTTAACATCTACATGAAACTGCTGGGAGAGATCATCAGGGGATTTGGTGCAGGGTGTTATCGGTATGCTGATGAAACCCAAATCTATTTTTCCCGGTCAGCTTCATCAGGCAATGACATAACTTCCCTAAATGCCTGCTTTGAGGCAGTAATGGGCTGGATGAGGAATAACAAACTGAGACTGAATCCAAAGAAGATGGAGGTGCTCATTGTTGCTAGCCACAGTTCAGGAAACGAGATAGGTCTCCCAGTTCTGGATGGGGTTGCACTCCCCCAGAAGGAACAAATCCACAGTTTGGGAGTACTTCTGGACCCAACCCTCTCTTTGATAACTTGGGTGGAAGGGTTGCAAAGAGTGCTTTCTGTCAGCTTTGGCTGATTTGACAACTGCACCTTTTCCTAGAACTGAGTGACCTTAAAACAGTGGTGCACATGCTGGTAACCTCCAGGCTTGACTACTGCAATGCACTCTACATTTGGCTGCCTTTGTATGTAGTCTGGAAACTGCAACTGGTGCAGAATGCTGCTGCCAGATTGGTCTCTGGGACGTCACAAAGAGACCATATAATTCTGGTTTTAAAAGAACTGCACTGGCTACCCATAGGTTTCCGGGTAAAATACAAAGTGCTGGTTATTACCTATAAAACCCTTAATGGCTTGGGCCCAGGATATTTAAGAGAATGCCTTCTTCATTATGAATCTCATCATCTATTAAGATCTTCAGGGGAGGTTCATCTGAGGCTTCATCTCTTCAGCCAAACTTTTTAGCTGTTTAGAAGTTTTTATGAATAGTTATTTTAATTTGAACTTTTTAAATATTTAATTGTTGTAAAATTTCTTGGTTGCTGATATCCACAGGAATGGATTGAGGATGCAGTGGGTGCTGCATCCTTTCAGTCAGAGGCCTCTTGACTGCTGCTGTACATCATGCGGGTAGTCATTTGGGGCAATATTGCCTGACTTTGGAAGTACCCTATGCCTTCTGAAACTTTGTCTGAGGGCTGTGCAACCCTCAGAGACATAGTTTCAGAAGGCACAGGGCACCTCCAAAGTCAGGGAAGATAGTCTAAGATCACTCCTCACTGTGCATGCAGAAGCACAGTGACCATAGGAAAGACTCTAGCTAAAAGGACACAGTTCCTATTGTGTCCTCCCTCCATTGCTCTAGATGTCAGTGGTATTTAAACATTTCTTAAATTGCATTAATTGTGGTTTTGTGAAAGCAGGAAATATGTTAAAATAATATTTTGAATAAAATGATATAGTGGCAATGATATATACATACTCCCCTCCTCCAGACAAAATCTAAGACCTCTGTAGTGAATTAAAGCCTTTGTCTCAGAGCTAACTCACGTGGGGGACAAGAAATGCCAAGTCATCCCTGGTAAGCTACCTGGCTGGGCTTCTCCTAAAACCTTTCTGTCTTTCCGGTAGATTTAAAATGCTGCCTCCAAGCACCCTAAAACTTGCAGAGAACCAGACCAATAGATTGGGTGCTTTAATCCAAGCTCCCTCTGTAACTGGATATTGGACACACACACAAAAAAAACCACCCTTCCACATGTAGCTTACATGGGATGAGAAAAATGGATAGCTGCTGAGCGGTTGAGGACACTTTTGCACCAGAGAAATCCCCCTTCCACCTCCCCCACCTTTGCCTGAGTTAAAAACCAACTCTGAGAGGCTTGTAAAAAGAAAAGAACAAAAAAACACCCCAGTTTTATTCAATTACTACAGACTGCTTCCATCTGAGGCTTCTAGCTTTCTTAGATACACTCAAAAATACTTAGTAGGTTACAAAAATAGATTGTCTTAGGCATGCTTAAGTGTTAATAGAGTCTTTTGCAATGCCCTAGGTAGGGTGGGCGTAGGCTAGTGTTTCTTATTTTAATTATGCTATAGGTAAACAATAATAGAACAGTATCAGGATGGAATATGCAAAAGCCCATATATACAAAGAAATAGAAGTTTCTAATGCACAGTCTGACTAAACAAACTGTTCCCTCTGCTGAATTCCTTTTTCCTTGAACTCACTCAATTCATGGTGAGAATCAAGCTTCTGCAATCCTTTCTTTTAAGGCTCTACAGAGTTATTCCATGAGAGAAACCTCCATTCTGGCTTCGACCATGAGGGAGCAAAACTCCATTGCCCCTCACTAAGCCTTTTTGCACATACCTCTCTCCAACAAAGAGTACCCATCTTGTTCCCAGAATTCCAAGCGATCACTCTCTAGGTCCTACCCACCTAGTGTACTGATTGCCTGCCCTGGAGTTCGCAGCCTGTCAGTTAAGACAAGGGTTCACTCCCTGTTAACTCTTTAGAGAGAGGGAAGGCTGATCACTATAACCTCTTTTAATGCATAAATAAAACAAAAAAAAAAGATCTTACAAACATGTTTAAATGTTAAAACATAATTGTCAATACTCTATCTCAAACAGCTGGAGACTCTTAAAATTAAATACATTAACAAAAGCTAATAACCAATCCAAGAACAGGAGAAAGGAGAGAGGAGGAGACGACTCTACAGAACAAATTTAAACCCTTTTATAGGTCAATAAATTTCATTGCTTCTTTCATTTCTTCCCTGACATCAATAGTTGGTTGCAGCTGTTCAATATACATGGCCTCTTTTATCTTACAATTTAATGTTTTCTCTTCAATATCCAAAATAAACATTTTTGTTCGTACAACTCTTCCCTCATGTTTTTCTTATATATGCTTTGCCCAGGGTTTCAATCAGTTTTTATTAGGATGTATGTCTGCCAAATGCTCTTTATACCTTTTTTAACAGGGGTCTCCCCATCTCCCCAGTGTAAAATTCTTCTCATTCCAGACATATGATCTTATACAGTGTTCCTTTGATTTGGCAACACCCTCTTCCTTTTCCTAAATCTAACAACCCCCCGCTGCCGCCCACCCTCAGGAGTCACAAACTACTACTTTTACTATGACTACGACTGCAGATATTTATATACCACTCTTCATCCAATCTAAAAATAAACACAAGCCAGATACCAGCAACAGCCACTGGAGGGATGCTGTGCTGGCACTGTTTTACGGTGGGTCTGTTTCTACCATTCTGGTCGATTTCAGATGGTGTTGCTCTGCAAAGCGGAAACTAAAGTATGGAGTTCCACAAGGCTCCATTCTGTCTCTAATGCGCTTTAACATCTACATGAAACTGCTGGGAGATATCATCAGGAAGTTTGGTGCAGGGTGTTGTCAATATGTTGAGGACACCCAAATCTCTTTCTCCATATTGACCTCATCAGGAAATGGTATAACTTTCCTAAATGCCTGCCTGGCGGTGGTCTGGATGAGGAATAACAAACTGAAGTTGAATCTGAATAAGATGGAGGTACTGACTATGGGGGATCGGGACCCGAGAGATGGTTTGGATCTGCCTGTTCTGCATACACTCCCCAAGAAAAAAACAGGTATATAGCTTGGGAGTGCTCCTGGATCCAAAACTCTCTCTGGTTTCTCAGATTGAGGCAGTGACCAGGAGTGCTTTTTCCAGCTTCAGCTGATTCAGCTATGCCCATTTCTGGAGGTAAATGGCCTTAAAACAGTAGTGCATATACTGGTAACCTCTAGGCTTGTCTACTGCAATGCGCTCTACATGGGGCTGCCTTTGTACATATTCCCGAAATGACAATTGGTGCGGAATGCGGCAGCCAGATTGGTGGGATAAACCGAAGGGACCATATAACACCGATTTTTAAAAGAACTGCACTGGCTGCTGATTTGTTTCTGAGTTAAATACACAGTGCTGGTTATTAGCTATAAGGCCCTTAATTTATTTATTTATTTATTTATTTATTTGATTTATATACCGCCCTTCCAAAATGGCTCAGGGCGGTTCACAATTAAAACAACTTATAAAACAGTAAAAAGCTAAAACAAATTAAAACAATAAAACAACAACTAACAATTTAAAACATTTTAAAACAAAAATAAAACATTATCCCCAGACCCCAGCTCAAGAAAACGTAGACTCAGTATAGAGGAAAAGGGCCACAACTTTGTTAACTATTACACACAGCATGGCAGACTGGAACACCAGGTGATTAATCACCCTTAAAGAACAGTGCGGGCCAATAGAAGCAGGTCAGAACTCTGAAATCCTACCTAGCACCCTACTGGGGGGACACACCCTGGCTCGGGAATGGGCAGGTACATCCCACTCAATTCCTTCAAAGCCAACCCCCCCTTCTGTAAGAGAGGGTCTGGATACTTCTAGGCATTCGTCCACCCCGGACCGCACAGCCCAAAGGTTAGAGAAGTCCTGAAGCAGGGTTCATGGCAATCATTCTCCCCGTGCTGCACAGGCTACAAAGGAGCGATTAACCAATCACCCCTTTTACATATCCAAGGGTCCTCACCGATGTTCTAACCCTCAAATTGCCACCCCGCCCGCACTGTTCCTGCCATCGTGGTTGACCTAACTCTAAATACGCACCCAGGACACAGAACGGAGTAGGCGAAAAAACCCCCAACAGTGGCCAATGCGTTGGGAGCAAAAAATTCCTACTCGGCCCCCTCAGGCGGCCAGTCGCTAGACCCGCTCTGCACCGGGGAGGGAGGGAGGGGAAAGCCCCTTCTCCTGTGATTGCCTGACCCCAACTGAAGAGAGAATGGAAAATGGAGGATGGGGCCGGGATCGGTCAATCCTGGCCGAAACCCCGCCCCTTGACCAAAGAGGTCAAACGGAACCCTTCCTGGGCTTCGCGCAGGACAGGCTGTGACAAACTCCCTCCCATCTGCACAAGGCGGGGGGGGGGGGGTTATTAAGTCATTAAAAACACTAAATCAAGTTAAAAATTAAAAAATTAAAAGATTTATATATATATATATATATATATATATATATATATATATATATATATACACATACACAAACACACACACATATATATATATATATATATATATATATATATATATATATATACACACACATATATATACACATATACATACATATATATTTTAAAAGCCCTGAAAGGCCAGGCCAAACAAATATGTTTTAAGGGCCCTCCTGAAGGCCAACAGAGAACTCGAATTACGGATTTCCGCAGGGAGCGCATTCCACAGCTCCGGAGCAGCCACAGAGAAGGCCCGCCTCCGAGTCGCCACCAGACGAGCCGGTGGCAACTGGAGACGAACCTCCCCAGATGACCTTAATGTGCGGTGGGAATCGTGCAGAAGAAGGCGCTCTCCGAGGTAACTTGGACCTAAGCCGTTCAGAGCTTTAAAGGTAATCACCAGCACTTTGTATTTTGCCCGGAAACATATCGGCAGCCAGTGTAATTGTTTCAAAATAGGCGTAATATGGTCTCTCCGGGTTACCCCAGAGACCAATCTGGCTGCCGCATTCTGAACTAACTGAAGTTTCCGAACAATGTACAAAGGCAGCCCCACGTAGAGCGCATTGCAATAGTCAAGCCGGGAGGTTACCAGCTGGTGCACCACTGTTTTGAGGTCATCCTCCTCAAGGAATGGACGCAGCTGTCGAATCAGCCGAAGCTGATAGAAAGCACTCCTGGCCACGGCCTCCACCTGAGAGACCAGGGTGAGGCCTGGGTCCAGGAGTACTCCCAAGCTGCGCACCTGCTCCCTCCGGGGGAATATAACCCCATCCAGCACAGGGAGATCTAACTCACTCCTCAGATTCTGAGCCCCCACAATGAGCACCTCCGTCTTGCTTGGATTCAGCTTCAATTTGTTCTCCCTCATCCAGCCCATTACTGCCTGTAGGCAGGCATTTAAAGACTGAGTGCCATTTCCTGAAGATGAAAAGGAGAAGTAGATTTGGGTGTCATCAGCATACTGATAACACCCAGCACCAAATCCCCTGATGACTTCACCCAGCAGTTTCATGTAGATATTAAAAAGCATTGGTGACAGAATGGAGCCCTGAGAGACTCCATATAACAGCTCCTGCTTTGAGGAGCGACTGTCACCAAGCTCCACCATCTGGGATCTGCCCGAGAGATAGGAACGGAACCACCGCAAAGCGGTGCCCCCTATTCCCAACCCCTCCAGGCGACCCAGAAGGATACCATGGTCGATGGTATCGAACGCCGCCGAAAGATCCAGGAGGACCAACAGAGTCACACTCCCTCTGTCGATTCCCCGGTAAAGGTCATCCATCAGGCCGACCAAGGCTGACTCAACCCCATAGCCCGTTCTAAAGCCAGTTTGAAATGGGTCCAGATAATCAGATTCCTCCAAAACCGCCTGGAGCTGGTTAGCCACCACCCTCTCGATTACCTTGCCCAGCCAGGGGAGATTGGAGATTGGCCTATAACTATCCATCACTGAGGGATCCAGGGTAGGCTTCTTAAGAAGAGGTCTAACTATTGCCTCCTTCAAACAAGAAGGCACCCTACCCTCCCCCAGAGATGCATTTATGATATTAACCAGGCCATCTCCAACAATCTCTCCGCTAGATCGAAGCAGCCAGGTCGGGCAAGGATCCAGAGAACAAGTGGTAGGCCGCACTGCTCCAAGCAGTCTATCCACGTCATCAAGAGTCACAGATTGAAACTGATCCATCCTAACACTGCAAGAGGGATTGCTAGATACCTCCCTCCCGGACCCTGCAGAGATAGTGGAGTCCAAGTCGGCCCGAATACAGGAGATTTTATTTGCAAAGAACCCACTAAAGGCGTCACAGCAGAGTGTCTCCGGGAACTGATTTGAGGCAGAAGGAGCAGAAATTATACTCCTCACCACCCGGGATAATTCTGCCGTACGTGAGCCCGCAGACGCAATTCGCGCCGACCAAAATTGTTTTTTTGCCACACGCACTGCCATTGCATAGGTCTTCAAATGGGCTCTATGCTGCATCCTGTCAGATTCGAGCCGAGTTCTCCTCCACCTGCGTTCCAGTCGCCTACCAAGCCGCTTCATCCCCCGCAACTCCTCCGTATACCAGGGGGCCATCTTAGAAGCAGGCCTGGAGGGACGCTTAGGAGCAATAATATCTACTGCCCTGGTGAGTTCTCTGTTCCATGTTCCCACCATGGCCTCGATAGAATCACCGGCCGCACCAACATCGAAACCCTCCAAGGCCTTTTGGAAACCAGCTGGGTCCAGCAGCCTTTTTGGACGGACCATCCTAATAGGTCCGTCACCCCTGCAGGGGTGGGTTGTGTCCGCGATACCAACCTTAACCAGGTAGTGATCCGTCCATGACAATGGGGTAACCAACGGATTCCCCACCCACGGAACACCCCCCTGATCCGAACAGAAGACCAAATCCAGTGTGTGGCCGGCAACATGAGTTGGTTCAAAGATTAATTGGGATAGGCCCATAGTTGTCATGGCCGCTATGAACTCCTGAGCAGCACCAGACAAGCCAGCCCCAAAGTGGATATTGAAGTCCCCCAGCACCAAAAGCCTGGGAGACTCCATCACCAACTCCGCGACCAGCTCCGACAGCTCAGTTAGGGAGTCAGTTGGGCAGCGGGGTGAACGGTACACCAACAGAATCCCCAATCTATCCCTAGTTCCCAGCCTCAAAAATACACACTCAGTATAGGTCAACTGTCTCACAGGGGCCCTGGTAAGGGAGATAGTATTTTTATGGACCACAGCCACTCCACCCCCCCGCCCACTTCCCCTAACCTGCTCCACAACAGAGTAACCTGGAGGGAGAAGCTGAGCCCACACTGGGCCACTCGCTTCCCCCAACCAGGTCTCAGTTATACACACCAGATCAGCTCCCTCATCCATGATTAAATCATGAACAATTTCGGTCTTATTTTGAACCGACCTGGCATTACAAAGGAGCAAGGTCAGGTTCTGTGGGTAATTGGTGCTGTTCCCCAAGGCCTGAGAGTTGTCAGAACAGTTGGAAGTAGAGATAGTCACTAAATTACCAATTTCTCTTCCCCTGTAACGGCCAGCTGTTCTGCCAGCGCCAGTTCTTCTATTCCCCACCACTACAGCAATAGCCGCCCCCAGGCTGTCAGGCGCACCCCCCACATCCGCCCCCTCAGGAGAACCCAAACACATCCCGTCAACTAGGCCCGGCACAACTCAGGACAATAATAAAAGCAGCATTCATACCCCCCCCCAAAAAAGAAAGAGAAATTAATGGCTTGGTTCCAGGGTACTTAAGAGAGCATTTTCTTTGTCATAAACCCAGCCTCCTATTAAGATCATCTGTGGAGGTCTGATTATGGTTGCCACAGGCTCGTTTAGTGCCGACTCAGCAACGGGCCTCTGTGGCTGCCCCGGGGCTTTGGAATATGCTCCCTGTCAAAACAAGAGCATCTTCATCTCTGTTTGCTTTTAGAAAGACCCTCAAACCACACCTGTTTTCTCAGGTTTTTAACTGAAATTAATTTTAAACTTTGTTTTCATCCTATGAAATGTTTTAACTTTTTATTCTGTGAAATTGTTTTGTTTTTACTCTGTTTTATATTTGTTGCTTTAAATTGTGTACACCGCCTAGAGATAGACATATCAGGCGGTATAGAAATATGATAGATAGATAAGAAAAAGAGTATATTTATTCAGTTTTAATACCAATTTTAATACCAAATGTGAGCTGATAATCCCAACTGTCTGAAAAGATAAATTTTAATCTATTAAATCTTGCAAGATGCAGTAAGAAGACAGAGAACTGTTACAGAACAAGAAGCAATCAGTATGATTTATAGGGTAGTAGAGTAGACATCTGAAAAACATGTCAATTCTTAGCTGTCAAAGAATGTCTGGGCAGTAATCTCTCCTGGATGCTTCATCTATAGGGTGTTGTGCCTTAGGGAACAGGATTGTACAAACTAATTCCTAGTGAATTCTTCATTATTCTTAATAGTATTTCACATCATGATAAGATCCTTGAGGATCTAAAGTAGAGGTCCTAGCTTTTGAGTCACACAGAATTATTTCCTTTCTTTTTTCTGATGAAAGTTTCACTGTTTTCCGAAGTCCTGTGTGTTCTGTTATGAACAGAAAGATTTCAATTTTATTTTTTTCATTCTGTATAATCAAATTCCAACAATTTCTATATCCAATCATAATGGTATAGGCTTTTTTAAAAATGTGAAAATGTTTTCAGAAAGAATGAATTTTTTATCTAGTCTTAGCTATAAATTATTCAAAACCTCTAAGCTTTATTATGCCAATAAGTACACTGAATAATTTTAATAAGTATTGTGTTTATTTAAGATTTGATGGAGCATGCTTATTTAAATCCCACATATTTGTTTGATATTATATAGTTTAAATAAGGTATGCTATGCAACTATATACGCTACACATTTTAAACCTTCATATTTAAAGCTCTCTCATGATAACCATTGTCTTGTAACCCTAAAAAATGAGAAATATGTCTCTTGGAGCCAAAACATACTTTATTGATTATTTTAAGGGGACTTTTGGGCTGAGATTTCAAAGAAGTTTAAAAAAAAAAGATTTCCTAAAGGTGTAACAATAGTGAATGCCTCATGCAACAAGGACAAAAATCTGGCTGCAGGGTATGTGCTGTTTTATGCAGGTGTTGCAGCTTCAAGGGAACTACAGTATTCCAGAGTTACCAAGTTTTGATTTTTGCTGCCTGGAAATGCATAGAGGAAGCAAGGTTTCCCCCACTCGAAATGCTGGTAATAGTGATGATAAAATCAGCATTGGACAAAATATTTTTGTGATTCCACAAATTAAACTAGAACAAAAACGTAGGGAGCAAAAGAAAAAGGGAGTGAGAATACAGCTTGATTGATTTGGTTTAGGATTCTTAGCAAAGTGACCTTGTTGACCAAAAGATATGGGGAAAGTGGAGAATTGTCATACTGGCCCTCTTCAGCTGTCAGTTGGAGAGCTGTCAGTGAATACAGTCCATGGCGTTACATGAAAACTGGTGACTGAGCACACTGTCTTTTGATATTTTGGAAAAGATCTAAAGACAAAGGTGGCAGGGACCAGGAATAATAACTCTCAAATAACTGCTCGCACCTTCCATGGGGTAGGGGCCTATTTTACACATTAAGAAATGCATCTTTAGAGCTGCTTCTCTGGGAGACACTAGCTCCATCAGACATTCAAAAAATGCTCCTTGCAAACAGCTCCAGAAGGTGAGAAGATGTCCTGCCCCAGTCCTGTCATTCACCCCCTCTAGCTCCCTGCTTAGAGTTATGGAATGGTTTGTCTGAAAAGGAAATCACTGTAACCATGATGGCTTGCGCTTCCATGAGCAGCAGCCTTGGGCAATCCAGGCTGCCATGAATCGAAGCAATGGTCATCACGGTTACAGTACTTCCCTTTCCAGACAAACCATGCTGTAACTGTGAGTAGGGAGCTGGAGAGGCTGACTGATAGCACTGGGGCAGGTCATCTTCCCCATTTTTGACAATGTAAATGTGAGCAGGGAGCATTTTTTGAATGAAACTGCTGTCTTGATTGAACCTTTACCCTGATTCATTATTGGTATTCAGTGAAACAGAACCAGATGGTGCTTTGCTTTCCAGGTAAGTTCAAATTGTGGTTCTTGTACTCTTTCTTTACCTGTCAGTTTATGGCACCTGTGGAAATTCCTTCTGATGGAAAGTCATGCAAGATGTCCAGAAAGAATAAAGATAGATAATTCAGGGTTATGGGAATGATTAATTTGTGTAGCCATCTATACACGGAAAATGTCCTGATGCAAATTTACATGAAATTCACATTGTTTTCTTGTAGTCACTTGAGAAGAAATTAGAATAAAGCTCAAATTTGGACCTCTCTGTGGGTCTCAGATGTCTTACTCTGATTAAAAGTGTTTGGTTTGCTCTTTTTTAGCATATAAAATGACCTGCATGTGAACAAAGGGCTCCTTTGTGATAATGTAAAACCTCATGAGCCATCTGCTGCATTTCTTTGCACAGGAATTGTAGTTTTTCTCAAGCCCATTTGCACTAGTATGTTGGCAAGTTGCAGCCATTCCTTGTTTTTCACCTGAAGGCAGAATCTTCAAGCTTTCCCCATCCATATTAATGGGCCATTTGAAAGCACCATCCGATTCTGTTTCATCGAAGACCAATAATGAATCAGGGTAAAGGTTCAATCAAGACAGCAGTTCTGTTCAAAAAATGTTCCCTGCTCATGCACACATAGCCAAAAGTGGAGAAGATGACCTGCCCCAGTGCTGTCAGTCACTCGCTCCATCTCTCCACTCACGGTTACAGCATGGTTTGTCTGAAAAGGGAAGCGCCATAACTGTGATGACTGTTGCTTCAATGCGCAGCAGCCTGGATGGCCTAAGGCTGCTGCTCATGGAAGCGCCAGCCATCACAGTTACAGTGCTTCCCTTTTCATACAAACTGTGCCATAACCTTGAGCAGGGAGCTAGAGGGGGTGAGTGACAGCACTGGGGAGGGTCTTCCCCATTTTTGGCACTGTAAGTGTGAGCATGGAACATTTTTTGGAATGTCTGATAGCGCTAGTATATATAATGGTGTTCCAACCAAATGCTATTCGAGAGAGAGGAGCAGGGAGAAAATAGTTGGCAGAGCCATTTTTGGAAGGGCAGTATATAAATAAAATAAATAAAATAAAATAAACCCTGGAATGAAATTAAAGCATACAATTCCTGCTAAGAAAATGTGTTGGTTAGTTCTGCCAATTAACCATTTTTCTTCTTTTTAAACTCACACATTATTCTCCCAAGAGAACACAGAAGGTTGATGACCCATAATAGGTTGTTTTGATGTACTAATACCTTGGCAAGTGAGACGTTAATCTCTGCTTCCAAGAAATTTGAGATTGCTCACAATCATCTTGTTGGGAGTCTCTGAAAGTACCTGGCGTTGCACATTAGTCACTACTGTTAACTGCAACAGAAAAGCTACAGTACATTAAACTAATAAGAGCCTCCTTTGGAGGGCCTATTTGTTCATTTCATTTTTCAGTAAACTGGTTATTGCTTGTCTGCGTTCTTTGGCTCTCCCACATCAACCTAGAGCAAAACTGCACAGAAAAGAAAGCATAAAAACCCAGAGGAAGTTGCAAAGATGACATAACGGTGACAGGTAGAAATCAGTATTTGCACAGATTTTTCATGTTCTTGCATGCAGAAAATGAACACTCATGCCCTGTCTACTGCTGACAGTCCTTAAGTAGCTCAGGGTGGTGTAGTCATGCTGATCCTGGACAAGGAGTGATATAAGAATGATGGTAAAGATTGTGACAGCTGGGCTATTTATTGTTATATAACATAAAAGAGGTTTGCTCCAAGAAAATGCAGATTCTTCATTCAGAATAAATAATACAGTTGAATACCTTGTATACATTTTATGCTTATTTTGCATGAGATTTTGGCTTAGGGTACCCCAGTGTTCTGGGGTGCCTGAGGTGAGGCACCAAATGTTCCACCATCCCCCACATTACTGGGGTGCACATCTCTCTCTCTCTCTCTCTCTCTCTCCCTCCCACGAGGCATCTCCCTCAGTTGCTGGGATATAGTTTTTCTAATCTCACTCACCCCCCCAGAGGGCATTCCTTGCCTTCTCTTTCCTCCCTCCACCCTGTTGGAGTACACTTCCCCCCACACTCCCCCCACGAGGCCACATTCCACAAAGGCCCTGCCCATCCACCACTGCCACTGTAGCAACCAGCGCCTCCATCGTCTGTACTCTCCTCCTACTTCTGGAAAATGAAGTAAATAGTGATGGGAAGATAACTCTAGCTAGTATTTTTCCACCACTTGCTTCTCCTCTTCCTCCACTACTTCTTCCCAAAGGAGCATCATGAAGAAAATAGGGGAGTTGATTGCTGCAGTGGTGACGTATGGGTGACATCCCACCAATTGCATCTCAACAAGAAGAGAAGAAAACATGAGAAAGAGGTAGCATGTACTAGTGGGGTGAGGCAGGCAGGGTGGGGTGGTGTCTGCGGTGGTGGGACAGAGGGGATGCTCTCCCACTCCAACACAGTTTTATCACTCTGTTTCATCTCCAGAGTTGTCTCCCAGTAAATACTGTTTACCAGACACATTCAATCTGAACTTGCTCATCAAGATGTGACCCCCTATTTATGCAACAGACTTTCCTTATATGAATAGTTTATTGACTCACCTCTGATATTGGATGTTAATAACTTCCATTTAAAAAAAAAAATGTGGTGTTTTATCCCAGCTCCCTGTACCTGATAGTAAACTCAGCTAGCCTATGGGGTTTGGCGGGTGGGGGTGTTAAAAATTTGTTTAAAATCGCCTGCTTACCCATTTCTTTTGTGGGTTGGGTGGTAGGTAGCAACCATCGTGCTGTACTATCCAACCCACTTTGGTGTCCCTAGGAGCAACTCATGGGGAACCATGGGATGTTTCAGGTTCCCCCATTATTCCCTATGGTTGGAACACTCAAAACGTTTCAAGTTTTGTTCCATCGGAACAGCCAGTACGATTACTGTTTCACTGAAACGTTTTGGCCATTTGCGTTACATCTCAAGCTTGAAACAAAACTCAAAATCTGTTTTGTGCACATCCCTAAATGGTAGTATGCTGAGTCTATTTCACAAGCAAGCAAATATATTGCAGCAGGAAGTAGTGAGAAAGAGAAATCCTGTGTATCTTATTAATCAGGCCTTCTTTAAGGTTAGGTCTACAGATAGGAAGTTACTATTAACTCCTCATAGTAATAGGAATGATTCTGGTAGAATGGTAATTCCCCTAATCTATGATACTTATTCATCTGCTATTGAGAAGGTGATCTGCAAGCACTGGCACTTGTTATAAGATATCCCAAGGTGTGCAGATAAACCTCTTTTTGCTAGAAGACAGAGTATGAACTTACAAGTCATGCCGGTACACAGTAATGATGTGCACAGACTGGTCCGGAGGCCATTCTACATGCCTCTGGACCAGTCTGGACATGGGGCAGTTTGGCGGTTCGACGCCGGGGTGGGGGTTCCCTTAAGGGCAGGGGAAGGGTATACTTACCCCTCCCACCACTTTCCCCCCGCTAGTGCACGTATTTTAGAAAGCATTAGGGGCAGGAGGGTACCTCCCTGACGCCCCTTCCCCTGGTCATCTGCAAAAGGCTTCAGAAAGCCTTTTGCGCGTGTGCACGTCATGCATGCTCATCATGTCTCTGTGTGTACTACGTGTGTACGCGCAAAAGACTTTCTGAAGCCTTTTGTGGATGGCCGGGGAAAGGGGTGGTAGGGAGGTACCCTGCCATCCCAAATGCTTTCTAAAATATGCGTGCTGGTGGGGGGAAAGCTGTGGGAGGGGTAAGTACATCCTCCCCCTGCCCTTAAAGGAACCCCAACCCTGGACTGCAGCTCCACGGTTCGGTACACATCCCTAGTACACAGTGCTTTAAAGGAAGTATTGATACAGAGGGCTAATACTCTGAATGGACAAATTCCTGGGGGTCAGTATGCCTGTGGTGGTTGCATGGTTTGTAGAAACTGTGTGAAATTGAAGAAGTTTAGTAATCCAGTCATGGCTTTTGTTTTCCCATTAATTTCATCAGAGTTTTTAAGGAGAAATCCCCCAGTGGATTGTTCTTTCACCAATGGAGAAAGTGGTCAGGAGTTGTCAAATGCAGACTACAGGTGAAACCATGTGGAATTCCTGACTGAAAAGTATCAAAATGTTCAGCAGAGAGCATTGCAGTGTCCTGCATAAAACTGTACCACTTCAGATATGTGTGTAGAAGATTGTAAGTCTGAGTGTCCCTCCACATGGTGGGCAGGAAGGAATCCATGCACATGCAAAGCGAATACTTCTGACTCAGCCTTTTCTATAATATGCTGCCTTTGTATGTGCACTGAAATTTTCTTATGAGGATGCGTTCAAATATATACCATTTCCACATGCATATCTAAAATGGTACAGTCCTAGGAACATTGTGCCATTCATGTGCCCAATTTGCACATTACAATCGACCCTTAGTCTTCTGGTATAACGATTCACTTTTATCATTAGTCCTCTGGCACTTTACAGCACCGAACAATTTTACAGTTTCTTCTTTTCTCATGTACTGTGCATTTTCTTTGGATGCTGCCACTATATTTCTTAGCAACTTGTATATCACATTTTATTGAAGCAGAAGACTGTATCAAACATAACTGAAAGGTTTGTTGTAGTTAGTACAGTTTTGTGTTTCTCCCCTTATAAAATCAATTTAAAAATTTTGTTTCCCACCTGCATATTTTGATTATGTGTATTGGATATATGAGAACAGCTACACACACTAGATTTCTTCTAGTAACACAGTTATAGTCTGAGGAGAGCTGGTCAGTGGAGGAACTATGAAGCAGAGTGCATGGAGAAGAGCTGGTCTGTGGAAGAGAACTGGTCTTGTGGTAGCAGGCATGAATTGACCCCTTTGCTGATCAGGGTCCATCTTGGTTTGCATTTGAATGGGAGACTACATGTTAACACTGTAAGATATTCCCCTTAACGGATAGGGCTGCTCTGGGGAGATCATCTGCATGCTTACATGCAGAAAGTTCCCAGTTCCCTCCCTAGCATCTCCAAGATAGGGTTGAAGCAACTCCTGCCTATAACCTTGGAGAAGTTGCTACCAGTCTGTGTAGACAGTACTGAGCTAGATCGACCTATGGTTTGACTCAGTATATAACAGCTTCCTATGTTCCTATAGTCACTCAGATCCCCAAGAAGATCACATAGGTCTAAGCACTCAAATAGGCTTCTGCTGCAAACGTAAACTATTTCATTTTATTCATTCACATGGCCTGGGTATGCCTCTTAAAGAGGCAGTCCACACCAATATGTACTCTAGTCCAGTGTTTCTCAACATTTTCGGAGTCAAGGTACATTCTTCATGTGCAGTTCCCCAGACCAGCAGTTAGTAAAGGGGTTTCAAGTTTAAGTTTGTTTATTTAACAGATTTCTATACCTGTTTACCCTCACAATGGCCCTGTGTTGTAGGTTAGGCTGAGAGATACATGACTGGCCCAGAATCACCCAGTAAGCTTCATGGCTGAATGGGGACTTGAACTTGGGTCTTCCCAGTCCTAGTCCAACACTCTAAATGTACTCAAAACAGAGATTTCTGGACTTTAGGAAAATAGGAAGCTGCCTTCCACTGAGTCAGACCTTTGGTCTATCCAGCTCAGTATACACACAAACCGGCAGAAGCTTCTCCAAGGTTACAGGCAGGAGTCTCTCTCAGCCCGATCTTGAAGATGCCAGAAAGGGAACTTGGAACCTTCTGCATGCATTTGTTCTTCCTAGAGCAACTAGACAGGGCTGAGAGAGAGACTCGTGCCAAGGATGATGGGTGTTGTAGTTCAACAATTGCCGAAGGGCCATGTTTGCTCACCCCTACCCTAAGGGGAATACTGTACAGTGCTCACATGTAGATCCAAATGCAAAACACGGCAGACTTTGCTTAGCAAATGGGATAATGCATGCTTGCTACTACAAGACTAGCTTACTAACTTAATTGATAGGAAGCTCAAAACAGGAAATCTCATATCATATTGGAAGTCTGGAACCAAACAACATCCAAAAAACATCCAAGCAGTACAATCACAACTAAAACATGCAGCCCTTGAAATGGTAATGTTATGGTAATGCATTTTACACATAAACTTGGCATCCACATTAGAAAAATAAACCACAGGGAATGGGTTGGGAGATTAACCCTTCATGCATTCATATATATCCAGGTATTTACAACTGTAATGATTTTTAAGCAGAAGTTTAAGGGGGGAAAGTGGGAAAACTTTTAGTGGGTTCCTTCTTCATCCTACTCTCCCTCTTTCCATCTCTTCTATTCACCATTTCATACCTTGCTTCCCCCAGCCCCTACCCCATCCCGTTTCTCATGAAATCCTCCTCTTTTAAAAAAACTGGTTTCCTCAGTTCACACACATTGCACTAGTTCTCTCTCCTGCCTGCATTAAAAATCCCAGTTTGTTATCTTCATCCCCGTCTAGTGAGTCCATAGCCCACTCCAGCCACCTCTTTCCTAATCTCCCTTGTTTCCCCCCAATTTGTTTTCTCAGTTCCCACACATTGCACTTGTTCTCTCCTGCATGCTTGCTTTTAAAAATCCCATTTTATTTTATCTTCATCCCCTTTTGGTGAGTCAGCCAGCGATCAGCCCGCCCCTCACCCCCACCCCTTTCATTCTCCTCATCTCTTCCTCCTCCTCCTTTTTCATTTGATTACTCAGCACTGTTGTTTACTTTTGTTTATGTTGATACTTATCTTTTGCCTGCCTGCCTTCCCCATTCCTTCTTTGTAGTAGTAATCAGACTCAGCACAGCATTTAATGCAAGCAGTGCTTCAGCCAAGCTAAGCTAACCTCTCGCTCACCCGCCTCGCTGCCTGCCTTGTGTGTTTTTTTCACAGGGATGGCAGCATACTAGTGACGTCACTCGCTCTCAGTCTCTCCTCTCATCATGTGAGAGACTGGAGAGATTGGCCAGGAGCAACAACTGGGCTGTCTGGGACTCGGGAGGAAGGCAGAGCCCTTCAGCAAGGGCTGCCTGCTTAGAAATGAATGAACTCCGGAGAGCTCCCGGCAGTGGTTAATTCCTTAAGAACCGGCACGGACCGGCACTCAACTCCACATGGACCAGCACCAGTCTGCGGACCAGCAGTTGAGAAACACCGCTCTAGTCTATGTGGTTACTCCCAAATTAATAGTTTACACAATTAATTTGTTAAACCCATAAACATTATGAGTGCTCTTTTCCTGTTGAGTTTTTATGACTTGAATGGTAAGGTAAGCAAATATGCATTTCTTCAGAAAGCAACTATCATTTCTAAATGTCTAGTTGTCTGGTTCTTACAATCCTTCTTATGTGAAAAGCAGAGCTGGAAGTCTTTTTTTGCAGTTTTCCTTATATTGTTGCAGTAAGAGGCACTAATAAATGAATCCCACCCCCCACCCCCATAAATATAATTCATGATGACCTTGAGAAAAAGAGGAATTTTGACCTGCCCTCAAAGAGTAAAATCTGAGTGACTGATAGATAGATGGATGGATGGATGGATGGATGGATAGAATTTGTAGACCACTCCAAACTTCTGGGAGGTTTATGAGAACATATAGATGAAAACCTGAAAACAATTTAAAACTGTGGTAAGTGCCCTGGTGGGATTGGGACCAGTTCTGTGGGCCCCAAATGCTAAACTCAGGCCGGTGTCTGAAATTGCTGGTTTGCAGGAAACTGGAGTGTGAACTTTGGTTTTGATTGTCCATTCTGTATTCAAGGCTTGACAAGAGGAGGAAACTCACCCCTCCTCTTCTCCTTGAAGCTGTTATGGTTTGTACTATGCTGATGACAGTCATGAGAACTAGCTTGAAACCTGCTGAGAGTAATCATATTTAGAAGGTCTTGGGAAACCGCACTTGATATATTGACATATTTTAGGGGTACATATTTTCACTCAGTTAACTGCTGAATTGCTTTGCATGCTGTCTCTTAATAACATTTTCTTGGAACTGGAAGGCGCCAATTAAGCTTTGAGAACTGACCACAGGCCGGTCAGGCTAGGCATAAATAGGAATGTTTCCATCTGGATCAGTAAACAATGTCCAGCCTGGAACCCGCTATGAAAGGCTCCTGAGAGAGAGCCAAGGATGGGAGTCCGCGGATGTTTACATTGGGATGGATGTGGCTGTCTTTGATTTGAGATACGACAAAAGGGCTTGGGGAGAGTTTATAAAAGGGACATACATACCCCTCTCTAGGGCAAGAGGGAGAGAGAAAGAACAAGCAGGAAAAGGACACCTACTCAGACCCCAGGGAGTTGGATATCTGCCCTATCGAGGGAGACTTGTGCTCTGGCCCTTTTGGATTAGTATGTGAATGTTAGTCTGCAAGGGTTACTTGGGCTTCATAGCCATTCCTGGATATTTCACCTAAGCTGCCTGGGTGGCTCACAGCCTCCCTGTGCTTCCTCAAGGCCTCCAGAGGATGACAGACGGCCCAGATCAGTAATTATTTAAATGCCTTCGGATCGTTCCAGAACTAACTCACCTCTTTAATTCTGCTTTCACTCTTTCCCAATTATGTAATCTTTCCCCCCTCCACTGGCCTGGCTGCATGCTTACCTCGGCTTCCGTCGCTTTTCCTCCCCCTCCATTTCCCCCTCCCCACCTTTCTCTCCCTTTGCTTTGGCTCTTAATTAATACGTCAGAAGGAGCATTCCATCTCCCCCTTTCTCTCTCTCTTGGCTCATGCACTAAACAGACTGAGCATGCGCTCCCCCTCATTCCTCCACTTATGCTGTGAACCTTGACCAGAATGCTAGCTACAAATGTTTTCATTTTGTGCTAAGAAAAGAGAGATAAGGGGAACCGTTGCCTGGGAGACAGAGTTTTTCCAGCAGCTGAAGTCAGATATGGACTTGGTTGAAAACTTCTTGCTTCTAGTAAAGTAGGAGTGAAATTGCTAGAGTTAATTACAAACTGCTCTGTTTCTGAAGCATTGCCCTACACTAGTGAAACATCTGATTGAAATTGCTTACATGCCTGTGTGCTTAATTGCTTGGATGTAACTGTAGTTTTAATAAAGCTTTAAAACTACAGTCTTATGTGTGGCGTGTCTTCACCCACCCACCCCCACTCCAAATTGCCCATGAACTCAGAGACCGAACCTGGAGTAGCCTCTGTTGGCTAGTTGGGAGGGGCACCGCAGCCCGCTTGCAACAAAACCACAGTCAAGTTTAAAAGCTTGGGTGAAAGAATTAGTCTTTAAGGCCTTTTAAAAAGAAGTCAGAGATGGCGAGGCTCTTATTTAAGCAGGGAACACATTCCAGAGTCTGGGGCAGCAACAGAGAGGGCCCGTCCCTGTGTAGCCACCAGACAAGCTGGTGGCAACTGCAGAGGAACCTCTCTGGATGATCTAATGGGTAATGGGGCTCATGGCAAAAGAGACATTCTCTTAAATACCCAGGGTCTAAGCTGTTTAGGATGTTAACAGAACTGTTCTGGAGCAGTGGCGGAAAGCTCAGAGACTACTCTTGGGCTTCTGTGGCGAATTAGCAAGACTATAGTGAACAGCCTGTTACAGTGTCAATTTGTGCAAAGTTTTGGTTTGGAAATGATGAGAGAGAGAGAGAGAGAGAGAGATGGTATGATCAAATTTATGTAGGGATTTAGGGATACAGGAATAGAAAAATTGATCAACCTGGCAAAATTAACTAATGATGCTAATTTGGAATCTCACAAAGAAGTGTTGTAGCATAAGGTTCAAATTATAAAATCAGCTCATGGCTGGCTAAAGAAAGGGTCTTGAAAAGCAACTTTGGACTTAAAGAGAAAAGAGATGGGAGCGAGAAGAATTAGGAAGATAGGCAATTAGTAATACCTAATCCAATATCCAGTGTTGTGTCGGTCACACTTGCAGGGTAGTGTGCGCTGGTGGGGACACATGGAACACTCAAAGGGACAAGCCAGGAAACCAGGATAGTGTCTGGTTCCAAGAAAAGTCCAGAGGTGGTCAGGTCTTTAGGGTCCAATTCTCTAGGGAAGCCAGGCGGTTTGCGTGGTTTTGGTTTGGAGAAAAGTCCAAGCCGAAGGCTGGGATCCAAGCTGGAATCCAAGCTGGAGCAAAAGCTGGAGCTAAAGCTGGAGCTGATGGTATGACTATAACTAAAGCATATGAACAACATTTGTTGGCATTTGGGCTAGAAAACATGCATTCGAGCCATCCACAGGTCACATCTCTTTGCTGTTGGGGCTGACATCCATGATTGACAAAAGAATTAATATTGCTTGATTTGATCACCACTAGGTGTGATCTCAAGGAACAATAAACTGAAATGATTTGAGCAACCTGTATGGGCTGGAATGAATGGATGACCTCAAGGCTTATCTGTCACACCAGGAAGACCTTCCAGGTGGGGAGATAAAGATTCCTTTTGAAACTAATGACTGTTCCTGCTGGTCCATGCCAGACCACTAGATCGTGGGGTGGGAGTGCTCAGTCTTATCTGCATTCCTGTGAAGACATTAGTGAAACTAATCCTTCGAATCACTCTTGAGGCATTGAGGGAAGCAGCCCCTCCCCTCTGCTCTTGGGTTTGCTTTTAATGCAAGTTCACATGTCAGGCATCCATGTTTTCCTTCTAGCCAATGGCGGGGAGAGAGGGAGATTACTAAAGAGCTAAATCTGCATTTGTAAAGAGAGTATCCCTCTTATCATGCTAATGAGTCTGCTTCAGTGCCTCTCCCTATTTATTTCAGAAAAAGTAGCTTAAAACCAGCATATTAAAAACCTGGAAGTACATTGAGATAAGCTAGAATTTGCATGACAAAGCCTGACGAGTGTGGAATAGGTCCAAGGATCTTGAAGGGACTTCGGGGTAAGTTTGGCTGGTGTGTGAATGCATACACTCTCTCCCAAAGGAGATTCGGGGTAGAAGCCCTATGTGTAAAGCCTCCTGGAAACTTATGGGTAGCCGCTGTAGTTCTTTTAGTATAGGAGTAATATAGTCTCTTTGAGATGACTCAGAGACCAACCTGGCTGCTGCATTCTTTACCAGCTGCAGTTTCTGGACTACATCCACAGGCAGTCCCCCATGGAATGCATTGCAGTAGTCAAGTCTGGAGGTTGCCAGCAAATGTACCACTTTTCTCAGGTCATTTATCTCAAGAAACGGACACAGCTAGCATATCAGCTGAAGCTGATAGAAAGCACTGCTGGCCACCACCTCAACCTGGGATACCAGGGAGAGGTTTGGATCCAGAAGCACTCCCGGACTGAATACCTGTTCCTTCAGGGGAAGTGTGACCCTATCCAGAACTGGCAGATCAAAATTGTCTCCCGAGTTCCAACCCCACAATAAGTACCTCCGTCTTATTTGAATTCAGCCTCAGTTTGTTATCCCTCACCCAGCCCAGCACTGCCTCCAGGCAGGCATATTGGGAGGGTATGGCTTCACCTGATGATGCTGATATGGAGAAATAGATTTGTGTGTCATCAGCATATTGATATAGCACCCTACACCAAATCTCCTGATGATTTCTCTCAGCAGTTTCATGTAGTGGTTAAAAAGCAATGGGAGAAATGCAGCTTGCCTTGCTCAGCCATTTTCTCAGCTTCTCCTTGAAGACATTAATTACTCATGGTCAAGGCTCGCCCAAGTTCATGTCCTGTTCCTGTTCATGTCAGACAAGGGGAAAGTACTAACTGCCTACAAACATGTATTTAACACCCACACTTTAAGATGCTGTCTGTAAAGAATGCCCATGGGACAGCCTCCAGAGTCAAGTTTGTCAGAAATCATAGCTAGCTGTGTTTGCCCATTAGAAAAAATCAAAAAGTCACAGTAGGATCATCTCTATTGGGGACAACTAAAATAGTGAGTAAGCAAGCCTGTGAGTCCTCCAGAATGTTTTTTCAGGTTGGATGCTGAGCAAAACAACAGGCTCTGTTGCCAGATTTGGCTTTTTTAAAGCCAAATTTTGGGTTACCGCCCATTTGACTCATGAGTATACCCCTTAGGTTCTGGCCACACTGCCATGTTGGGAGGGAGAGAAAAAGCTAGTTCCAAGATGGTCATACTTTTATGCGTGTGCTGTGAGGGACAAACCAACCTTATGAGACTTTAAGCCCATTATTAGGGCAAGTGGGCTTTGTTTTAACTGAATTTCATTGGATCAGTAATCAGATTGAATCACCTTGGAAGTGCAGAGGAGGGAGAGAGGAGGCTTTAACCCTGCCCATGGTCCTGAGCAGTATGTTCCCCTTTCAGCAGTTCCCCCACCTTGTTAAATAGTATATGGAGGTGTGTGATCTAGCAGTTTTTTGCTCAATTAAATCCATCAGTCCTAATAACATGACACATGAGAACTACACATGGCATTGCTTTAATGTCATGGAGTATTCACACTTCGAATCATACTCATGGCATTGAGGGAAGCAGCCCTTTCCCTCTTGGGTTTTGTTTTGATGCAAGTTCACATGGCGTGCCTCCGTGTTTTCCTTCTAGCCAATGTGGTGGTGGTGGTGGTGGTGAGATATTGCTAAAGAGCCATATCTGCAATTCTGAAGAGAGTATCCTTCTTATCATGCTAATGATGCTACCTCAGTGCCTCTCCCTATTTGCTCTGGCGTTTCAGAAAAAGTAGCTTTAAGCCAGCATTTAAAAAACCCGTAAATAACTCAAGATAAACTAGAATTTGCAAGACAAAGCCTGATTTGTGTGTGGAGTGGGTCCAAGGATCTTGAAGGGACTTTTTGGTAAGTTTGGCTGGAGTGTGAACACACACACTGTCTTCTGAAGGAGATTCGGGGTAGAAGCCTGTCTGTAAAGACTCCTTGTGTAGTTTGACCGTATGGGTGTTCTGGATGTGACTAAATGACTTTAATGTTCCCAGAATTACTGTGGGTGTTTCCTGAAACGGATATTCTCTTTGTAAGGGTACGGTAAGCTCTGAGAGTAGTGCTGGGCAAACTGTGTGTGAGAAACAACAGTTTTTTGCAGCTGGAATGTGTGGAGAGTGAGTTGGCTAAAGATGAAGTACATCATATTCTTCTTCTGAGCTGTATGGATCCCTGCTTACAGCCAAATATGAACTCAACAGATCATACTCATCAGAGACTGAATTTTTGCTAAATTCCACTAGGCAGAGGTATTAGGAAAGGTGGTGGTGGTGGTGGTGGTGGTGGTGGTAAAGCTAGTAAGTTTTCGGCCTCTAGACTGAAGCAGATAAAGCACCAAAACATGTTGATATGTGCAGGCAAAATTGGGGTTAATGAAGCCAAGCTCGGTCTTGCCCAAACATGAGATCGTGCCCGATCCCGATGATGCCTTGGCAGCAAACCCACCTAGGCAGCCACCCGCTTAAATTGGGTTAAAGGAACAAGTGCTTCCTTAGCCCTGTATTTCTAATTGTGTGGCAGCGCCGGCTGCTTTCAGCCAATGCTGCAACATTAACAGGCGGCTGCCTGTCGCTGGAGGAATCCCCATAATGCATAACACACTTGCACAGTGCATTATGAGAGTCCCAAGGGCCTCCTGGCCCCCAGCAGCCAGCAATTGCAACAGCCAGCAATTGTCTGGGCGGGCAGTATGCCCACCCAGCAAAGAAAAGGAGATCGTCTTGAGAGAGGTAAGCCTTTTGAAGCTTCCTCCCCTGCCCTTTCAAGCCCTTTCTCATGGATCATGTGAAAAGGCTCAATATCTTCTATTTATGATACTCAAGGTAATGTGTACACAAACCCTAAATCAATTAATTTACAGTTTTGTTTACTTTTACTCAGACTCTAATCTGTACAGCAGAAATACATCTGTGGCTGATGGAGACATGGGTTGCTTTTTTACAACAGGTGGATCTTCCACATTTAACACAAGATCAAATTAACCACCTTGCACCAATCTCTCTACAAGAAATAATAACTACCATTAAAACTATGATGAAATGAATGAATGAATAAGGCTCCCAGGCCAGATGAACTCCTAGAGGAGTTTTATAAGAAGAATATCAGCTTCCTGACTCCTATGTTATTGAATATTTATATTGAAGCTTCTTTGAATACATCTTTGTCCCCCTTTTTTAATGAGGCTTATATAACTGTTCTCCATAAGTCAGGTAAGGATCCTGCTTCATGTGCTATTTCTAGACCTATTCCATTGCTATATGTGGATGCTAAAATATTGACAAAGCTTGGCATGTCGGTTGCATTCTATAATTCCCACCATTATTCATTTGGTTCTGTCAGGATTTATATGGGGTTGGCGAGGATCAAATAATATCAGATTGTTGATTGACATAGAGAGGCTGTTCTCATGACCAGCCTAACCCTGCCTGGGCTGACCCAAGCAGGGCTAGGCTGCTCGTGAGAAGCGGCGGGATCCTTACGGCTCCCTCCGTTCCCCACCTTCCTAGGCCCCTTAACAAACCCAGCTTTTAGCCAAGGTTAAGGGTGCTCTTGCACCCTTACCCCAGCTACCATGTATTGTGTGATTCCTCGGGCTGCACACAGCCTGAGGAATCATAGAGACGGGCACATAGAGTGCCCATCTGATGGGGGAATTCCCAATGCAATCCACATGCTGCACATTGCATTGAGGGGTGCCTGGAGGCCAGACAACATGTTCCAGCCCCAGATCCCTCTGCCCTGCTCCGTGCTTCACAGAGCTGTACGGAGCAGGTCTGTCCGTGTGGGTGTGCAGGAGGCACACTTAAGCTGACCTGCTTTGTCCTGTCGGGGGGGAAGTCAGTTGAAAGCAGCCTTCTCCGCCCCCGCGCTCTCCCTGCCCGCCCAGGGCAATCATGTGAATAGCCTCAGTGTCTTTGTCATTGGAGAAGCAAGATCTAGCCACCATTAGCTCCTTGGATGCAGAGAAAGCCTTTGACATGATGCATTTAGGGTTTCTGGAATGTGTTTTACTTAAATTTGGATTCTCCAAAAGGTTTTCTACTTGAGTTACGTTGCTGTATAAGGCCCCACACACACTTCCCCACACTCACATCAATTATTACTTATCTGTCTCACTTAATGAAGTTAGATTGAGGTACCCAATAGTGTGTCGGTTATCCCCTCTTTTAAATTTGGTGTTAGAACCTTTGGCTTGTGTCATTAGGGATTCTGATAATATAAAGGGTATCAAATTAGGGGAGGTGGAATATAAATTGGTTTTGTATGCAGATGATATGTTATATTTTATTGACAAGCCAGAGCTTTCTATCTCTAATCTAATCCAATCCAATCTAATCTAAATGTTTAGTAGTTTATCTGGATATCACATAAATTGGGATAAATGGGATTTGATGCCGTTAGGTTCCACCAATACTGTTGATATTTATAAGGGCTTTAGTGGTGCCCAGATTCTCTAGTCTATCTTGGTATGGTAATCCCAAGAAAGCCTTCTTAATTAGTTAATTTGAATTTTTCAAGGTTTGTGACACAAATGAAAATTGATCTGGATCAGTGCTCTAGAATTCCTTGTAGTATTTGGGGTCAAATAAACGTAGTCAAGCTGAATTTTAAGATGAGGCTTATATACATTATAAGAGGTCTTCCCCTTTTATATCCTCATAATATTTTAGGCGTGTGTGTATATTAATTAATGAGTTCATATGGTGAGAGGACCCACTTAGTTTTTCTCTTTGTAAATTGCAGTTACCTATTAGTGAATGTGTAACTTGCTACACTTTCAAATGTATCTTTGACTGTATATCTTATCCTTGGTTCTGGGATGGAATAATGACTCCTAGGTTACTTTTTCACTCTGGGTGCAGTTGGAAAGCTACTATCTGGCCCCATTGAAATCATGGCAGGTATTAGGATCCTTATATGTCTGTAGTTCTGTATTACTATCTGGGCTCCAAGCTGTGAGAAATATTCTGGTAGCAGGTTTGGTTCTTTTTTGCTTTAAAAGCTCACATTATGAGGAGAAACCCTGATTTAAAATAGCCAATTTTTGTGGGGAGCTGGATTGAAAAATATTTTTTGTGGGGAGTTGGATTGGATCAACTCATTTCCTCAGATACTGTTTTTAAATCTTTTGAAAGCTGGGTTTAATTTAGCACTGTGTGCTAATGGCAGTTTATTCAACTTAAACATTTGCTAGTACAACTTTTCAGTCCTGATACAATTGCTGGCTCTGTAAACCCATCTCTGTTGTATTTGGAGCATTTATCAGAGTCACTAAAACTAGTAACATTTTATTATCAAAAACATAAAGATATAGATCAAGATTGATACTGATTACATTCAAGATCTTTGGAATATAATTATGGTTAATATTCATGATGATATCTTTGACTAGGTTCTTTATGTATTCTTTTTTTAAATTAAATTTTAAAAATCCAATTTAAATTAAAAAAAAATTTTTTTCATTTAAAAAAATCATCAATATTTATCAACCCTGCATTTTAGCTTGAAGTTCATAAGATTGTTAATATAACTTTGCAGTGATCATTGTCAGTTCCTTTTGTTTTGGGCTAGTTTCCTAGTATATGGAATTTATCTTTATATAGAGAAGGTTTATTTTGCAACACTGGAAGAACAAATCAACCATCTTGGATAACTAACAAGTGGTCCATACCTGCATTTGAACTGATCTCTGTAGCAAGCGGCCCCTCCCTTACCCTAAAGAGTGGACCGGAAGTGAACCCTGTCCTGTATGTCAGGCAGTGATCTCTGGGGATCAGCCACTCAGCACACAGTGACCGGGACCTAGAGAACCTGGCAGTAGGAAGTGAAGGAGGTCTTTGTTCTCAGAAGGAGCCAGGAGGGCGATGAGAGAAAATGGGGAGCAGGCTTCATGAGTGCCAGCAATGAAGTCTTGCTGCCTCATGGCCAACAGCCAGCCTGGAGACTTCTCTCATGAAAAGACATCTGCAGATTCTAGGAAACAGGATTGCAGGAAGCTTGAATTCTCTCCTGGAGTTTGGGGTGAGTCCAAAGGGGAAGTAAGCCAGGACTTTTTGGCTTTGGGAAGGCTTAGCCAGGGAACCATGTAGCCTGTGTTAGATTACTTAATTTTGGTGCTATGTAAATCCTTACAACTGTTCTATTGTGTTTAATTTGTAATGTAACCTTCTAAGAAACTCTAACCTGAGCTCTTTCTATCCAATCAGGGGGCTGTAGAAGTCCCTGTACCATGTAAAGGAGCTTTTAAAGGTTCCTTGTAACTGGGAGGGTGCTTTTTGAATTATCTATGCAACTGGGTAACCACAAGTTTTAAAGCGTGCCACTCCAAATACTAGCTGGAGTGTTCTTTGGATGTAATCTTGTAAATTTCTTTTTAGCTGTAACTCAAAGCTGAGAGAGAGCCTCAGACTGAAGCAGTCTGTAGTATTTTGAATAAAAATTTTCTCTTTTCGTTCTTTATATTTCATCTGCCTCTGAGTGGATTTTTAACTCAGGAAAAAGGGGTTTTACTCTGGTGCAAAAATGCCTCAATGTAAATTGAGCTAGATGGACCTATGGTCTGACTTGGTATATGGCAGCTTCCTATGTTCCTATTTTTTTTCGCAACCTACCAAGTTTGCTCTTCATGTGTAGACTGCACATGGAAGGTTTTCTGTATTTTTCCATTGGTAAATGAAGGAGAGTTTCCCTGGAATTTCGCCCACACCAGGGAGGGATTAAACTCTGCTAAAAGTGGGTGTGGTGGCAGCAATTACCAAGAAACGGTTATGTTTTAAAGGAATAGCCTTTGTTGAGCAAACATGGAGGGAATGAATCAGCATTTCTCTTTCCCCCAAGTGGACTTGCCTTGAGACAAAGGCTGGACTTAAATCTACTAATCGCTGCAAGATCATTCTTGCAAAGTGGTAGAGAAGATTTGGTATAATTTTAATGTACTTTTTGTGCTTTGAAGAAATTATTTGGGAGGAAGGGAGGTTGTGAAGGTGATAAAATATTCATATATTATGTTATCAAGATTTCCATGTGAGAGTGTTTTTTGTTTTGTTTTGTTTTTGAAAAATGTTCTTGATTATATTCAGTTGTGTCTATTTTTCAGTTGGTTTAATAAAGAAAAAAAAAAAGATGAAATAAATTGTAGTGCAGGGTCTCTCTCCCTCTTCTCCCTCTCCCGGCATCTGATATAGGGTAGAAGGTCTACTGCAGGGTTGCTCAAGTTTGGCCCACCTGCAGATGTTGGCCTACAATTTCCATAATCCTTGGCTATTGAATGCTGTGGCTGGAGATTATGGGAGTTGAAGTCCAAAACAGCTGGAGGGCCAAAGCTGAGCAGCTTTGGTCCACTGCCTCGCCAGAGTGTTTGTCTTCATTTCTGTACTTGTGTACTTGTAAATAAGGCAAATATTACAAAGACAAAAGATAAATTCTGAGCAATAGGGTAACGGTTAAGAAGGGAGACCTACTTATTTGTTTAAACCTTTTGTCCTCTACACATTTAGTTCAAGCTTCTGAGTGAACATTCAGAAAATAATGTTCTTATAGACAGATTCATAGAAGACTCGAGCTCAAACCAGTTCACACACCACTAGTGGGCTTCTCAGAGGCATCTGGTGGGCCACTGTGGGAAACAGGATGCTGGGCTGGGACTATGCCTTGGGCCCAATCCAGCAGGGCTGCTTTTATGTTCTCATAGTGTTTTGTGGAGGAGTCAGCAGCTTCTCTCTTTAGTTAACAGCAGCACATTTTATGACTTTCAGACTATTAAGATGGATGTATATATTTTTTATAAATAACAGCAACTATCCCAATGTTCTTTAAAATAAAATTAAAAGACATATTTTTTCCAATGATGCAAGTTTCATCTAATTGACTCTACATTTAGATGAATCTTGTATAGGTTGCAAATTAATTTTGGGAGCTTACATGTAAAATAAAAAGGATCTATATTTAAATCAGCTTAAATGTAAGGAACTCTTTACAAATTTTTTTGTTCAATTATGGATCTTGTGGGACTACTGATGTGCATAAATCTTCCATAAGCTTTTCATGAGCCATGTGGTATCACAATCATATCTAAAGTAAATTAGTTTCCCACAGAAGCTGAGGCTTTATATACTCTGTGCTAATGACAATGATTCATGCATGGAAATAGGTCTTTGAGTACAGATCTGGTATAGTTAGAGTACAGTAGAGGGAGAGGAGGAGACTACACTGAGTGACAGAGTAATGCCACATTATGTGCATTAAGCCATTTGGATTTCTGTGTAGCAACTTCACTTTGGATAGCCACAAGATCAGCACTGATCACATAGCTTTCTAATGTGCTTGTAGTTCCCTTTATCAAAACTGTTTTCTATTTCTTTATGTAATCTGGACATATATGTTCCTCATATGTATAAGTCACTGATATTTTCACTGGAAGGAATAGATCTGTTTTGAGGTGAACAACCTCAAAACAGTGGTGTATCTGCTGGTAACCTCCAGACTGGATTACTGCAAGGCGCTCTATGTGGGGCTGCCCTTTTATGTAGTCTGGAAACTACAGTTGGTCCAGAATGCGGAAGCCAGGTTGGTCTCTGGGTCATCTCAGAGAGATCATATAATTGTTGTATTGAAGGAGCTACACTGGCTGCCAATATGTTTCCAGGCAAAATACGACGTGTTGGTTATAACCTATAAAGCCCTAAACAGCTTGGGCTCTGGGTATTTAAGAGAACACCTTCTTCATCATGAACCCCACCATCCACTGAGATCATCTTGAGAGGTGCGTCTGCATTTGCCACCGGCTTATCTGGTGGCCACTCAGGGACGGGCCTTCTCTGCTGCTGCCCCGAGGCTTTGGAATGCGCTCCACTAGGGAGGACAGCAGCGGAGGCAACGGAGCCTCTCCATCTCTGACAGCTTTTTAAAATCTTTAAAGATGCATCTGTTCACCCAGGCTTCTAATTAATATTGTTTTAATGGTTTTAATGCTGTTTAAAAAATATTCTTTTTAAAAAAATGTTGTAATGTTTTAAACTTTTCATTTTTGTTTTAACTAATGTTTTACTTTCTGTTTTTATTTTGTTGTAAACCTCCCATAGATGTAAGTTTGCAGCAGTATAAAAATATGTTAATAAATAAAATAAAATAAAATCTCTGTGGTCCATGAGATTGCATTCTCCAGTGAAATGCACAGAGAAGCTATTCCAGATGAGGGAGCTATGGATCATCCACTCTAAGGACAGGTAACATATTAAGATCAAAGGACAAAAAGGACTAATGTTTTGCTACACAATTTCTTAGAAAATTCTGTCATACCATGATGTGCTGTTGATGGAACAGACCACCAACATTAACTGAATATAGGCAGAAAATTATAGATAATTTGTGAGATTCTAATAATAGATGGAAGAAAGAGCAGTGAGTGGGTGTTATCAAATAGTAAATACTGCATGTATGGGGCTACTGCCAAAAGACAACTTGTTTATTTTTCAGATCTTTTATCTAATAGGTTTCTTCTAATGTGCTAAAATTTGTTTGCATGGGTTATATTCTATATATTTGTATATAGTTCGAAAAACACGATATATTATATAGTGTGGATTGTGGAGTACTAGAAATATCCAGACATTTCCCAAGTGAGCAAGAACATGTTGGGCCTGTGAGGGTCAGTGGAGGAGGCTTCTTTCCTTGAACTTATATATGGAGGCACTACTAGCTAGGTTTAGGAGCTCTGAGTTTTGTCTTGCCTGTCACGAGGAAACCAGAGGCCACAAGAAGTCTTTGAATATCAGCTACTAGTCAGAGAGCTATAGGCCACCTCCAGCCTCAAAGGCAGGATGCCTCTGAGTACCATTTGGAGGGGAGCAGGAGCGCATCAAAGTAATTTGGGTGCCCGGACCACCCAGCCGCGAGACACACACACCCCTGCCGTGCATGAGGCCCGCCGAAATCTCCTTTGGGGGGCCCGCCCTGCCAAAGCTCCACTTTTCTTTTTTTTAAAAATGCTCACTCTGGCCAAGAGGTGACTGTGGCTGGGGTGTGTGTGTCTGCACAGCAGCCTGTGCAGTTTAGAGATTGTCGCAAGCCCGTGATATCCTCTGCGCAGGTGCACCTCACAGTTTCTTAAAGATGTTGGCCCAAACAGATGGCTCCCACGTCTCTCCTAGTTGCCACTGTTGGGGGAGGGGGGAGGGAGAAGGACTGCTTGGCTCCCCCCCACCCCGCAGCCACCCCTTGGCCACAGTAAGCATTTTAAAAAGTGGAACTTTAGTGGGCGCGGGGCAGTTGCCGGAGGCCCCCGACCATATGGACCCCACCCCAGACCTTGAGGACCCAGTCCCCAGGTCTGAGGGTTAGTGCGCCTCTGCAGGGGAGTAACAGCAGGAGAGAGGGCATGCCCTCGACTCCTGCCTGTAGGCTTCCAGCTGCATCTGGTGGGCCACTGTTTGAAACAGGATGCTGGATTAGATGGGCCTTGGGCCTGATCCAGCAGGGCTGTTCTTATGTACTTAAAGACCACAAGAATAAAAAGAAGAATTCATTCCAACTTCTTATATCCACAAAGATGACCTTTCAGGGACAAAATGAGAAATAAGCATTAGGTGAATTCCACCTCAAATTAATAATTGATTCATCGTTAATGGATTGAAATGAATGTTATGCAAATGAACCAATTAATGATTGCTTAATAGCAGCAAGAGACTTCCAGTATACGGGAAGCAGTCCTGGAATAGCACAGAGAACTTTGAAGGACCTCAGAGCTTACAGTCAGTGAAGTCTCTTCACGAGAGCACACAGAAAAGAGCCATAAAATGGCTCAGCACTAAAAAAAAGGCAGCAGGAAATGACATCAGAAGTAATTTTTGGCCACTCAAGAACCATGGATAGGTGAAAATAACTATTTTTTCCTCACAAATAAAGAAACTGGGTCCTTATTACCCAACCCTGGATATGTGAAACCGTGGGTGCCAGGACTGCTATACAAGGGCCACCTGTACACTATAACAAGATGAAGTTCTCATGAAGAGCATCTTGTTATAGTGTACAGGTGGCCCTTGTATAGCAGTCCAGGCACCCACGGTTTCACATATCCGTGGTTGGGTAATAAGGACCCAGTTTCTTTATTTGTGAGGAAAAAATAGTTATTTTCACCTATCCATGGTTCTTGAGTGGCCAAAAATTACTTCTGATGTCATTTCCTGCTGCCATTTTTTAGTGCTGAGCCATTTTATGGCTCTTTTCTGCGTGCATGCGCGCGCACACACACACAACATCAAAAAGGAACACAAATTGGAGAATTTGGACATTTGGGGGTAATTGCTGGAGAGCAAGGTACTGTCCTTATTTCCCCCCCCCCATTTATTTTGTCTTTGTGCTTTTCAGTATACTTCAGTGTGTTTAAGAACCTAACACCAATCCCCATAGGGTTTGATTGATTGATTGATTAAGCGCTGTCAAGTCGGTGTTGACTCTTAGTGACACCCATAGGGTTAAAGTTTCTTTATTTGCAGTTTCACTATCCATGGAAATTGGCAGGAACGGAACCCCTAAGAATAACGAGGGCCACCTGTATTGGATTTGATATGGTTGCTTTAGAACCGTTCCAACTCGTGTCCAAATTTAGTTGCACTATGTTTAGTTGCTCAAACAGAAGTTTTTAATTTAGAAAAACGATCACTGAGCTGTGAGATATTATTTGGCTTGTGTATTATGGCAAGGCTAGCTGTGTAGTTCAATTTTGTGAAATCATGTCCCTAGGTATATTTCTGAAACCCTACTAAAAGTGATTGTAGAGGTGTAATGAGGATGTACATGGGGCGGCATTTGGCCTGCAAAATTGATATTGCTGGTGGTGATTCCAATTTGACCTTAAAATCCTTCAAGAAGTTTGCTGAGATTAACTTTGGAGAAAAACAAGCTTCTCTTGTTTGCGAAGATAGTGTATTTGAGCAAGAGATCTCTGAGACATAAACATGTGAAACATGATACTATTTATTGGAAGCAATCTTCCAAAATGTTATGGGTGGGTCCTCAAATAAATAGAGTATATCTAGAAATCAGAATATTTGAAATCAGAAGGTCGTCTCAAATTCAGAGTCCTGTTCCTTTTGAGTAAATGCAGGTATAACCTGTATTTAACCTTACTTTTTAAAGGGGTTGTCCCAGGGGAGTTATCTTTGACTTGGGTAAATATGGTTTTAGCTGGCCTTCAAGAACTCTAAGGAGTAACACAAGGCATGCTGCAAGGATACTTTGAAATTGTATCTGAGTAAAAGTGTGTCGTCTAACAGGGTAGAAAGTTAGTTTTTAGGATCAGATTTGGTTTTGTTAAATCAAGATAAACTCCCAGTATTTGTTATTTGTATTTGTATTTTTATTACATTTTATATCCCTCTCTTCCTCCAAGGAGCCCAAAGCAGTGTACTACAAACTTAAGTTTCTCCTCACAACAACCCTGTGAAGTAGTTTAGGCTGAGATCACATTTGATCAAGATCTGTCTTAGCATCCATATCAAATATTATATAATATATATTTCAATTTTTTTTAAAAAAAACACCTCCTGAGGTGTCAAAACTGGAGAAATAAAACAAGGTAAAAGAGACAATTACACAGTTGTGTCAATCCTGCTCTGTTCTGTAAGTCCAAATGCAATGCTTTTGCTTGCTATGTAGTTCAGAAACTGCAATTGGTACAAAATGTGGCAACCAGGTTGTCTCTGGGGCAACCCGAAGAGACCATATTACTCCTGTTTTAAAAGCATTACACTAGCTGACCATATGTTTCCAGGAAAAATCTAAAGTGCTGGTGATTACCTATAAAGCCTTAAATGGTTTGGGCCCAAAATATTGAGGAGAGCCCCAGAAGTGTAGGGAAGCCGGCAGTGGCCCCGGTTCAGCTCGCCACCTTTGTGCGCGCACACACACACACACACACACCACCATGGCCCCTGAGCGCAGTGACCCGGGTTTATTCATGCAATGGTGGCTCTGCCCCGGAGAACACCTTCTGCTTCAGGACCCTCAGTGCTTATTAAGATCTTCTGGAGAGGTCCGCCTGCAGCTGCCCCCAACTCATCTAGTGACGACTTAGTGTTGGACCTTTTCTATAGCAGTCCTGAAGCTCTGGAACAAACTCCTTGTTGTAAGAGCTTCTTAATATCTAGCAGGTTTTAAAAGAGTGCTCAGGACACATTTATTTCTTCAAGCCTTCCATCAGCTGCAAGTTTATTTTTATAGTGGTTGTTACTGTTGTTTAATTGCTTGTTTTTAATGTTTTAACTGTTTAAAAGTTTGGTTTTAATTCTGTTTTTATCATTTATTTTGTAAACCAGCATGAGACATTTGTATGAGGCGGTATATAAATCAAATAAATAAATAAATATTTATCAAGCATTAAGGTACTTTTTAAAAATATAAGATCCTAGCTTTATGGATTTCTGTCTTTAGAGAAGGAGGCCCACTTCAGTTCTAAAGGGTGTACCAGGAGTACTAAAAGGAACAGCAAAAAGTGCTTGTTAAAACTTATTTTGGATAATGTCACGTTCATCTCTATTAGAGCTATCCCAGATTGCTGCACCATATAATAAAGAGGGTACAATTTTCATAATACATTTTTAATGCTGGTTCCATCAGATGATGATCTTTAATATAATGAAGTTTCTTTATAGACCCCAAATAACATGCAACCAATGTTTTTACTGCCTCCAAATGGGTATGCCATAGCATATTTTCAGAAAAATATATAACTCTAAATACTTGAATGACCAGCACTATTCTGTTATATGGCTAGCCAAAATCCATTTGTGCTTCTTGGTGAACACCATCACTTTTATTTTCTTATAGTTAACAAATAAGCCTTCCTATTTACAATAGGCACCAAATGTAGGAAGTAGTCTTCTCATCCTTTTTGAGTTAGAGAAATTAGGGCATAACGCAGCACTGATATCTTTTGATTGCCAATAGACAGAAAGAAACAGCAAGCCTAGGAGATGAGAACTGAGATGAAAAAGTAGCATTGAATTGATAGCATTGAAGTTGTGATTTGGGTCATTAAAACTACTATGCCTGCTAGCATGAAATTAATAATATTAAGTAGACAACAATTTTCTTTTCTCCATTTAATATGACAGCTGTTTTCTTGCCATCTCATTTCCTGTAAGGAATAATTTATCACAAGAGAGTGCCATTTCACTTGAGTGGCTAACTCATACATATTATGAAGCAAATAGATTTAATAGCAAGTGGGGAACATATGGGTTAAGATTAGACAGAGCTCAATAGAAATACATATCAGGGGCCATATCTGTGTATATGGTTCTTATTCACAGGGACATGAAAGTGGGAAGTAGTATGAATGTGATGCTAGAGAAATTAGAGAAATAATAGTAATGGAGTTCACGGAGGATGGTTCAGAACCCTGGTTTACCTGTCCTGCAGTGTAACATGAGTGGTGCCAGATCTGCCACACCACTGCGGTCTCTAAACACATTGTGCCTCTGCTGCACAAGAGGACTGTGCCAGTACTGCTGACTCTTACACCATCGCAATCAAATGCAACTTCCATTACTCCCAGTCAAAGATGTGCGTGATGTGCAATTGCACAAGAGTTAGCAGCCCCAGGACTGCCCTCTTGCACAGCAGTGTCACTGCATGTTTTAGAGCCCCACGGTGGTATGGGCAAGGCTGGCACTGAGGGACATATAAGCCACTGTGAGCAAAGGTGAAAACAGTTCCGAGTGAAAGGACAAAGAGAGCACACACACTTTTTAAACCCTTGCTGACATTTAGAATGGAGAAGATTATTTATTCAGCTGAGTCCAGTCTTTTAAAGTTACCATTTGAATGACAAATCAGGACCATAAGAGCATATGAAGAAGGCTTGACAAATCTTAGGCACCGGGGAGTGTGGCATTTATACTATGATATTCAGAGGCAGAGTTATTTAATAAAATCTTTATTTGTCCCAGGCAGCCCTATTTCTGTTCTAAGTACGCTACTTGTAAAGGGGATAAAGAGAAACCCATTTACCTTCCACCCCTCTCTCACAACATCTGTTACTAAGCCCAGTAATTTTTTTTCAAGTGTCAGTTGTCTGACTCCTATATCAGAGCCTCTGGATGAGGCGGTTTATAAATGTAAGAAATAAATAAATAAATCTTTGGGCTGGCTCCTAGAGCCAAAGAAAAATGGTCAGGACCTGGTGTAAATTTCACATTGTTAAAATAATACCCAAGACTGGTGTGTCAGCTGGAGAGCATATACTTTAAACTCATTAGAAAAACCGAGAGTATATAGACTCTTTTTTTCTAGAATTCTGTTTCTGGAGTTTTGCCTGAAAAACTTTGATTCTCTTCCAGCACCTCATATTGTTCAGCAGCAGCTATTGAAAAATTACGATCAGAGCATTTCTGTTGATTTCCTGAGAATTCTGTGCCCCCAATACGTTTTGGATCTACCAACAGCTTAAATGATGTGATGATGCCATCCACCCCGATTCAAGATGGTGGATATATGCATGCTTGGGGTGCAAGTGGGGTAACCTGTGGACCGTCTAACCGATTTGAACCAAATTTGGTACAGCTGTAGTGAGTAACACGCAGGGATGCTTCAACTACATAGTTTGTGATGATGTCATCCACCCTGATTCAAGATGATGGACATGTAAATTTTTGAGGCGTCTGCCATCTTGAATTGGGTTGGATGACATAATCACAAACTACACTGCTGAAGTGTCCCTGTGTGACACTCACTGCAATTGTACCAGATTTGTTCAAACAAATACTTAGAACTTCTGCTAACTGAGCAAAGACACATCATGAGCCAGCATGGTGTAGTGGTTAGAGTGCTGGACTAGGACTGGGGAGACCCGAGTTCAAATCCCCGTTCAGCCATGATACTTGCTGGGTGACTCTGGGCCAGTCACTTCTCTGTCAGCCTAACCTACTTCACAGGGTTGTTGTGAGGAGAAACTCAAGTATGTAGTACACCGCTCTGGGCTCCTTGGAGGAAGAGCAGGATATAAAATGTAAAAATAATAATAATAAAATAATAATTAAAATAATAATAATCCTTTAAAGTGGTGAATCTCTTATTTAGCAGGGGGAGAGCAACTGGCCCTATCCAACCCTAGCACAGCATCCCTCCAGTGGCTGTTGCTGGTGTCAACCTTATGTTTCTTTTTAGATTGTGAGCCCTTTGGGGACGGGACCATCTTATTTATGTATTATTTATTTTTCTGTGTAAACCACTTTGAGAATTTTGTTGAAGAGTGGAATATAAATATTCATAGTAGTAGTAGTAGAATGCTGTAGCCAGGTTTGGGGGTTGCATGGAACTTTTCTTCAGACATAGGTGCTGAAATTTAAATTAAAACATGAAGGGTGCTAGGTATCTGACTAGAAGTGAGCCTGGTAATAAAGCAATGTGTGCCATGGATAAAATGTTTATGTCTAATTTTTTCTATGACTGAACAGTGGGAAATATAACCATGATTTTGAGAGATGGAAAGTGCTTTATTCATGTTATAGTAAATTTGGCTTCTCTTCTTGGTTAATCATTCTCTACTACTGCTCCTCTGTTAATGAGCTTTGGACAGTAGATAAGTCTATCTCCTGTTTGCAATCTGCCAGCAATTGATATAATTAGATGAAGTACTTCCTCTCTCTTGGCTCTGAAAGTTGATTCAGGGCCTGATAAGAACTTCAGGCCCAGACATCTGGGGTTAGAAAAGTCCACTCGGGGGGCGGGATGGGATTCAAAACTCAAAACCTTCCTTCTTTATGACAATATTAATATATTTCAAATGCTAATAACATGTGCAGAAGCAATGAACTCTGGGAGTAAGTGCAGGTACTATGGAAATGAGAGAACACTGAGTGAGAAGCCAACTAAAACAGAAGCCAGAGACAAAACATGAAAGCTCGGGTAGACGAAGCTGAGGTTAATCTTTGATGCCAGGAATCATGCCACAGACCATTGTTTGTGTCGCAACAACAATTTCGCAACCTGCAGCTTCTGGGCAGAGGAACCCCTCTCTCTTCCGGACTGCATCCCAGCAAGCTCCATTCCACTTGCGTAGCCATGCTGTGGCCAAGGCATCAAGACACTAGTGAAGCTGTAACCATTGGCTACAATGTTGGAGGGAGCGTGCCCTGTGCAATCATGCCTTTCCAGCACTGATTGCCCACCCTCGGAAGGATGAAGATATTTTAACCCTTTCCTTGCACCATTCGTAGCACTGTTATTGCGAGAACTATGGAACCAGACGGCCATGCACAAACACAATAATTGACAATGGCAGGATGGCAAGGGGCACTTTCAAACTGTTATGGGGTCTTTGGCGAGCGACATTGATCAGTACCTTGGAAATCAGGCTGAATGGGCATTGGGCTGTTGGCTTGGGGGGTGCAAGAAGGGATGGCGCCCCCTGATAATTGATGCCAAGTGGTGTCCACATTGCTGCTTCCGGGACCCAAGCGTGGATCTGATGCAAATTAGTTGCTGCTAGTGTTTCTGGGAACTGCTACCTGCCTGGAAAGGCAGCGCCTGGCAAAGTCATTGTAACCACTACCTTTGGGCAGGAGGAGGTACCTGTGTTGCATGTATCCCAGTTTTGAGAAATGGGGTGGGGGTGGGGGTTTCTGCTTGTAGTCTGCGCTCACTGCATTCAAAAGGGCTGTCATGGGGGCTTTCCCAGTAGCGATTCCATTGCTAACCTTTTCCCTGCCGTTGTATGTGACCCTACAACCAGCAAGTGGACTCTCCTTAGGGGGAATCTACTTATTACATTGGCCTTAAACATCCAGAAAAGTGCCTTGTCACTTTTGGCTGTGAGGATCTCTGAGTTCCCCTTTCAAGGGGTCCTCTTTTAATCTCCCTGAGGAAAGACAGATTGTCCTTCCCAGTTGGGGAGGAAGGGTTTTGGGGCCTCCTCCCTCCCTCCCACAAGAAGAGAGGATTTGGCCCCTTTCTTCCTACTTTAACTGGTTAATGATAGACTCTGAAAGCTTTCCCTCTACATTTTGCCAGGTGTGCTTATTATGAGTTTTGCCCTGGCCATCAGTACAAGGACATTGTGTTCATCCATTTCCTCAGAATGGGGCATTCCCCCGGGCTGTTGCACATGATCACTGCTGTTGAACAGTGAGCACGTGCTGTTGTGCAGGGCTGTTGCATGTGCTCACTAGCACATTTTAATGTTGACACTGCACTGCACCTGGCGATAGCACCCCTTCCTTTTGGGGACCTTTTTTCCTCGCACAAACCACCATTCAACCATGGAAAGGATTTCTTGGAAGGGGAAGGGCACAGAGGGTGTATTGCACATGCCACTCCACATTGGAGTTATCCAATTTGTGGTTGCTTTTTTCTGGTGGAAACACAATGCACTGCTCTAGTCTTGGGTACCTCCTAAAGTTTGGAACAGGCTACACAATTAGAAACGTTGGAAACAGATTTCCACTTCCACCCTGTGTGGGCTACAGTGGCAAGTTGCTACCTGTCAAGCAATGCTCTCTTTGGGGCATCAACATGCACCTTCTAGCGTTTGGGTGCTCACAGTTAAATTGTGAAGTATCTCAAACCCGAATCCAACAGCATATAACACGTGCATCATGGCACACGGGTGGCAAATAGGTGTGGAAGGAAGCTGCCAGCATGAAAATAAACCTGCATAGAGGACTTTGTTCTTATGATAGAAGGATGGGGAAAACGAGAATGGAGGTACTGTATGTGTGCTGGGGAATGCGTTCAGTTGCTTGTGCTACCAGGGCTCTATCTGTTTGTGGGGAAAACACTGCAGTAATAAATCATGGTGCAGTAATGAATGTCTCTGCTTCGTTATCTCTCCCCCTGTCTCCGTCGTGTTCTGCCATCCTTTTCTTGGAGAGGAACACTCAAGGTCCAAAACATGCAGGCGAAAGTGGACTTTCTCTAATGTGGTTTTGTCACTTTAAATGCATGAACTCCAGGGATGCGGCATCCCTGTTGCCAAGCAACAGCAGTAGGAGAAAGGAGACGGCAGAGGGTGGGGCATCAGCTCCAAGAGGTGGCCAGTGGGAAATCCATCTTATTCATTCATTCATTCATTCATTCTCTGTGTAAACCACCCTTAGCCATTTTTGGAAGGGCAGTATAGAAATTGAATGAATGAATGAATGAATGAATGTGGCTGCCCTAGAACTGATGGATTTCTGGGCTGCTCTGAATCAACCTTTCAGTGGTCGTGGGAGGAGCTTTCTAATGAAACCCAGGTTACAGTGGTAGAAGAATACGGATGACAAAGTGCCGCCTTCCAACCTCAGGTTTCAGCAGTGAAACTCACTACAAACCAAGGATTCAAATTCAGGTTTGGGAGTGAAAACAGAGCCACAGTTGGGTGGCAAAACTGCGGCTTCACGCTTTCGAATGACCACAGACTCAAATCTTTGACACATTTGCTTCTGGCTTGCCATTATGTCCGAATGGGGCCAGAGAAATAACTGCCTGTAAGCTCTGCCTCTGGGCTGCCAGAAACCATAGCATTCTGCCCCTGGTCTGTATAGCAGGAAAAAAGCAGGATTACTGGAATGAGCAGATCTACTGGAAATTGGGTATCTAATTGAGATTAGTTGGATGCAGGGGCGTAGCTAGGGGAGGGGGGGCCATTTATCCCTCTCTCTGGTGGCCCCCCAGAGTGAGGGAGATAATGAAGATAATAGGGAGGGATGGAGCTGGAGGGCCCTCAGGAGCTGGGGGCCTGTGTTCTTTGAACCCTTTCACTCAATTATAGTTAGATGAAAACAGGATCTCTAAAGAGTCCAGCAACTGTAAAATCCAGTTTCAGATTCCTCCTTCCTCTCTTCCCATAAACGAAGATAAATTTTGTTGCAGTCCTGGTAACTCTGTTAAATCTATTTTTGTTACCAGCACATGTGTGGAACTGCTTCCAGAGGGATAGCCTTGTACTCACAATACATTTATTAGTCTTTAAGGTGCCACACCACTCTTTGTTCTTGTTGTTGTGTGTGTATAACCTGAATCAGTAGTCAAGTTTCAACAGACAACACAGAGAAGGAAGGTGAAGGTGAAGAAAAGATGTTTGTGCTTGGAGTCTGTTGCTAGTGGGAAGTAAGTATTTGCAGTCATTTTCAAAACAAATGGGAATGAAAATGAAAGAACCCCATTTGTTTTCATCCATTTTGCTTTGAAAATGAATCAAAAACTGTAAATGATTGGAAACGAATTGAAATCAATTCATTTTAATTTGTTTTCCATTTATGACTCATTCTGTCTCCTGATACTTCTAACTTCAGTGTTTTCCAGCCAAATTGCATAAATATTGCAGTTTGCCTGAAATTTTCATGTTATTTAGTTGGAAAACACTGAAGTTACAAGCATGAGAAGGTAGAGGGGTCTCCATGAAGGCAGTCAGTGTGAAGCAAAAACAAAGATGAAAATGGTAACAAAACAAATCAAATGGGAAGCAAAATGAATGAAAACAAAAAGGAATGAAAACTATTATTTTTTCTTTCACAGCCCTAGATATTGAGGGAACATTGCTGGTATTTCCAACAAGGTTGAGAGCAGGAGTGAGCAAGGGACACCATGGTTTCTGTTTCTCTCTCTCTTTCACACACACCTCTCCCTGCATCCTTACTGGAAATGCCAGCAATATATTCATTTCTCTCCCACATGAGATGAGATTCCTGCTATTTTCAGTAAGAGTTTGGGGTAGGAGAGCAGGGAAGTGTGTGAATGGGTTGAGCCTAGGGGGCTACCACCATCAGGTTCCAGTGTTCCAGCTGAGGTGGCCCCTTCCCCCACCCCCACAACTGCTGTAACAGCAGAGGGATCTATGAGGGGAGGAGAGAAGAGACAAAGCCTAAAGAGCGCAACCCATAAAAATCTAGCTCTTAAAAGTCTTCACATTGCTGCTTGCACTGTTTTTTACCTTTTCGGTGCTTTTATGAAAACTGCTTTGGGAGGTTTGGGCCGTGTGTGTTCAAGAGAGAAAATCAAAAGCTATTTCATGAATTGTTGTGCATATCTACTGCACATAAATAAAAGGCAGTCCTGCAAGCAATGGTGCTCTGCAGCTTCCATTTGTTTCAAAGGGGCAGGTGTAGGACATTTAAATGTCTCGGGTTCATTTTCTGCTGGGCATGGCTTTTTGTGAGCTTTTCCTTGTTTGTTCTCTGCATTTACTCTGCATTTGTTCTCTGCATTTACTGAAGACAGAATTCTATTTGTGAACTTGCAGCCGAGTTTAGAAAATAGGAACAGAGAAGATAAAATTAAATGCATTTCTCATGCCTAGGACTACCTGCATTTTAAGAATTTAGAATTTTCTCTTAAATGTAAATGCAAAATTAAGTTCTTGTTTGTTTGTCAAACACTTGTTTATTTATTGACTTACAATATTCACCACTCCTCAAAAGTATGTTTGCTGGATGACTTATTGATTGACTAATTGATTAAGTGCTGTCACCAACTTGACGGCACTCTTATTGTTAGTTAATGTTTAACTAATAATTATTAGTTAATGTTGACTCTTATTATTAGTTAATGTTTAAATATTCTGATTTTTAAGATGATTTGATATTCTTGAACAGGCTTTTATTCAAACAATACTGCTTAATTTTAACTGTGGATGTGTACATTATGAAAAATGAACGTGTGGGGTACATGCACTTCCAGCTAGTGTACAAAGAGGAAATTAGTGCATTTCTGCTGCGAAAAATGCACAGTTTACAAAGGTGTGTGGTATGTGCATATCTTGTCATGGAATAGATGGTCTCCTTCCTCTCTTACCTGAAGTTACTTGTGCATTCTCTTCTTTTGTGCATTCTCAAAATCTGCAAGTGAGGCATTAGCTTGTGGGTTGACTGTTAGAAATCAAATGAGATGCATTTATTTATTTACTGTAATTGTATGATATTCTTTTCCCAAGGAGCTCAGAGTAGCATTTTACAGTATATCACAATAACTCTGTGAGATGGATCAGGTAGAGAAATGGTGAGGTGTCCCAGGCCACCATGAGAGTGCCAGAGCTAACTAGGAAGTTCCTCATTCAAATTCAACCCTGTAGCCTCTCCACCACAATGATCCTGTAAACCTCCCACTCTGACCATTCAATATGTTCCTCTTCATGTTAAAGCCACAGAAGTCCTGCCTTGAGAGTCTGGCTTTTAAAACCACTTAAAAGATTATGTCAGCTAACCTGTGCATAATGGGAGGTAGAGGTGCTTCAAAGGGCCAGAGGTGCGTATAAGTGGACGGATTTGAGCCTCTCCCCTTACAGTAGCTTCTGCTCGTAGCCCCTGCCTTTGATGCTTTTTTGAATTGGGCGATCCAATTCAGCATATATGCGATTGGAGATGTGATCCAATTCAGCATATATGCGAGTGGAGAATTGTCAAGTAAGTCCAACACAGATGTGTTGGACTTCAGAAGAGGAAACTTCTCAAAAATGAGGGGACTGCTAAGAAGGAAGTTGAAAGGGAAAGTCAAGAGAGTCAAATCACTCCAGAAGGCATGGAACATATTTAAAACCACAGTACTAGAAGCACAATTGGAATGTATACCAAGAGGGAGGAAAGGTACCACCAAGTTCAGGAGGCTAACAAGTAGAATCAGGGAAGCTATAAAAGGGAAGAAGACTTCCTTCAGAAAATGAAAGTCCTGCCCAAATGAAGAGAACAGGAAGGAACATAAACTCTTGCAAAAGAAATGCAAGCAGACAATAAGGGATGCAAAGAGAGAGTTTGAGGAGCATATAGCTAGAAGTGTCAAGGGGAATAACAAAAACTTCTTTAAATATATCAGAAGTAGAAAACCTGCCAGGGAGGCGGTTAGCCCCTTAGATGATGAGGGTGTGAAAGGGATTATTAAGGAGGATAAGGAGATTGCAGAGAAGCTGAATGAGTTCTTTGCATCTGTCTTCACAGCAGAGGATACTGGCCATCTACCCTCTCCAGAACGGATTTTTTCAGGTTTAGCGGCTGAAGAACTGAGCGAATTTGAGGTGACAAGGGAAGATGTTCTAAACTGTCTTGAAAAGCTAAAAATTAACAAATTGCCAGGGCTAGATGGCATCCACCCAAGAGTTCTGAAGGAACTCAAATGTGAAATTACCAACCTCCTAGCAAAAATATATAACTTGTCCCTACAATCAAGCTCTGTACCAGAGGACTGGAAAGTAGCCAATGTGACTCCAATTTTCAAAAAGGGATCCAGGGGGGGATCCGGGAAATTACAGGCCAGTCAGCTTAACTTCAGTGCCGGATAAATTGATGGAAAGCATACTTAAGGACAAAATTGTTAAGCATATAGAAGAACAGGTCTTTTTGAAGGAGAGCCAGCATAGCTTCTGCAAGGGAAAGTCTTGCCTCACTAATCTTTTGGAGTTCTTTGAGAGTGTCAACAGGCATGTGGATAAAGGCGATCCGGTTGACATAGTATACTTGGACTTCCAAAAAGCTTTTGATAAATTTCCCCACCAAAGGCTCTTGAGTAAATTTAGCAGTCATTGAATAATTGGACAGGTTCATGTGTGGATCAGTAACTGGTTGAAGGAGAGGAAACAGAGAGTAGGAATAAATGGACAGTTTTCACAATGGAGGTAGGTAGAAAGTTGCTGGAAATTCTCTGTGGTGAGAGAATCCTTTTTTCATTATAGCAGAGTGCACAGAGGCACAACACAGCGGAATTTACTTAGGCATGCGTGTATGTTGAGAGTAAAGTAACTTGGAGCCAATTCATAGTTTCAAATCAATATATAAGGCATTTATTAAGGAACTCCATTCTAGATAGGAAAGTGAGGAGTTAGGATCTCTAATCTATCTATCTAGCTGGATGCAGATGGATTCTGCATCTTCTCTGCACACATGGTGCAAGGAGAGAAGCTTGCCATGTTGCGAGGTAGAAGGGCAGGTAGGGAAGAGAGAGGAAGGAAGTTAATCCCTAAGAGTACCATCTACATTTCAAAGGGATAGTGTCAGAGCAGTGGAGAAGGGATGACCAATGTCTTGACCCTCTAGCCCTCTGACTCACTATTCTGTCCTCCACTGTCTGAGATGAGACAGCACAAAGTCCTTAACTTCCAACAAAAGTGGGGTCCCCCAGGGATTGGTACTGAGACCAGTGCTCTTTAACTTGTTCATAAACGATCTAGAAGTTGGGGTGACCAGCGAAGTGGCCAAATTTGCAGATGACACAAAACTATTTAGGATAGTGAAATCCACAATGGATTGTGAGGAACTCCAAAATGTTCTCTCCAAACTGAGGGACTGGGTGACAAAATGGCAAATGTGGTTCAATGTAAGCAAGTGTAAAGTGATGCACATTGGGGCAAAAAACCACCAACTTCAGATATATGTGGATGGGATCTGAGCTGTTGGTGACTGACCATGAGAGAGATCTTGGGTTCATGGTTGACAGCTCATTGAAAGTGTCATTTCAATGTGCGGCAGTTGTGAAAAAAGTTAATTCCATGCTAGGAATCATTAGGAAGGGGACTGAAAATAAAAGAAAATAAAAATGCTACTATTATAATGCCCTTATACAAATCTATGGTGCTGCCACATCTGGAGTACTGCATACAGCTTTGGTCACCGTATCTTAAGAAGACTATTGTAGAACTGGAAAAGGTGCAGAGGAGAGCAACCAAAATGATCAGGGGCCTGGAACACCTTCCTTATGAGGCTAAGCTACGCCATCTGGGGCTCTTTACCTTGGAAAAGAGGCGACTAAGGGGTGACGTAATTGAAGTGTATAAAATTATGCATGGAGTGGAGAGGGTAGACAGAAAGAAAATTTTCTCCCTCTCTCACAGCACTAGAACCAGGGGTCACCCCATGAAACTGAAGGTCAGGAAATGTAGGACCAACAAGAGGAAGTACTTTTTCACACAGCACATAATTAATCTATGGAATTTTTTGCCATGGGATGTGGTGATGGCCACCAGCTTGGATGGCTTTAAAAGGGGCTTAAACAGATTCATGGTAGACAGGTCTATAAATGGCTTCTAGTCTGGTGGCTGTGGGCCATCTCCAGCTTCAGAGGCACGATGCCTCTCAATACCAGTTGCAGGGGAGCAACAGCAGTAGAGAGGGCATGCATATACCTCTTCCCTGTGGGCTCCCCAGAGGCATCTGGTGGGCCACTGTGTAAAACAGGATGCTGCACTAGATGGGCCTTGTGCCTGATTCAGCAGGGCTGTTCTTATGTGGGTTTTTTTCTTAACTGAACTCATATTAAGAACATAAGAACAGCCCTTCTCAGCCCTCTGAGAAACTCACAGGCAAGACATGAGGCCATGCCCTCTTTTTTGCTCTTACTCCCCTGCAGCTGGTTTTTAGAGGCATCTTGCCTCTGAAGCTGAAGGTGGCCAACAGACTAGTAGCCATTGATAGACTTGTCCTTCATTCAGGTATTCAGTATCATATCCCCATATTTTGCACAAGAATAGGGGCAGTTCCTTATTGAAAGACGAGTCTGTCTCCATCATGTGTAGTTCAGGCTGTAAGGGCTACTGGTTTCGTTTCTGTTGGTTAATGGTACAATTCCTGATGCCATGCTTTTTGGAACACTGCATGATTAGGCTTAGTGTGCACAGAAGTCTCATCAGTTTTCAACTGTTGCACTCTGTTCTACTTACTGAGAATCTGTGAGAAGTAGAAGCATAGTTAGTGTTGATACCACAGGAGACTATTTAAACTCTATTGCAGGATAATGCACGTTCATAGTGTAACAGAAATCCATTTCAAGGATGATGAGTGGCAAAATTTCCCTCCATCTGCTATTTCTGTGGATTTGTTAAGTATTTAGTTTATTAAGAATTCTTCCACTTTCAGCTAAAGTTTTTTATCTGCAGCATACTCTTTGCAAAGTGGGTTTGGTAGGAAGATTATTTTGTTTTCCTGTCAAATATTAGACAAATGACACCACCAGGAACACATTATAACTGTATGCCATAATCTGCAAAAAGTCCTAGTGGAGCTATAGTTCAATCCCTAGAGTTTCACAACTGTTTTCAATAGGATATAGGTTGTAACTTTTATTGTCTGATCCCAAGTAGTTTTTCTAGGATATGTGTTCTGCTGATTTAGCAACAAAATTATATTCCTTGTGTATATCGTCTGCATTGCACAGATAAGAATGTACTTGCTTTTCCTTTGGGGGGGGGGCTTGTCTCTATTCAGAGTCTTGTTTTCCAGATACTGCCTCCTCCCTGGAGCATGTCAGGAAATTACTTATTTATTTATTTATTTATTTCCCTGTCCACATTCAGCAATAACTTCTGTAAGTACAGCACTAACCACCAAATTATCTTCACTTATCATCATCATCAAAATATTCCAGTTTGCATTCTTTATAGTTGACCACCAGAGGTTTAGCTGAGTGCCTTCTCTTCCCATTTCCCTGTAAGCCCATCTGCTTTTATCCACTATTTATTTCACACTTTTATTCCCTCATTGATCTTGTGGCTATTATTTGCGACCACAAAAATGCCCCCTTAAGCACTTTACAGAACCAGTGATTTACAGTGTAAGTTACATGAATGGTAAAATACGGGAAGGCATATGCATCCCTCCCCTTTTTTAAAGGGTGGGCATTTAAAGGGTGGGCATTTAAACTTGCATGATGTCTTCTAGGTTTATAATAGGTCATAATTATACAGAATCAGAGGAGAAAAGGCTTTGAGTATTTTTCTCCTCTGTTTTCAAGATGGGAGGGGGCGGGACTCTTAACAGGAATTGTCCCTTCTGTCCTTTTATATAGGAACTTATTCATCACCATATCTGAGGTTTATATTTCAACTTAAGTTGATAAAACTGCCATATCTGAAGAAGAGATTCAGGCTGACATGCCCTGCAGTGTAACCCTAGAGGTTCTGAACTGTCTGTGACACTGCGGGTATCTAAAACATACGCCCACATTACTGCACAACAGGGCTGTCCCACTACTACTTAGGTAAGGTAAAGTGTGCTGCCAAGTCGATTTTCACTCCTGGCACCCACAAAGCCCTGTGTTTTTCTTTTGGTAGAATATGAGAGGGGTTTATCAATGGTAATCCCCTCCTGTATTCTACCAAAGAAAACCACAGCGCTCTGTGTGCGCCAGGAGTCGAAATCGACTTGACAGCACACTTTACCTTTACCTTTAAAGGCAATTACAATTATCTATGTGCCTTTCAGGTAATACCACAATTTATCTGCGGTAGATTCTGCTTGGGATTTTAGATATCTTTCCTTATCTAGAGATCTTTCCCCCCACCCCTAAATGGTGCTTAGCAAGACTGTGCAGGGGGAGCTTGATGAGTCCTTCTTTTCCAACAAGAGGGAAGTGGTGGGGATGGTAATGATGTGCATGCAACAGTAGTTATATATATAGAGAGACTGCTGCTCTTCTTGTGGATCTTGGGATTGGGGTTCCCTCCAACTGCTGTGTGTGGGGAGGGATTTCCCTTCTCCAGCAACCGCAGATATGTGCTGACTTAGCTTTTAAAATGTTGAGGTAGAGTTGTTTGAGTGACAGCAGCACGGTGGTGGTGGTGTGTGTGAGAGGGAGGGGGAGAATTAGTCGGGAGAAAGAGGATGTGCTGTCAGTGGGCTGAGATGAGCATATCAAGAAGAATTAGCAATTAATAAGATAGTCAATTCATAAACCGTTTTAAACTTGTTTTCATAATAATATAAATGTTGAATTCAACTGTTTCTGCATGAGGCCTGATTGTGTGGACAGGATCCCCAGTAGCATGTGGATCTCATTGTGACCCTCTCTAGCCCCAGCACAGCGTCTTTCCAGTGGCTTTTACTGGCGTCTACTAGAGTCTACTTTGTGCTTGTTTTTAGGTAGTTTCCAGTCCCAGAAGGGCTCACAGTCTTATTTATTTTTCTGTGTAAAAGCTTTGTGAATGTTTGTTTGAATAGTGGTATATAAATACTCATAGTAATAATAGTCATTGTCAGGGCTGCCAAGAGCTGGTTCAAACCCTGGTGGAAAATAAATTTCGGGGTTCTCCAGCAAGTGAAATAAATGTTCCCGCTGGCACCTCCACCTCTGCCCCTTCCTTGTCTTCTCTGCTACGCCTTCGCGCCTTGCCCTTCTCTCTCATGGCAAGCGCGGGAGCGACTCGGGCTCATCATGATGATGGCGGTGGCGGCGGCAAGTGGGCGGGAGAGTGTGAGCCTGTGGGCTAATATTATTAGATAGATAGATGCAGGGACTAAATGGGGTCTATCCAGAAGCTTGGGCTTAAGTGAATTCATGTGGATCCTGTATTGAAATGTGTCTTTGCATGCATGCAATGCAGGGTGGGGGTGGGGGGTGGGAGTGGATTCCTTTTCTGGTTGGAATACCTGCTCAGGAGCACTTGTGCTGGGAGCGGAGCAGGTGTACTTAACTGGGAGCACCAACTTCCCTTATTTCCCCAAGATGAATAGCTGGCCTTTGCCCAGCCCAGCCCCCAGCCTCCTCTGCTGCTCTCCCTTCTTAGTCTTTCTAAGGATCCTGAAGTGGGGAGGAGCTGAACTGTCACCAGCTGCTAGCCCAGAAGCCCATCTATGGGAAGGAAGGGAGAAGAGCTATTAACTGGAGCCGAAGATGCAGTGAGGCGTGGGGGACCTCACCGATTGAAGCAAGCGAGGGGAAGGTGCACTGGAAGAGTTTTCAGGCAGCCGTGTAGGCAGGATGATAGGAGCAAATCTTCGGGGTGGGAATTGGAGCAAGGCGCTGAGCTGAGAACATCCAGGCTGATTCAGTTCCATGAGTGGAACTTCAGTGGCTCAGGGAGAAAGTCCATAGTTGAAAAGAATCTCTTTGCCAGCTTGCAGAAATGCACGGACTGTTTGGCAAGGCAACAAGGGCCACAAGCGCTGGCCAAACATAGCGTGGTGACGGCATGACTGCCTGCTCGAGCCAGCTCCTCTGCATTCATCTCTGCATTCATCTCCCTCAGACTCACTGATCAGCTGCAGTGAGTCTCCCTCAGTCTTGGGTGCAGACAGGGCAAAATTTTCAACATTTTATCAATGATTTAGGTGAAGATCTCCCTTCTGGACCTCCGGGCCCCAGTAATTTGTAATTTGTACTGGCTCCCCACCCTCCTGTTGGCGCTGGTCATCATCATCTGCACTTGATCCTTGGCCTTACTTTGAGCACTGCCAAATGTGCATTCCCCTGTACATGGTTGACACATGAATGGGTTGGACCTGGTTCTCTGGAAGGCCTCTCTTTTTGGCCCTTCTGAGTCTTAGAAACAGGTTCTCTGTTCTTCTTGAGTTGCTGTGTTCTGATCTTGCATTCTTTTTCTGCTAAGCAAGATTGCAAGTTGTTTTTGCGTCCCCCGAGCCTGGGAACTGAAGGTGTCAGGCTTTTGTGTCCATGTTTATGACGTCTGTTAGCTAAAAGAGAGAGGTTAGATATTGTCAGCCATCAGCACTTTTTGAGTAATCTTATATTTGATCAGATAAGATTTTATTTTTGAAAGTTTTCATTTTTATTTCCTATAAGTAACCCCCCACTCCCAAACCTCTCTGGGGAGCTTCAGCCATACCTTCACTCATATCCATATCAGAGCTTCACTCATCCATACCTTCACTCTTACTTACATGCATGCATACACCTTCTTTCTGCTCTTTGAGTGTAAGATATTGGGATTGTACCCTAAGATTGCCCATCTTGCTGCCTGTTTCAGTGCACCTTCTAGTTACTTGGCTTCATCACTTGCACACCAGGCAGGTATGTTAGGGAGTCCTCAGTGCCTTTCTCCACTCCTGAGGAGTCTATTATGATTTTTCCCATCCTTTCTTTTTGGGTGTACATGATAGAAGTGTGTGTGTGTGTGTGTGTGTGTGTGTGTGTGTGTGTGTGTGTGTGTGTGTGTTTAGCTAGAAAAGCCAGATTAATGTTTATCTTGTATTAGGTTGGGATAGAGGGGGGCAAAATTCCCTTCCTTGATAGGGGGAGCAGTTAGCTCTCTCTAGAATTAAGAAGGAAATCCATGAAACTGAAAGTTGTAAGAGAAATATATTGGTTAAACTCGAAGTTTCCTGCCTCCACTTAATTCACCTAGCACCGTTAACTAGCTGCCAGGAGCTCTCACTCCTAGTAAATTTGCATACAATCTCCCTAAAGTTTCACTAAGATGTTAGCATTCAATCACGCTGTGTACTTTTTACATGACCTTGCTCTGGGTCCCTGCTCTGCAAGCATAAACAGGATCAATTCACTTTGTGTGCCAAAATTCCATAGGATTAAGTGTCTGTTTTCTGCAGTGTAGGTCATCCTAGAGTTGTGAGTTGTGTGCCCGGCATGCCTCTGGATAGACAGGATCATATCCAAAGCTGAAGCTAGCTCATATCCAGTAGTTAGCTAGGTGGTGCCAAAACCCCAGTTCTGTTCCTGTCTTGCCTCAGGAAGCAGCATTTAGAGAGAGCTCCTTGCTGATTGCATTCAGGCTAATTTTCTTCTTCCTTTCCTCCCCTCCCCCTCCCTCAAATTGTGCCAGGGTGGGAAGGGAGTCGGTTTTGTTTGATTTTGCCAAATTCCAGCCACTTTCTTTGTTGTTTACTTCGGCTAATCGTGTCTTGTTCTTTATTTTTGTTCTCCATTTATTTTCCTCTCACTCTCTGGATGTATCCTCCCCACACTGGAGAGCTTTTGGTGGGTTCCCTCTCCAAGGGGCCACAATCTGAGGGCAGGCTTAATCTCCCCAACAAACAGCCTCCCTCTGGTCGCACATGCCCCCACTCTGCCTCCCCTTCGGGTACAGGCATGGCACATTCATCCCTAACTGCCGCTTTGGGCTCCAAATGCCCCCAAAAGCTATACAAAAAGGTGGCCAGGCTCTGGATCAACCGAAGCTGTGCAAAAAGAAGCCAAAGGCTCCAGTAGCCAGGCTCAGTGAATGTCTCTTACTGCAGGTGGTGTGTCAGCAGTGCCAATCCCACCATTTACTACCAGCCCTCCTCAGCCACCACGAAGGCTCACAAGATGTTGCTGTACAGCCGGGCACCATTATCCCACCTGTGCCAAAGACCTCTGGTTCCAACATTGGGGAGGGAAAACCGGCCAGGCCGTGGTTTCCCCCGACTTGCCAGCCCGCATCACCATTCACACCCACAGTTAGGCACTCCAGGAACAAGGGACTTCCATACCATGCCCTGACCTGCCACTGCCTGAAACTCCAACTTACCCTCAATCTCATGCTGAACTTCTGCTTCTGCCACTGATGCCCAGGAACATGAATACTGATCCCCTGACTGCCACAGGGTCAAGAGACCCATTCCCTGATGATGTCTCATACTGGTTAAAATAATTTATTGTTAGAAAATGTAAATCTCTCAGCCCCTCCGTATCTTCTCCAGATACACCACCAGCTCTTCCTAACCTACTCCCCCACCAAACCAGGGGTCCTTCCCTCCTGTCCTCCTCACTAGACTCCAGTCCATGGCGCAATACCATTCCTTTGGCAGAGAGGGGTTGCTTCAGGCCTAGAACCATGTTTCCGCACCCCAAAAGAAAGGCCTCTCTTCCCTCCTCTTCTTCATATCCCCTCACCTAAAAGGCCTACTAGTTCTCCAGTACCTCTAGTACTACCTGCAGCTCCTCCCATACTATTCTCCCACCCCTGCCTACTCAGCCACCTCCAGACCCTGTAACAACAAATGGTACCAGTTAATACTAACATTCCCAGATCTGCTTCTGATTCTACTTCCTTGGACTCAGCCAAATCTCAGCATTCTCAATCATCTGATAAAAAAGAAGGTGAGCTCTCAGAGGAAGACACCTCTTCACAAGTTCCTGATTCTTTTCACCTATTTACTGCAGCCGGCTTTGATATTCTCTTGTCAAAGGCTAAAAGGGCCACTAATGGTGTCTCTCTCAGAGACATAGCTCAGCCTTCCATGGGATTAGTCCAGAACATCTTCCCTTCTTCTATCCCCTCCTAGGCTACTGTCCCTCCCCCCACTTTCACAACACCATGTTAGCAGAATGGAATTCTCCTTTATCTCTGTCCCTTGTAGATGCACAGCCTTTGTAGTGGCACAACTAGTTTTGGGAGCACTAATGAACAAAGAAGGGGATGAACAACTCAAAATTCCCAGAAAAGAAATGCTATTTTGTCCTTCACACGGCCCACAAAGCTCCAGCCACAATAATCAGAGCAGTGGCTACCAACTCTATATTTTCCCACACATCTATCCTGTGGACAAAGGACCTCCTGAGAATACCAAACTCCACCAGGGCATCAATAAACTTGCCAGAGCTTCAGCCCTTATGGCCAACTCCAGCTTGGGCTGCATTTAGCACGCCTCTAGAGCTATGGTCTCCGGTGTGGCAGTCCGGAGATGTCTTGGTTCAAACGTTGGAAAGTGGATTACAAATCTAAGTTGAACCTGGCCTCTACCCACTTCAAGGGGGCCAAGTTGTTCTGAAACTCTCTGGACTCTGTCCTAGTAGAGATCTACAAGAAAAAAGTGATGCCGTCTGGTAAAAGGGACTTCCATAGGCCATTCAGACATAACTCCCCTTCCTTTCGTCCCTACTAAACCTTTTCCAGGGCGACAGGCCTCCTTCACAGAACTTCCAATCCCAGACTTTCCTGGTGTCCTCAGCAGCAGCAACAGAAGTCCAAGAATCCAATCTCTCAGGCAGTTCCCACCCTCTTCTTCCCAACAAGGTCATAAGCAATGACTCACCTCCTGTTGGGGGCAAGCTCTCTTCTCCTCAACCTGGAGCCGTTCCACCTCTGACTGCTGGGTGCTGGAGACCATATCTCAAGGGTACTCCCTTGAATTTGCCTCCCGTCCCCTCGATCACTTTATTGTCACCCCGTTATCCAAAAATCCAACCAAACTTCATCAAATGAATCAGACCATTCAACACCTACTACAGATCCTAGCAATAGAAACTGTTTCCTTGACAGAATTGTGTCAAGGCGTATACTCCATATTATTTCTCGTGTCAAAGAAGGATGGTTCATGGAGGGAAGTGAGAATGAATAGGTTCAACCTCAAATGATGCTCCAGACGGAGTCCCTCAAGACGATCAAAGCAGCAGTGAGGTTTCAAGACTTACTTGCCTCCATAGATCTTTTGGAGGCTTACCTTCACATACCTATCCTCCCAGCCCATCAAAAATACCTCAGGTTCTACCTCAACAAACACATTTTCAATATAGAGCGATGCCCTTCGGTGTGCCATCAGCACCCTGAGTATTCACCAAGCTCATGGAAGCCCTGATCATGCACATGAGCATGGAAGGCATCCACATACACCCGTATTTGGATGATCTCTTGATCTGCTTCCCTTCTCCAAGCCAATCAATATGTCAAAAAGTCCATCCATCTCCTTCAGACTCACAGGTTTATTGTCAACTTCCAGAAGAGTCGCCTTGTTTCATCTCAGTCTCTCCAATGTCTTGGGGCCCTTTTTCAACACTTCACAGGGCACCGACCGCAGGGAGAAACTCTCATCTCTCATATCCCCCTTTCTGACCAAGTCTTCAGCGGATCTCATGCCTCTGATGAACCCCTGGTGGAGATGAGCCCCTGGTGGCGCAGTGGTAAAACTGCCACCCTGTAACCAGAAGGTTACAAGTTTGATCCTGACCAGGGGCTCAAGGTTGACTCAGCCTTCCATCCTTCCGAGGTCGGTAAAATGAGTACCCAGAATGTTGGGGGCAATATGCTAAATCATTGTAAACCGCTTAGAGAGCTCCGGCTATAGAGCGGTATATAAATGTAAGTGCTATTGCTATTGCTATTGCTATTGCTATTCTAGCTCAAATACAAGGCTCCATGATAGCCTGTCTGGAGTGCACCCTGTGGGCCCGGTAGCATTCTTGGCCATTACAGTGGCATCTGTTCCCCTTCCAGGACCTGATCATGTCACATACACACAAGGAACTTCTTCTGCCTCAGAAGCTATACCTCTCTTTACGATGGTGGCTGCCGTTGGTGCCCCCACCCAAATGATCATCACCACAGATGCCAGCCTCTCCAGCTGGGGGGCACATTGCATACACCCAAGGCACATGGAACACCAGAGAAAGCTAGAAGAGCATCAGTTGGCTAGAGCCAACTGGCCCTCCTGTACTTCTTACCACTCATTTGGAATCGCCATGTCCTAATCTGGACCAACAGTGTGATGGTGAAATCCCACATCAACAATCAAGGAAGAATGAAATCATGCTCTCTGATGACAGAATCTTACCTCCTCTTTACCTGGATGGAACAACATTTCCAATCCATCATGGTGGAACATCTGAGCAGCTCATCCAACCAAATGGTGGACTGGCTCAGTTGTCAGTCTCTGCTCCCTGAAGTTTTCCGACAAATGACCAGCTAACTGGGTCTCCAGGTTTGTCTCCCCATGAGCAGAAGTGACAGGCCCCTGCCAGCTCCCTGGCCACCAGGTTCATTACACATTTCCACTGACAGCCATCATAGCCAAGATCCTACAAAAACTACCCCAAGGAAAGGCAGATCTCATTCTATTTGCTCCATGTTGGCCCAGAAGACCACGCTTTTCCTTGTTGCTCTCTTCAAATGACCCCCATAGCCTCTTCCTCACCACCCGGATTTGCTCTCCCAGGGTCCCATCCTACATCCGGATCCAGACTGGCTCCAACTCTACACGTGGAAGTTGACCACTCAGCGTTAGCAAAAGGGGGATACTCCGTACTGGTGCAAAACACCAAACTTGCCTCACGTAGACCCAACAGAATCTACTAGACAACGTGGAAGACTTCTCACAATGGAGACACAGGAAACATATCTGTCCTCTATTTATTATTTTTTTATTTTATTTAGAATATTTCTATACCACCCAAAACATGTGTCCCTGGGCGGTTTACAATTAAACCGAATCTGTCATCTGGGTGGTTTACTCTATCATTGGGGATTCCAGAAGTGTTGGCATTCATCCAGTCAGGTATTGATATTGGTCTGCATCCCAATATGCTGAAGAGACAGAACTCTGCCCTCTCCTTGGTCTTCAAGATTGTTGTTCAAGGATCTTTTGTACACTATCCACATATACATTGCTTCCTTAAAGGAGCCAACAACTTAGCTCCTCCTCCTGATCATAGATTCCCTTCTTGGAACCTCCACAAGGCTTTGAATGCCCCAACTCAGGCCCCCTTTGAACATAAGAACAGCCCTGCTGGATCAGGCCCAAGGCCCATCTAGTCCAGCATCCTGTTTCACACAGTGGCCCACCAGATGCCGCTGGAAGCCTACAGGCAGGAGTTGAAGGCATGCCCTCTCTCCTGCTGTTACTCCCCTGCAACTGGTATTCAGAGGCAGAGAATTCCACAAGTTGATCATGCGTTGTGTGAAAAAGTACTTCTGTTTGTTGGTCCTAAATTTCCTGGAAATCAATTTCATGGAATGAACCCTGGTTATAGTGTTATGTGAGATGAAGAAGAATTTCTTGCTATTCACTTTCTCCACACTATGCATGATTTTATAGACTTCTATCATGTGTCCCTGCAGTTGTCTTTTTTTCTAAACTAACAGCCCCAGGTGTTGTAGCTTTGCCTCATAAGAAAGGTGCTCTAGGCCCGATCATCTTGGTTGCCTTCCTCTGTACCTTTTCCAGTTTTACAGTGTCCTGTTTTAACATCCCCCCTTCCTTAGGTTCAAATTATTTATTTTATTATTTTATTTTATTTAACATATTTGTATACCACCCTAAACACAAGTCTCTGGGCGGTTTACAACAAAACAATAAAAAGAACAAATAAAAAGGTTAAAACATTACAAATATCTTGGCCTTGTGCTCCATGAGCATCTCTCATGGAGACCCCACTGTGACTATTTAGCCACTAAGGCTCAACATACAGTCACAGCTGTATTAAAAAAAATTTACACCAAAGGGGCCTATTCCATTCCTGCTGCGCTGAAGGTTTACCAAGCTTAAATTTTAGCCCAGATGCTCAATGGAATACAGATTATTTTGACAGGAAATCTACAGTCACTTGAACGGGTTCAAATGAGATTTCTACAAAGTATTTTCCAACTCGCTCGTTGTGTCTCGAATGCGTCAATTCGTTTAGAGGCAGGCATTATCAGGATAGTAGCCCAGGCTTGGTTACACTTAATTAAGTACTGGCACGAAATTAACTCTCATGGGTTGGGCTTGATTCCTTTGGTTCTAAAGGACGAATATCAGTCTATTTGGAAGAAAAATGTACAGGTCATACTGGGTAATTGTGGGTTTTCTGAGCAATTCATACGCCCCTTAGGCCCAGATTTAGTCAAAAAAAAGTTTTAAAACAGAGAATTTGGGACCTGGAGAAACAAAGGGACCTGAGTAGGGTCTCTATTGGGGTTTATAATGATTACTTCTCAAGTTACCCACTTCCAGCAGTGTATCTTATGTACTTGTCTGCTCTGACCCAAAGGAGAGCATTCTCCCAGGCTCAATTTAATGTCTTACCATCTATGGTTTTGGAGGGAAGGTATAAGGGCATCCCTTACTGTATAAGGATTGACTCTGTCTCTGTAGTGCAGAAGTGGTTGAGACAACTGTGCATGTGCTCTTACACTGTACCTTTTACAAAACCATCCGTACCTCCTGGCTCGAACCTTATTTGTGCAAATTTTTGGGACATCAGGATGAGTTCTGTGTTGATCTCTTCCTGTCAGGTCAGCACAAGGGAATTACCCTTGTGAGGAGAGGAGAGCTGGTCTTGTGGCAGCAGGCATGATTTGTCCCCATAGCTAAGCAGGGTCTGCCCTGGTTGCATATGAATGGGAGACTTGATGTGTGAGCACTGCAAGATATTCCCCTCAGGGGATGAAGCCGCTCTGGGAAGAGCAGAAGGTTTCAAGTTCCCTCCCTGGCTTCTCCAAGATAGGGCTGAGAGAGATTCCTGCCTGCAACCTTGGAGAAGCTGCTGCCAGTCTGTGAAGACAGTACTGAGCTTGATAGACCAATGGTCCGACTCAGTATATAGCAGTTTCCTATGTTCTTATGTTCCTACCTTGGCCACAGCCAGATTTTGTGCAGCTGCTATAAAAATAAGAAATGTTTTAACCAATTTTAATTGATATGTTGTATGCGTTATTCTCCCCCCGCCCTTTTCTTCTTCTGATAATTGTATTATTACTGCTTGTTGTATGTATGTTGTGTTCGGTCTTGTACTGTAAATAAATATATATATTACAACAGTTTAAAATTTAAAATGTTAAAACTATTAAAAAATCATCAAACTATTAACACAGTATCTAATTAAAAGCCTGGGTGAACAAATGTGTCTTGACTGCCTTTTTAAAAGTTGTAAGAGATGGGGAGGCTCTTATTTCAGCAGGGAGCATGTTCCCAAGCCTCGGGGCAGCAATTGAGAAGGCCCGTTCCCAAGTAGCCACAAGATGAGCTGTTGGCAACTGCAGAACTTCTGATGATCTCAATGGACAGTGTGGTTCATAGCGAAGAAGACGTTTTCTTAAAGCTTTAAGGTATACCAAATAATTCATATTTAGCACACCTTGAAGCATCTACACACATAGAAGCATAGAAATGTTAATGCCAGAACCTGCATTTCCATGTGGGAACATCTTGCATGTTTAGATTATCCTATTATTATTATTTATTTACACAGTCAGACAGGTGTTATTGACTGGTTTGTTTTATCCAGACATCAAGTCCTTCCCAAGGACCTGGGATGCCAGAATTTTATTGTCAATGTTGTTGCTGTTGTTATAGATATCGTCGCAGAATATAGGCTGTTCCCAGTAAAGTTGCTTTTTGTAATTGGCTGATGGTGATTTCTGTGGCCCCTATGGTGTTGAGGTGCTCTTCAAGGTCTTTTGGAACTGCACCCAGGGCGCCAATTACCACTGGGATTATTTTGGTCTTTTTCTGCCACAGCCTTTCAATTTCAATTTGTAGATCTTTGTATTCTGTTATTTTTTCTATTTCTTTTTCTTCTATTCTGCTATCCCCTGGTATTGCTATGTCGATTATTTTGACTTGATTTCTTTCTTCTTCTTCTTCTTCTTCTTCTTCTTCTTCTTCTTCTTCTTCTTCTTCTTCTTCTTCATTCGATTTCTATACTGCCCTTCCAAAAATGGCTCAGGGTGGTTTACACAGAGAAATAATAAATAGATAAGATGGATCCCTGACCCCAAAGGGCTCACAATCTAAAAGAAACATAAGATAGACATTGTGGAGTTGTGTGTTTTTTTTCTCTCCAAGAAAAACCCACAAAATGGCTCTGTTCAACCAAATCATGGCCGGAAATGACCTCGGAGGTGATTTCCAGCCACCTGGGAACTGTGGATAAGCGGTTTTTAACCTATTTAAAGCAGCATATACTGAGGTTGGGTCTCCATTGCCCAGTCGTGGATACGCGAAACCACAATTGTCAGGACTGTGTGACACGGTCTACCTGTATGTTTTCTGTTTCAGAACTATCTTTCCCCTTATGTGCAAATGAATACAAATTTAATAAATTAATTTATTAATTGCCGATATGGCTAATAAATTAAGATTTATTGTTGGGTGACAGCCCTACTTAATTCCCACTGATCCTTCCCTTCTCCTTCATTCCCAAGGTCATTGGTTGATAATGTAATCCCTAATTGCCTGCAGTCAGTCAATCAATCAATTAATTTTTCTTCTGGCCCAGTGGCCATGAAACAGCTGCATGCTATCTAGTTGTTTGTGGATCCACAAAGGCCAGTCTGCTGTATGCATCAGTTAAAAATATTTCAATTGTGTCATAGTACCTTTCTTAAACTTCTTATTGGATGGGGCAATCTTTGTCTTCAGACATCTGAATCAAGCATCTGTTCTAGGCAAGATTGCATGTATGTATCTACAAGCAGGAAGAGAAACTGACCCTAAGGACAATGGAGAGTTTTTGAGATGGTGTAGTTTGAGAATTGCTAGGCTGCACTAGCAGATTGGATGCCTTTGATACAAATTCCTCTGAGCATCTCTTTTTCAGATCATGAATTAGACCTCACATTTATGGTACAGCATATCTCTCAATAACATCTGTTCAAAAGAAAGTGCTTGGTTCCTTTTCGTTTGAAGGAATTGAAAGCCCAGATTATTTTTTCCGTTGTAATAGGATTTTTAAAAATGACACCATTTGATGGGGTGAAGGGGATAAAAACCTTGGCAAGTGTGAAGTGTGTCTGGGGCATTATTAACTGACACCCAGTGATTTTAATATGTGCAGCAGGCCCTTGCAGAATAATATATGGGTTCTGAGCAGCAGCTTGTCCTTTGCAGCATGAAAATAAATGCTTGAAACAAAAACTTGTCACTCATAATGATTTTTACAAAACAGCCTCTGTAATGTTCTCTCTTGCTTTCAAGAAATCCTGACATTTTCATGCATGTGAAAGCGTCTCAAGATGGCAGTGGCAGGTAATTTGTCTGGAAGTTACATGGCTCCAAAGAGGGAATACTTGTTGTGTAGAGGGCATGGCCCCCTAGTAATGAAACTTTGTAAATGATATGTGAAATGTGCATAATCAGCCTGTGTGTTATGAAAGGCCCTGATTGTTTCTTGAACTGGAAGATTTGTTTGCAAACTCATCAGTTGCTCAGTAACCTTCTTATTTCAGGGGTCCTTGGAGAATATGAAAAGCTGGCAGTGTTGTTTGTGGTTAGAATGAAGTACCCCTCCCATCTACAGCAATGAGGTGCTTGTCCAGAAATGTCCACCTCTTTTGACCTCTGGCCTGTTCACTGAGCTCTTCTCACTTGTTACTCAAATGATTAATTAGCCTCAGAGTCCCCTTCCAGCAGCCGTTCCACTGCTACTGAAACGTGTGGCCTTTTGGAAAGGGTCTGAACAGATTAAGTTAAATGCAGCAAAACAGCAGAATGCCGTAAAGGCGCAGTACAAAATCAGCCATATAGTTGCCTAGGACCTTTATTATTCTTGTTTTCAATATTCTCTTGATAGTGTTTCTCAAATTTTGGCTGTCCTTCCAAAATGACCATATTATACCTTCAGGGCTCTCCCAAGCTCCTGTTTAGCAGGCAAGCATGTGCAGATCCTTGCTGGCCCTGCTTTTTGCCTTTAAAGCTGCTTGTCACACAGAAATGAAATGAAATTTTTCCTAGCATGGAGATAAAGTGATATGAGAAGCTTCACCAGCTTAATCTCTGAGAGTCAAGCTATGCTGCTAGAGATAAGAAATACATGTTGAAAAGATGGCACCCTAATCTGTATCATACCACCTAACTTCAATTCAAACACAAGTTTGAATCAATGACATCAGTCTGCCCATTCAACTCCTAGTTGTCAAATGTACAGCAATGAAGTGGACTGTACATGTGAGAACCAGTCCTAAGGATTTCTGACAAGTGCTGGCCCACAGTTTGCAATGTGTCCATGTGTGTAATGTTTACAGACCTGGATTTAAATAGCTGGCACTGGCAATGTGGATAGCCTAGTCGCAGCTAATAATGGGTTCTGGGTTGAGAAACTGAATGTTTCTCTGTGTTGATTGTAGGCAGCATTCTGACTCTTCCTAGTGCCTTCAACACATATTAACACTTTAAGGTCAAAAGAAGTCCATGAGAGGTGCTGGCACTGCTGCCTTTGCTCTCAGCTTGGAAACTGCACAATTCACATTGCTTTTAAAGTCCTGGCTGTGACAAAATTTAACATATACTATCCCACAATAATTGGTGAATTCAAATCTAAACTAGGCAGTTGTGAAAAGTTGATACCAGGGAGAACAATGCCCAGTTTTACAACTGTTATACAACCCTTCAGGGGCCGCATCTTGCGCCCCAGCCATGCCTCCTGCATCTGATGTCAGACGCAGGGGGAAGTAGTTTAGCTCACAAATGGGGCTGTGCAGCCCCGTTTGCAAATTAAATCGGCCAGCACCGTGTTCACAGTGTGGCTGCAAGTGACTCTCCCTGCCTTTAAAAGGCAGGGAGAGCCACTCTGGCCGCGCTGAGAAAGCGGTGCTGGAAATTGACGGTAACACATGGACACAGAGTGGTGAAGAAAAAGCCAGGCATCGAGAAATGGCTGCCATTAACTATCTTTAATGCATAGCCTCATGTGTTCTGATACTCCCTACAGATCACTTTAAAAAGCAGCTGAGGTTTACTTTGCCTTGATATCAGATTGCATAGCCATAGTTCATAGAATGCTGTCACCAGTATAATAAAACTCACAAAATAAATAACACAGGGTTGATGACATACAAGTCGGATCTGGGACCTAGGATCTGGGTGGGAGGTTAAACAACTGTGGTGGGTTTTTTTCTTAAGCAATCACCATCTACAGAATTATTATTCAGCATATTAAGTCAATCTTTAGCAACTTTTATGGAGTTTTTAAAAAATCCCTTTCACATATCGCTGCTCCAAGATTGAAAGTTGCTTGGGAAAAGTAAGAGGCATGAAAGAACCTCCAGCATTTCCCCAGATTCTCACTCTACCCTGGTTCTATAGAGGGTTGTTTTAGCCCCTAGGCTGGGGGTAGGCAATAAACTGTGGCTGGAGAGCCAAAGTTGCCTCCCCCTGCCCTAGGCTTTAGCCTGGTGGTTCCCATTCCAAATATTAGTCAAGAGATTTAATTTTATGCCCAACCTTTATAGTTTAAACTATTTGGGAGAATGCTGGATCCAAGAACCGTGCCCTTCAACGTTCAACATTGTCCATATTCATCCATTTGTATTTAAAATACTGGGTATACCACAATTAGTACCCTAAACTGTCCAGTGAAGATATAACAGCCGAAGATATAATGCATGCTTGTCATGTCGCTTAGTTTATATAATATTTATAATATCCACAAGCGAAAGCTTATCATCCTCTCAGTTAGAGGAATGGAACCAACAAGTCAGATTTACACTGAAAGTAGAAGTGTATAGACGTTAATGTTCATGCCAAAATGTTAATGTACATGCCAAAACAAAAAACGTCTGCCAGAAGTTTTAGGTTTTAAAACCCCCCACTGTCAACACATTTTCTGTATATGCTGAAATGGAAATAAAAACTATGTCTTGGCCTTTTGCCAGAAAAATTGTATGCAGTATAATAAGTAAGGCATGGAATGGAAACATGGCACCCATATACTTGGCTCTTAATATTTTATCTCACCAGACAAAGCATCATATTCTGAAAGTACTCGCTTGTGATGGCAGTGCTCTTTCCTTTCCCCCTCTGGATATGCTTGCTCTGCAGGCACTTTGCAACAGCAAAACTTGCTAAATTACTTTTTAAAAGTGACTTACATACTGTGCAGTGTCCCATAGATCCAAGAGCGGGGTGTGCACACTGGTTCAATCCACCTCCAAACCCTAACTGTGCACGCCGCTGCCAGGCATGAAGAGGGTCTGTGGTGCCTAAGAATTGCATCAACCCTCTAGTGACAATTTTCTCATTAGGAATGATGGGGAAATTGTCTCTAGAGTGCTCTGGCACAATTATTAGGTGCCACAGAACATAGAACTGAGCATCGAACTGAGCATCGAATACAGAACGATGCTCAGTAGCATCATGGACAAGGTTTGGAAATGGATGGAACCAGAGTGACCCCACTCTTGGATTGGTGGGGACTGTGCAGTATGTAAACCAGTATGCATACATACATTTAAATGCATATAGATAGATAGAATACATCGTGTTAAGAAAGCATATCCACTGAATCAATATAATAAATATATCATTAGTTGGTTAAATTCCCTTTTGCCTTCTTTAACTTAATGTAAAATTACATCACTGGCTGAGTTGTTAATATTTTATGGGTTTTCACTACTGTCATTTTTACTTTTAGTTGCTTACAGAACAAAATACATAACAGAAATTATTTTAAAATTACATGAGAATATGAAGACCTCAATTTAATTCATTAATTCATTCACCAGCATCTGATTGTTTTATATTGTATGTTTTTCTTAAAATATAACAAGGAATATGAAGCATTACAAAATTAAATCAATTCAGATAATTTTTATATGGAAACATATTTTAACTGAAATAATGTCTATTTCATATTCTTTTAAAAGAAAAGAAAACCCAAAACGTAAAAGTAGACCATTTTCTTAATCATGTAGGATAAAACCAGTCTCCAAAACTCATTAATCATTTGTATTCTGGTAGCAAACCTTTTGAAGATTAATTTTATTAATATATATGGATCTCTCAGGCCATTGGTAACCCGTTTTTTAAAGGTTTGGTATGAGTTATCCAAGATGTGGTATATGTTAACCTAACATAATATGTTAACTGCTAGGTAGCATACATGCAGATGTTACATTAAAAAGTAATGGGTTTAACAAAAATCCTTTTTTTTTTTTAATTTTTGTAGTTCTGTCATTTTAGAGTTATGTCTTAGCCACTGTATTCCCTCTACCACATATGGATAAAATTTTCTTTATTATTTTGACAAAAGCAACAATATTCAACAACATGAAGATGTAATGGTGTTACAACTTTTATAGATTTTCCAAGGATTCCATTGGGTTGCACTGTAAGATACTTTCCCCTTAAGTTTATTGAAAATTGCAAGCCCATTGTAAAAATAAATTTTAATGTTTTCATTGAACAACACAATTAAAATCTGTATCTGATTTTGACGTATGCTACTTATAATGTTTGCTCTGATTACATGCTGCTGCCATGTAACAAAAAAGACAATATAACTTTGAGAAATGATTTCTTTGAAGAATACTAGCATCATATTCTTTTGTAGACTAAAGCTTAATTATTTTCATTGCCCACTATACCTGTTATGATCAGGTTAACAGATAAACACTAGTTATGAAGTGACTGGAATTACTATGGATAATTCTTTTCCAGATTCATTTCCTAAATTTGCCAGTGAAAAACCTTGATCTGTGCAGAAACCATATATTCGCCTTCTGTGTATAAAACCTCTTTGCTTTATGGGCAGATAAATGCCATGAAGTCTATAGAAGGAATATAGACAACTTTTGAAATATAGAACCTCTTTTGCACAGAGGTTCTTTTAGTCTGAGGTATACCATGTTGAGGCACAGCTTGCCCTGTACACTTGGAAAACTGCAGGACATGTGTATACTGCACAGAAAAAAGAAACAAACATCACACAAATCTTGCTACCTTTCAAAAAATGTGCTGTTTCCCATTGCTGAGTCCTTGAAGATTCCCATGCAGATGAGCTCTTTGTGATCTCAGCCCTTTTCTATAAGATCAGTGAGAGTCAGTCTTTCTCAAATTGGAAACAAAACTTAAATTGATCCTAAAATACAGAGGAGTTTTGTTTTGCCTTTATTAAAATGCTAACTCTGTGACTCTTGCTTTATTATTGTTTTTTTAGACTTGGCTTTGTGTCCCCATCAGTCAAGAATCCACTATTTCTTTGATTAGGCTGGGCACCCCCATGAACGTAACAAATGTATCAGGAAATGGCATTACTCCCTGGGAACGCAGATCCCGAGTTCACCTCATATTCTTACAACAACTTGGAAACACTTTGCGAGGTGCAGACCAAAAAAGGATTCTTCTACAAAAAAGCCAAACTTCTGCGTCCTGGGGAAGACTTGTGTTGCTTCACCCGCTGGGAGGACCAAACCCGGTATGTAATTATCAATGTAGGTGGTATCAAATACAGGATTGCTTGGACCACATTAGAGAATTGCCCATTGACCAGACTTGGAAAACTAAAATCATGCAACAACTACGATGAGATCATGGATATTTGTGATGATTATGATGTCAGCTGCAATGAATTTTTTTTTGACCGCAATCCTTGTGCCTTCAGGACCATTATGACTTTTTTGACAGCTGGGAAGCTAAGGCTCCTCAGGGAAATGTGTGCCCTCTCTTTCCAAGATGAGCTTGTTTATTGGGGGATAGAAGAGGAACACCTGGAGTGGTGCTGTAAGAAAAGATTGCGACAGAAGGAGGAGGAGATGGCTGAGGCTGCATTATTTGAAGATGAAATGGTAGCTAATGAGGAGCCCCAATGTGCCTTCGAGGACCGCAGCCGTTTGGGTTTGTGCATGAGAAAGCTCAGGGATATGGTAGAGAATCCTCACTCGGGAGTCCCAGGAAAGATCTTTGCTTGCATATCTGTTTCCTTTGTTGCCATCACTGCAGTTAGCCTCTGTATCAGCACCATGCCAGATCTTAGAGAAGAAGAAGATCGGGTAAGTGCATAGTAGAAGACAACAATACATGTTACTTTCTCAAATTCTAGAAATAGGCATACAATAAAATCATCTTCCTACAAGTAATTAATTAATTTTATTTGTAAGCCGGCTCAAAACACAGCATTAAAATAAAAACACATGACAAACATGACGCATTAAATCATAGACCAAAAGTAGGGGAGGGATACAAAATACAAAACGAAGCCATTTAAAAGAAGCAGTTTAAAAACTTTTAAAATCCGTTTTAAAATCAAAATTTAAATTTAAAAGGCCTGGGTGAATGACGGAGCCAGGCAAACCTCATTGGGGAGGCTATTCCATAAATGGGGTACAACCACCGAAAAGGCCCTCTCCCTAATAGTCACCCAGATTGGTACATATGGGGCAAGGTGCTCACCCAAGTAACCCAATCCCAAGACATTTGGGGCTTTGATGGTTAAAACCAACACTTAGAATTGGGCCCGGAAATGGACTGGGAGCCAGTGCAGCTGACAAAGCACTTTCGTAAGATGCTTAAAACGTCCAGCCCCAGTTAATAATTTTGCCGTCCTGTTTTGTACCAGCTGCAGTTTCCCGGACCATTTTCAAAGGCAGCCCCATAGACAAGCAGTAATCTAAGTGAGAGTTTACCAGACTATGAGTAACTGTGGCCAAGCTATCTCTGTCCAGGTAAGGTCGCAGTTGGCGTATCAGCTGGAGCTGATAAAAGGCGCTCTGAACCACAGAGGCCCCTTGAGCCTCTAGCAACAGTGCTGGATCAAAGAGCACTCCCAAACTGTGAACCTGGTCCTTCGGGGGGAGTGTAACCCCATCTAGAACAGGCTGAACATCATTCACCCAGGCAACCACTGATCAGCAGTACTTCTGTCTTGTCTGGATTGAGTCTCAGATTGTTCGCCCTCATCCAGTCCTAGATACAAATAGGACTTTTTTCTTCATCTTGTCACTAAAAATGGCATGAGGAGCTGGTGAGTCTGTATCTAATCCCATATAAATTCATAGTATTCCTGATTAGTGCAGCATTTCCTTTCCCCTTTGTATGAAAGTTAGAGCATCATTACAGTGATACAAACTTTCCTGTAATTTGGACAAGTATCTCACAATTTAACAGATATCTCATCATGTCTTCCAGTATGGCCCATTCTTCTGCTTCTATATCAGCATCCTTTTCTCCTGTTCTCTTTTAAAACTGGTTTTGTATATAAACATCCATTCACTGTCACCACTAATTGTTGCTGCTAATTGTCTCTTTTGGAGGGGGAGAGGGTGGTGTTTCTGACCCTGCTACTTTGCGGTCCCACAAACATATCTCCAATTTTTCCCTGCTGTTTGCCCATCACATCAAAGTTATTAATGTCTGTTTTGGTTTTTCCTCTAACTGCACATATTCAGTATTATTTACAAGAATCCTATAACCACAGTCCCAAGAAGGGAAGCCTAATTGCTGGACTTGTTTGTGCTTTTCTCTGAACTGTGGTGTATATATCATTTGTACTAAATTATCTATAGACATTATTGTAATGATTTCATTCTCCTAACAATACCCCTCAGCTGCCTTCTAAGTAATTCTTTCATTTTTGTGAATGCCTCCTTGTGAAATGAAATGTGTATTGGATATTCGGGACAATTTCTTCCCACATTTATTTCTGTCGGTATGTGGAATTGAAGGCTTTGGAAAAGCCCTTTTTCTTTTTTTTTCTTTTGAGAGACTGAAGTGCTATATAGTTCTATAAGTATTTGGAGCTGGGGAAATATTTTCCTTAGGAGGCCAAATCCTTCATGACTTTGGGTTAGGGTATGTTAGTCTCATAGGAAAAGGAGCAACTTCAGGAGGCATTTCCATTTCTCAAAATTAAATGGCTCCCTGTTTTCAAACAGCCTTCACAATGTCCTCTGAAAATTAAGAGTTCTCAATCCCTGGAAATCTCAGTTTGTGCTACTTTCCCCTCCCTGTTTCTGTTTTGGATAGCTTAATGAGGACATCTCTACAGCAGTTTAATTATTGTGTCTTCCTCCAGAGAATCTGGAAACTGTAGTTTTGTGAGGGTACCAAAACGTTCTTATTAAGAAATTATGTAGCCCCTTCCAAGTCTACACTTTATAGTACCTATAGAGTACTATAGAGTATAGAGTACTATACTGAAGATCAGGTTCATAGTCTGGGAGTGCTCCTGAATCCCAAACTCTCCCTGGTTTCTCAGGTTGAGGCTGTGGCCAGCAGTGCTTTTTATCAGCTTTGGCTAATACGCCAGATACACCCATTTCTGGAGACAAATGACATTAAAACGGTGGTACACATGCTGGTAACCTCTAGGCACTCTACGTGGGGCTGCCTTTGTACGTAGTTCGGAAACTACAATTGGTACAGAATGCAGCAGCCAAATTGGTCTCTGAGTTTATCCAAAGAGACCATATAACACTGATTCTAACTGCATTGGGTGCTGCTGTGTTTCCGAACAAAATACAAAGTGCTGGTTATTACCTATAAAGCCCTTAAAGGCTTAGGTCCAGGGTACTTAAGAGAGTGCCTTATCTGTCGTGAACCCTGTTGCCTATTAAGATCATCTGGAGAGGTCTGGTTATGGTTGCCACAAACTTGTTTACGGCAGCAAACAATCTGCCTGGGGCCTGGGCCTTCTCTGTGGCTGCCCCAGGGCTTTGGAATGTGCTCCCTGAAGACGTACCTGTTTTCCCAGGCTTTTAGCTGAATTTTAAATTTTAATGTGTTTTTCTCTATTGTGATTTTATCTGTATTTATGAATTTTAAATGTTTTATATTTTATATTATGTTTTAATTTGTACACCACCTAGAGATTTCTATATTAAGTGGTATAAAAATTAAAAAAAACTAACAAACAAACAGAATATTGTGTGCTATGGGAGAATGACTATTGTTCATGCTGAAAAGCAGTATATAAATATTAATAATCATGAGTGACATAATGAGGAAAATTACTCAAAGTAGTCCCATTGAAAATAAAAGATTAGGTTAGGCAATGAGTAACTTGTCAGCCATGATTATCAATATTTATATACTGCTTTTCAACACGAACAAGTTCCCGAAGCGGTTTACATAGCCCAAGGGGAGGGGGGCGGAATGGTTTCCCATCCCCAAAAGCTTTACAGTCTGAAAAGAAGACACCAGCAACAACCACTAGAGGGATGCTACGCTATGCTGAGCTGAATAGGAATAATTGCTCTCCCCCTACTAAATATAAGAGAGCTGCCTCTTTAGCTCTTTTCTTAAATACATTTAATTTGATTTAACTGTTTAATATAGATATGCCTCAAGTTATATAATAAAGACTGAATCTTCCTGGCAGACTAATTCAGATTTATGTACCAGTTAGCATTTAAAATGAAATTTAGGAGAAGGCCCAGGATTCTAATGTGATGATTAGTTAGCTTTGGCCAGATCCATTGCTTTAGCAAAGAGACTGGATGATTGATTCTCATTGGTATTATGAAAATGCATACGTGCCATGATATGTCAGATTAACAAAATTAGATTAACAAATTAGATTGAATTCTAATAAGAATTTAAGCATTAATTTCCACACAAACTAGCTCCCTTATATGCAGTATCTACTTTTTTGCTGAAAGATATATCATTTTTGTACTTTTGCAGATATCTGCTTCTTCAAGTATTAGTAAATCTCTTTATTGCACAAATGGGGTGGTCGGGGACAGACACCTGTGATTTTGAAAGAGTAGATATTTGCAAAGGAGCCAAAGGAGCTTCCCCCCATCAACCCTGATATAAAAATAATAATGTTATATTAATTATTATCATTATTTTTCATTATTATTTATTTAATGTATATACCGCCTGAGTCCAAATAGTGATGTGTAAACAGATTCGACATTGAACCGTTTCAGTTCAATTGTTCGGGGTTGAACTGAACCACCCACCGGCCTCCTTGCCTCCCAGACCAGCCCATTCGGACGGCTCTTCAGCCCATTTGGGCCTTCCCCCTCTGGTGCGGCGGCCATTTTGGAGGCCGCCACGCCTGTGCAATCAGCCTCTGCATGGCCTGGCATGACCAGGCCAAACGGGCCGGTTTGGGAGGCAAGGAGGCCAGCGGGGAGGGGAAATCCCCACAGACACACACACCCTGCCACCTAGAGCAAGTCCCCCAAAGGGGTTAAGTTCTAAAAATACATATATAATTTTTAAAAATAGTGAATCCCCCCCCAGACCGAACCAAACTGGGGGGGGGTGGGTTTCCAAGGGCGTGCCGAACCGAACTGGCCCATTCTGGGTCTGGTTCAAGTCCTGTTCAGACTCGAACCGAACCAGGCCAGTTGGTTCCATGCACACCCCTAACTCCAAAGGCTCTAGGCAGTTCACACACACAAAAAGACAAAATAAAACAAACTGTTAAAACAACAATTAAAATATTCAAAGATTACTAAAAGCCCAGCTAAACAAATGCATCTTAAGGGCTCTTTTAAAAGCTGGTAAAGATGTTAAACCACGCATAGTTATAGGGAATGCATTCCACAGCCCAGGGGTGACTACAGAGGAGGCCCGCTCCTGAGTCACCGCCAGACGATCTGGTGGTGTCAGGAGACGGACCTCTCTTGATGACCTTAGTGTGCGGTGGGGATCATGCAGAAGAAAGTGTTCTCCCAAGGAATTCAGCCCTAAGCTATTAGGGCTTTAAAGGTAATTACCAGCACTTTGTATTTTGTCTGGAAGCCTATTGGCAGCCAATGCAGTTGTTTTAAAACAGGCATAATATGGTCTCTCTGAGAAATCCCAGAGATCAACCTAGCCGCTGCATTTTGGACCAACTGAAGTTTCCAAACTACATGCAAAGGCAGCCCCAAATAGAGAGCATTGCAGTCGTCAAGCCTAGAGGTTACCCGAGAGTGCACCACAGTTCTGAGATCATTATTGTCAAGGAACATTGATAGAAAGTGCTCCTGGTCATAGCCTCAATTTGAGAAGCCAGATTGAGGCCTGGGTCCAGAAGCACTCCCAAGCTACATGCCTGTTGCTTTGGGGAGAGTGCAACCCCATCCAGAACAGGAAGATCTATCACATCCCTCAAAGTATGACCCCTTACCATTAGTACCTCTCTCTTGTTTGGATTCAGCTTCAATTTATTATCCCTCATCCAGTCCATTACTGCCTGTAAGCAGGCATTGGGGGAGGGGGAGAGATTATGCCATTTCTTGATGATGATGTTATGGAGAAATAGATTTGAGTGTCATCAGCATATTGGTAACACCCTGCTCCAGATCTGATGATCTCACCCAGCAGTTTCATGTAGATGTTAAAAAGCATCGGAGACAGGATGGAGCCTAATCTGAGAGACACCAACAATAGCTCTCATTTCAGAGAGCAACTATGTCCTTAGTGACACTATCTGGAATCTACCAGAGAGATAGGTACAGAACCATGCAAAGCAGTACCACCTATTCCCAAATCCCCCAAACGATCCAGGAGGATATCATGGTCGAAAGCCACAGAGGGGTCAAGTCAAGTCTTCCTCCACATATGCTCTAGCCTTCTCCCTTGCCGCTTCAGCTCCTGTAGAGACCTAATTTTCAAAATAATGGATACTGAAAGCTTATGTGTGGGTGTCACCTCTGATAGTCATAGTATTAAGTTTGTCTCCTCTGATTCATCACAGTACCAATTTCAGAACGATGGTGTTTTTTAACAGTAACAGCAGGACGATCTTTGTCCCATTTCTGGGTGAGTCTTGTTCAAAGAACATACAGTTGGACCTCATTATCTGTGGATTCATGTATCCTCGGTCAGAAAAAAGACACCCAACCTCAGCATACGCAAAAAAAGTGGGAGGACATGCCAACCTCATGTATCTGCAGCCCAAAGGTGGCCAGAAATGACCACAGAGGTCATTTCCAGCTGCTATTTTCTTTGATGGAGCCACAAAATGGCTCCTGTCTTTGTAAAAGAAAATAGGGGGGAATGCTGATTTCCGGCCAATTTGGGGGCATAGCAGAGCATGGTAAGAAGCTCCCCTTGTGAAATTCAACTGATTTTGGGCCGGCCAGGAACCTAACCCCCACAATTCCATAGGATTCTATTCCTCAATATTCATGGTTTCCATATTCGTGGCTGCAGCCCGGAACGGAACCCGTGCAAATATCAATGTTCTCCTTTAATGCTTTCTGTAGTTTGAAAGAATGTTGCCTTGTATTGTGGGTCCTGACCTTTCACTTTTAGAATTATACACATGGCAACTGAAGATGAATAAGATAGATGATGGAACTTTAGGGCAGAGAAGGATCTCTTTTTGAAAATGTGTCTCATCTATGAATTTCAAAGTTCATAATTCATGTATAAACCGAAGGCTGTTTTAATTTTCCAGACCAGCAATCACTTGACAAAAAAGTCAGACCACTACCATCCACAACACTTTAGTCAAACTCTGCTGTACAATTCTCTCATACAATTCTCTCCTTTGAATGGAATTTGCTTGTAGCTACTTCTCCCTGTGTTTGCTCATGGAGACTTATTAATTGCCTGTGCTCTTGCTACTCCTGGTGCGAGGAAAGGGCATTTAGTACTGCAGTGGTTATGTTCTGGTGTTTTGAAGAATCAAGCAATAGGAAGTAAAAAAAATCAGTTATAATATGCATGTCCACAGAGTTCACTGAATTCTGATATTTTTCTGAACAGTATCTTACAGATTTCATCTTACAGATTTCACAGACACAAGACATATAAGAGGTATTCATCTTCTGTATACATACCCTTTTCTCACAAATTTATCTTGTGGCTTTAAAGCAATTTATAGTCCCACCCATTTCAATGGAAGGACAAGCGCATACTTACATCATATCCATTTAAACCAGGGAGTCTTAAAAATGCTTAACCATTGGATGATGCTCAGTTCTTTGGAGGGGCATGTGTATTCTTTGTATACACCATAGTGGCAGGTCATGGAGTCTCATGTTTGTTTGAGTACATTTCTAAACCGCCCCATTAAAAAAAGTCCGGTTCACAACATCAGGTTATATACTTCATTAACTGCAAAACGGGTAATCTCATTCATGGTTGGTAACCAAGAGTAAACGGTTTATTTATCATACCAAGGCGGGGGGACTTCTGATCACTATAACACATCTAACAATATCCCTGTTGTTTCTAGGAAACATATAAACAGGAATACAGTGTTGTAGAATAGTTACCAATGCTGCAATAAGCTCACTATAGAGAAACATGCATGTGTGAAATAATTTTTGAAATTAATACTATGCAGAGAACACAGCAGGGAAAGGTGAAAGCTGTTCTAGGAGGAGTTAAAGAAGAAGCTGCCAAAAATGAACAGAAAATACTCACTGGCTGACATGAGCAAAATTATTCAAAGTAGTCCCACTGAAATTAAAACGACAAGTTAGACATTGCCTAACTTGTCCATTTAAGTTCAGTGAGACTACTTTGAGTAATTTTCCTTCTATTTTGAGTAATTTTCCTACCACTGGGTAGTTTGAGAGTCATTTGTTATCAAGATATATCACAATCCTCTTTAAAGGGGAAAAAACCCACAATAAAAATACATACTCGATAGACAGAATCTGCAGGGCCAAATCCTCATGAAGTAGAATAAATGATCATTTGAGCATTCTACAGGTGAATGACTTGACTTAGCTTGAGCATGTGATGCTCACTATTAAAATGTAAGATGTTGCACAGAGAAGCTCAAGCAGAGTCCTGCTTGCACAACTGGGCTGTCCTGACTCCCCTCTGCAGCCCCTCGCATTCCCTGAAAAGCTGCTCCTAAAGGTCAAGGGGCCTTCCACAGTAGCATGGCTGCAGCTGGGGAGGAAAACCAAGGGCCCGCCACCATGTGCAAGCAGAAGTGCCTTAAAGTCGGTGTCGACTCCTGGCACCCACAGAGCCCTGTGGTTGTCTTTGGTAGAATACAGGAGGGGTTTGCCATTGCCATCTCCTGTGCAGCACGAGAGGATGCCTTGGGCTCATGCAAAAATGCTCTTTAGAATGCAATCTGTATGATCAAAAATATCTAGGAATTGTGTGTGGTCAATTTCTATGTCAAAATTTAAACATCTTGATCCTTGTGAGAAGCGCTGAGGAGATGACTCTGTCAGACTTTGGGTAACTATAGATTACCATATTATTGCACATTTTCCTACACCATCTGATGTGTGGTAAAAATGTCCTTACCAGTTTGGATGACTGATACAGACCCCAAGGTAGGTTGTACTAAATGTACAGTTATAAATAAGAGTTGTAGATTATGATCTTAAATTTCTTCACATTGCAACAGTAAGCTTAGACCACGGATGTGCTTTTGTACAAGGCATGTTCATTTCAGTGGATTTTGTATAGGAACAGCTCTTGCTGACTTGTGCCTGTTGCTGGTGTCTCCCCTCGCCACCAGTATTTCAACCTTGAGTTGTATTTGTGGAATCAAACAAATACTGGGGGTGGGGGATCTTCAGGGGGTGGGGGATTAAAAATAAACAGACTCAATCCAATCTGTTCCTTTTCTTTCTCCAACTATAGCCAGTCACATGTCGCCGAAAAAAATTTGATTCATTCGTGTACTCTTTAACGTGTCGTACATGTGAGCTGTGTATAGTTAGAGAAAAAACACTCATAGTTGAAGCACTTCTGGTGAATGTGCTTCAGTAATCCTTAGGCAGCAAATGCTGTCAAGGCAGCTACCAGATGAATAAAATAGATAGTCCAAGGCCCATGGTAATAATAAGCCAGTGTCAATATGTAATATCTTTAAAGTAAGACATTAACATAATGAATGGTAGCAAGCAAAGGGGGCAAATCATTACTTCATCAAAGACATTATGAACCGCTTATTAATATGCTAATAGAAAAGCAATACTAAGAATGAATGGTGCATCCTTTTATCTATGTTCTGGTATTCTGCTGTCAAGAGTTCATGAGTTTTGTCATCATATTCTCTATAAGGGTGCCCCGATGCAGAATCTCATTCATAGTCACAGAGCAGCAACACCCATTAGCTAGTGCTCTCCTGGGTGGTAAAAGTGCGAGTGGGGGTGGGAGCATGTCTCCTTTGGCTTTCCAGGCCAATAATGGGAATCCTCTATTGCTACAGATTAGGAGATGGTTGAGCACATCTCAGTGCTTGTAAGCAGCCTGTAGTCAGTCACCTGCCTGCTTCCCCTGTGGAAAGAACAATGGCTTCCATTGCACAGTCTTCCAAGTGCTACTTTGCACAGCAGGTATCTAATTAAACATACTTACCTGTCTGTTTTTACTGGATCCATTTATCTTTTGATATACTAGATTAACATTTTTCTTTTTTAATTTTGCCTTGTCTGCATATATTTTAGAAGTATTGTTTATAGCTAACTAAATAATGTGACAAATAAGTAGAATTTCAAAGTTAAGGGTGTAAATTAACAGATGACACCCCAGATAATCCACCACTCCCATTTTTATTATGAGACCAGTGGATTTTTTTTCATAAGTTAGCGGCTATGCTTTATGTAATCAGTAGGGTTACTTCTGTGCAAAGCTGGAAAATGCTTTTATCTGTACTCAACTTACAAAGTGAAAAAGTCAAGCAGTTAAGGAGTTTTTAATAAGAGTATGCAATTCAGTAGCCTTGAATGGAAGGCCAAGTTGGAAGGGAAAGAGAATCATAAACACGAAATTTAATCATCATGAGTCATACAGAGTGCCTGATATACTGTTAGATCTTTTTGGCTTGAACGTATGCACACGTTCCACTTTTTCCCCATTCCTGTTTTCTGCAGCAGCCAGTGTGGAAAAGTGATTTTTTTTTAATAATTGGGAATAAGAAACCTTATTTCAAAAAGCAAGCACAACATGAGCACAACACGAGCACAACACAAAAAGCTATTTCAGCATAGTGGCTTATGTTTATAATCTACATTTTGCTGTAAGTAAATAAAACAGCTCCAGGCATCTGTTTAGGATGCTAAAATGCCAGAACCATCTTCTGTGTCCAAGTAAGTAATATGAACATGTGAAGTTGCCTTCTGCAGAATCAGACCCTTGAGCCATCCTGCCATAAAATCAGCTGAATATGTTCTCATCTCTCAATAGCTTTGAGGAAGTGGGCAGCCACATTTTGAACCAGATATACAGTATTGTTCATGTTGTTGTCTTTATGGGTTAAGGATGTGCAGAACTGGTTTGAAACTTGTAGATCTTCTGTACAGAGAGTTTCTTCCCCTACCAAGAGTGGGCAGATTACCTTCTCTTTTAATAGAGGCAGCACCTCCCTCTCTCTAAGTGGAGCATTTAGTCTTCGCCAGCAGCCTACCAAGCTCAGGCCAGCTGGCCCTGACCAGCCAGAATGGGCAAAGATCCAAACAGCATGCAAGAGCCCTCACAATCCCAAACACTTTGTCTTTATCATCAAGGGAAGTGAAGCTGAATTGATCCAAGCAACTGCTGTAAGAGAGCTCAGGAGAGGAGATTTCTTTGTCTGCCCCAAGCTACAGCAGAAGTGCACAGCTAAGGGAGCAATGCTAATTAATATTGTCTGGAGACGTGGAGTTAAAGCTCCAAATAAAGTAGTTTATTTGGGAAATCCGTCAGGGCGCTAGATTAAGACCTATCATGCCTCACCCTTAGCTTCATACAGGAAGTGGGGGAAGGTAGAAGAAGGAAGTCTGTCTCTCCAGGTGAGGGAATTAAACCTGAGACTAACAAAGGGGAAGCAGAGTCGAGAAAGCATGGTCAGAGAGGGAATGCCCTTACTGGCTGTCTCTCCCCCTAATGCCCCTAGTGGTCAATAGGGTTGCTGGTGCTAAGAGTCGATGCCATGCAGGAGTTGTATCTCCAGCAACTGTGACAAGTGGGAATTCCCAGAACCTCTGACACAGACACTGTACAAACGGTCACAAATGTATTGGACTCTCTTTGAGCAACTTGATCAGCAAAAAATCAAGCCAAAGCATCACAGCAAGTTATAGATATTTCTCCTTCCAACAGTTTGTCTTTTAGGAACAATCACCTCCTCACTACCTAGAATAGCTTAGACCGAGAAGATTATGCTAATGCAACAGTGGTGAAGGTAAAGTGTGCCGTCAAGTTGATTTCAACTCCTGGTGCCCACAGAGCCCTGTGGTTTTAGAGGAGGATAATATCTTCACTGTCACCGCCACTACCATCTTATCAGCTTGCAGGATGTGTTTGGTCAGACTCAGAATGTCTTCCCTCACCTGTGCTCAAAACGTACCCATTTCATAGCTCACAGCTGTTCAATAGACCAAGGAGCTCAGGTTCTGTGAGACTGGGGGAGAGGGCATTTGAGAGCAAGTCTTTTGATTCCTCCAGTCAAGCTCTTGTTGCATGAGCTGATTAGGGAATCTCCCCTTATATCTCCCATAGCATTCTGGAAAGCAATTGGATCATAAGTATCTGGAAGGAGATCTTTCTAATATGTCCTTCACCCTTGAAGGCAGGACTAACCACATCCATCTAACTTAATTATATAATAATTGTTTCCTGAATTGACCTAATTTCAGAAACACCAGATCACCAGGGCCCTGTCCAGTGTGGACCAGTAAATCCAATAGGTAATATTTCATTTGTGTAGGAACCATGATAAACTGAGACACTCCCATGGTTTCCAAAGCGACTAGAGCACACTGCACCAGACAAGACAGCCTCAGCATAAATGTTGAAGTCCTGCATTACCATGAATCTAGAGGACTTCAAGTCCACTTCTGCCAGTTCAGGCAGAGAGTCTAGTGGGCAACTAGGTAGTCGGTACTGCTGGCACAAACTGTTCCCAGTATCAAACATAAGATACACACTACCATACCTGTGACTTGAGGTTGGTGCTGGACAGAGTACCTGCTTGTACAAGCTGGGCTGATCCATCTCAACCAGTTGGCTCTCAGTAATAAATTTCAGGTCAACTTGGTATCCACTGTAAAATCATGTAGAAGTTATGTATTTTTCCATAGCCTGCCATTAATTAGAATCAAAGTCAATGCAGCATAATTGGGTAATGCAAACCTTGCATCAATCAAATTAGGAGTAAGATCAGCTAAAGACAGAACCCTAAGTTGTGTATCTTCTTGTTCATCCAATTTAATCTCCCACCACCATACTTCTTTTGCCCCAATACCACTTTGGTTGAAATCCAAAGGCTCTCAATTCCTTCCAACTTGCTTGACACATTAAAGTAAAATATCATTATCTAATATACCACAGTTGTTTCATTACCAGACAATTCTGTCAGGCAGAACACCCCTTACCCCATCTATAATTCTCCTAGTAAATGGCTGGCCCCATCCTCATGCCTCTCCCAAAAACCACACCAAAAAAGTGCCACTTTGATGGCATGATGCCAATGGTGCTGTCTCCACAACTGGCTGGGTCTTTGATAGGGCTGGGCTAGGTTAGAACAGCTGCTTCCTCCAGTGGTAGCAGCAGCAGAGGGAAAGTTACTCCAGTGTTCATGCCTTCTTGTAGTTCTTGCCTCTAGTTGTCTTCCTTATGTTGTTCCTCCATGGGACTTGTGCAATCCACAAAGCTCAAGGCTTTAAAAAACAATCACAAGGAGCCATGACTGCAGCGGAAACACCATTCAGAGAGAAGGATTAGAAGAGTGGGGCCAAGGGAGAAGAGGGGGGCTTAGGGCAGTAGAGAAGGGATGAGGGCAGTGGTCTTGGAAAGATGGGACTAAAAGGTGACAAAGATGGATGTAGGATGCAAATCACAACAGCAGGAGGCAAGGCTATCGAATGGAGCTTTTTTAGTGAAGCCAATGTAGGGGTCAGTGTCTGTCACTGGAATTGAATCAAGTTCCCTGCCCATTCTGAAAACTTAAATCTGACTGTTGGTTTTAGACTATAACATGAGTGTGTATTTTATTTCCATGTGGTTCTGACAGCATTCCATGAAAATGATCAGGCTTAAACAGGAGCGAGCCCTGCATCAATTATCAAAGACATTTGATCATACTGTGACTGAAAATCTGGCCCTTAGAAAATTTGGTCATTAGTTGAGTGCTGTAAGTATATTAGCCTAGATGTAACTGGCAAGGAGCCGGGAGACAGATAGGCTGCTCTTTGTATTACATTGACCAACTTAACTATATAAAGATTTATATCATCTCATTTGTTCCAATGGTGCAAATTGACCTAAAGGAATGGAATGTCAAGAATACATTTCTGTAAAAATCACTATAAGGATTAGAACAACACAGAAATGAAATGAAAACCTTTTTTTTAAAAACCGCACACTTGGGATAAGTGACTGCCTCTGTTATTTTGTCAGGTTCTAAAGATTTCCAAACCCTTTACCCCATTATTAAAGGGATGGAATCCCACCTTTAGAGTTATCTCCACTCACCCACCCAACATCAGTGCAGGTTTCCTGCCTGTTTCCCCTTTGCTGTGAGTCATTCAAATACTTCCAACCAGGTTGTGGTAACTATCAGGTCAGTTCCCCTTCTTGTGTCTGTCTTTGATAGACTTTCAGTATTGCTGAGTTCTTCACCTGTTCTGCTTTGCTAAATCATACCCTAACAAATGAGAAATGCCAGAGTATCTTTCAGTCTTTAGCATCTTACAGAATCAAGTTTTAGGACTTTTGCACCCAGCCAAGGTTTTGAATAATAAAGAGGATTTTCTTTTCAAAGTGTATACAGTTCTCACATCTGCCCTCAGTATTTATTATTCTTCTGTTATGGGAATATCATATTTTGCAGCCCTCTGCTATATTTTATTGCTGAGAACATACAATTCTTCCTTTATTGTTCATCCATTGTTTATAGAATTGTGGTAAGAAATGTGACCACATGTGTGTCATTGGCCACCATCGGATATTTGTGTCAGTAGTGACAAGCTGTACTACTCGATCCCCTGTGCCTCTCTCTCTCTCACACACACACCCCAAACCATCCCTCTGATATACCTCACTGTGAAAAAAGTCAAAATTTACCAAGTACAAGTTTTAATTCATTGGTTTTAATAACTTTTTTCCTTCTCACAATGCTTAAATAATTTCCTTTAATTTGCCTTGGAGATTAGGAACATAGGAAGCTGCCATATACCGAGTCAGACCATAGGCCCACCTAGCTAAGTATTGTCTACGCAGACTGGCAGGGGCTTCTCCAAGGTTGCAGGCAGGAATCTCTCTCAGCCGTATCTTGGAGATGCCAGGGAGGGAACTTGGAATCTTCTGCTCTTTCCATAGCAGCTCCATCTCCTAAGGGGACTATCTTGCAGTGCTCACACATCAAGTCTCCCATTTATATGCAACCAGGGTGGACCCTGCTTAGCTAAGGGAACAATCCATGCTTGCTACCACTAAACCAGCTCTCATCTTGAGATTGTGTACTTCCCTACTGTACTGCTCTACTGTACTGCCTCTGCTTGACATTGAGTAGGGATGTGCACGGAACCAGCAACTGCCAGTTTGAAGGTGGGGGCGGGATAGCTCTAAGGACAGGGGAGGGCGCTCTTATACCCCCTTCCCACCTGTGTTTCCCCCACCAATGCTGTGCTTTAAAATGGTCCTGCAGGGCAGCGTACCTTCTTGCCGTCCTGGTGCATGGTGGACTGGAAGTGCCCAGTGTGTGTATGTGCACACAATGTGCACTTTCAGCCTTGTGGGTATCTTGTATCCAGGCATGTATATGCTTTGCCTGATCATATGGAAAAGCTAGAGATTCCAGCAGTATGGAAGCTACTATACCACACTGCAACCATTCTAAGAAAATAACAGTCCTAACATTTTAGGTAAGTGCGTGCTTCATAAGCAGTGTTAAGAAAACTACTGCAAATTTCTGTCCCTTAAATGTGGTGCTAGGACTAGAAGATGAGGAGGAAAAGAGCCTCAGCCAACATTGGCACAGAAGGATGCTCCAAAGCCAAAACTAGCTCTAATTGTATATTTTCAATCAAAATGATTGGTTGCTGCTTCATTCCATGCAGTAGGTCATTCATGAGCCAGATGACTCACTTGAAACAGACTGTCTCTAAGAGAAATGTCAAACTTCTTGTTCACTGGCAGGAAGCATGGCCCAAACATTCACACAGCAACTCCCATCCTTCCTGCTTCAGCAAGCACTTCAGTCCTGGACACAAATAGAAAACACAAAGCAACCTCAAACACTTGATCATCCTGCGATGGGAAACCTGATTCTATTAGATGAGAGCAGTCTTGAACAGTAAGGCTGAAGTGTGGCTGGCTGCACAGTACTGAAGTCCATGAGCACAAATGTTTTCTGAGGTGGGTTTGTTGGCTATAATCACCATAGTCCTCTCTTTTACAGTCACAGGTTCTTTTTTCTGCTTCGTAATAATACTCTTAGCTTAGTTCACAAATCAATTGCTGCAGCCACACCAACATGTGTCAAATTTCATTTCACTTTGGGCCAGAAATAATCTTTTCATGTTTTCTCATACATGTGGAATTGCCTCTCATTTTCAAAAAAACCAATTCTATCAAATCTGTGTATCTTTACAACTTCTTGTAAAAGTGCTGCAGGGAATTGAAATGATAGTGGTGGTCATCCCCCATGTGAGCACTTTTGAGGCACTGCTCATCACAACAGTGGGGGTGTGGGGGACAAAAAATATTTTTGAAAGTTGTCCCATTCAAAGATTGTGGGGCTGCTAGGTTCTGAGATTATGATTTTTTAAAGCGAATACTTGTAGGCAAGATGGGCAGTTGTCTAGGTGTTTTCAATTATGCACATTCACACAGAATTAATTTTAAAAAATTAAAAGGGGAAGATTCCACTAGTGAAGGTAGAAATGAGAGACAATGGTAACAAAGAAAGGTAATGTGATGCTTTGAGCTATGTGACTCATGCAAAAAGCCAGAACCTTTTAATAAGATGCATATTTTGCAGGCCAAAAACTAAGATGTAGAGCACACACAGTAACAGATCACAGTATACTGTGATGATGGTATGCCTTCCTTCATGTGCATATCAGCAACAGATTGTGCAAACCATCCGATTATATAGACACATTCCTGCATTACATGGCACAGTTAGATTGGGCAGAAGCAGAATATACAGCAGAATCAGTTTTATTTTTGTAATAACTGCAGTTCTATTTATTATGAAGCAACTAAGGACACCTCACTCTTTGGGATCTAAACTGATCCTAAACTGATCTTGAGTGTGTATATATCAGCACTGTCTTGCTGCTCCCAACATCACTGCTGTTCAGGACTCGGTGGTTTGCTCAAATGGATTAAAAGGATTCTTTGCTGCTGTGTCATGTGTTATTGGCTCTTGTGTTCCTGCTCAGATGGAGAATATTAAGTGGCTTAAAACTAATCAGGATTAAATATAACCACTGTGGTGGGGGGGAGAATGCAAAGAGAAGGAATGTGGATTTTTTTTTTTAAATTGCTTTATTTATTTCATTTATATACTGCCCATCCAAAAATGGCTCAGGGCAGATCACAATCTAAAATAAAACCAGTTAAAATATTAACATAAAACTCACTTTAAAACTATTAAAACTATCATCAAAATATTATTACAAGCCAGGCTAAAAAGATGAGACTTTATGTCTCTTGAAAGCCTCTAAGAATGAAAAGCCTCATACCCACGGGAAGTGTATTCCACAACCTAGGGCTTTAAAATTATAACAAAAACAGTATATAAAATACATATTTTAAAACTATGACTAGATTTATTTATTTTTACATTTATATCCCACTCTTGTTTATCATCATAATAACCCTGTGAAGTAGGTTAGCCTGAGAGAGAAGTGACTGGCCCAGAGCCACCCATTGGGTTTCATTGTTGAATGGAGATTTGATCTCAAGCCTCTCTGGTCCTAATCCAACACTCTAACCACTATCACACACTGGCTGTCATATATATATATTTACACAAGTGTTGACATTTCAGATTGGATATACTATGTTTATGCTTACTGTGTGTTGCTTATTCCCTTGTGTATACATAGTTTTGCACAGACTCATATACATACCTTGTAGACTCATCCTCCACATTCTTTCTTCAGAAAGTACTGTGCCTGCTGCACCAAGCAGTTGTCTTCCTCATGATGGTGCAGCAGCACAAGATGGCGAAATGAGGAAGCCATGATCTACCATACCCTAAAAAGATATTGATATCTGCTATCTCTGATAACAAAGAGCCAATTGGGTGCCTTTCTGTTAACCTATTATTAACCAATTACATGTTTATGTATTCATATATTGCAGTGCCACCCCACCCCACCCCACCCCACCCCACCCCACCAAAAAAAAAAAACAACCCACCTGAATAAAATGACAATTTCTCTTACAGGTAAGAATTTATAAAACAAGCAAACAAACAAACAAACCAAAAGCTAAATTGTATTAAGTAAGTAAATATAAATTTTATGACTTAGGGAAAGGAAGACAACTTACATTTGACAAATATGTGACACTTTTCATTCCTAGGCTTCTTGGGCTTGTGAGATTAATTGGCAGTTCATGAAGTAAAAGAAGCAAACAGTAGCATGCTTCAGCCCTGATTTTAAACACACCAGTGGAGAGTTTTATGTAGCCTATTCACAATGTCAGCACTGCTGAGCATATTTTCACAAGACACCAAGGCTGGGATACACAATGGCCTGCATCCAAAGTAAGAGCTACATGTCACGAATGTTCCTACACATGCAAGGAGAAGATTTTGGTGATCTCTCCTTCCCTCTACAGTTGCCTGTGCCTTCTGGAAATTTGTCCCTGAAGGTCCCACAACCAAAAATCACCCCCTTCCCAGTGTGTGCCTGCAGAAGTGTTCCCCATATGCAACTTTTACTTTGGATGCAGGCCAGAGTTCTTTCTTTACCAGAGCTCACAAGCAAACCACAATACAGGGCTATTTTTTCATGTTCCTCTGAAATGCGACAGTCACAGTTTACACTTAGGCCAGGATGATTTCCAGCATTCCTTCTATAGACTAAAGTGGTAATGTGAATACTTGACAGCAGAACTGAGAATAATGTAATATGTGAACTGAACCTTCAGTCAGAATCATAAGCTTTTTTCATATGATGAATAGTTATTTATTGAATTTTTATTCCTCTCTTCCTCCAAGAAGCCCAGAGTGGCATGCATGCTTGAGTTTATCCTCACAACAACCATGTGAGGTAGGTGAGGCTTAGGTCTAAGTGACTGGCCTGGGGTCACCCAGTGAATTTCATGACTGAATGGGGATTTGAACTTGGGTCTCCCCGTCCTACTCCAACACTCTAACCACTATACTATGCTGGCTCAAATCCAGGGACAATCAAAGAGGGGAGTGGGACTGCAGTAGCAGGCCCACTCGGCAACAGGTTTATATAGAGCAGGACTGCTCAAGTTTGGCCCTCCTGCAGATGTTGGCCTACAACTCCCATAATTCCTGACTATTGGCCACTGTGGCTGAGGACTATGGGAGCTGTAGTCCAAAAATAGCTGGGGGGGGGGCTAAGCTGAGCAGGCCTGGTATAGAGGCATACATATGTACATAGGTAGCATCTTCCGCGCAATATCAGAAAAGGCAGGGTCCCCAGTCATGTGTACAATTATACATTCACATCTTCTGAATGCAAGTAGGTGGACGTCAGGGCTCCTCACCATCCTCCTATGTGTGAATTGGTCACTGGAAAAAGGACTACAGCCATCTTCTGTCAAGGCAAAGGAGACTATGGCACCAGCTGAAACCATAAACACCTGCTCACCCATATCCTGAAGACCCCTGTTCTCTTGGGTAGTAACTCCTTGCCACTCTCCAGCTGTTTGCTCTGTCATTTGTCTGTGGAGGACTCAGACAAGGACAGTGATATGCAACCACTCCTGGAAGCTACAGAGCAGACAACTGGAGACTGGGGCTACTGCTACAGAGGCTGCCTTAGGACTCCACTTGTTCCCTCACCCCCATCTTAGAACCACCTATTTTTTAATTCCCTGTGATAGCACCACCAAGCTGCAACATACTGACTGACCCTGTGTTCACAGGACATATATCCATGAAGATTTGAAGCAAATACTGTCAGCCAGCTAGAAGAGAGACTGCCCCATCCACTGCACAAATGGCTGGCAGTGGTAATTTGTAACGCCTGAAGCTGCTCTGAGTTGATGCCATTTTTTATTTTCCTTAATTGTATGAAACATAGATCTCTTTAATTAATGTATTATTGATGTGCAATAATGATAAGAAATCCCAAATCAGTGTTCGGATTGTCAGAGCCTTCCTCCTTGAATTTCTCCTACCCATTTTGTCAATGCCAACAAGGAGCTGAGCCAATTCGGTTTGCATAGCTGCTTTCCACACTATTCCATTGCCATGGAAAAATTAGAAGATCACAGACAGTCATTATCAAAATTTCTGAGGCAAAGTCAGCCTCCAACAATCTAAAAAGGGTCAAGATTAGCCCCATGAAGGAGGCTGCGATTTGTAGTAGCGAAAACAAATAGAAAGCAAAATGATAGCCATGAACTCCAATAACACCGCCTTTTCTTTTTTCAGTTTTCTCAGTGGTTTCCTTGGCAATGCAGGAGTTTTTCTCAAAGAGAGGCTGCAGTTGGCCTTGTGACTGCAAACTGTAAATCCTAATGAAAGTTATCGGAAGGAAATTATTATTATTTATTTTATTTATTCGATTTCAATACCGCCCTTCCAAAAATGGCCCAGGGTGGTTTACACAGAGAACTAAACATGGCATGCTCTCACCACCTAGTGGCCTCAGGCTGCCAAACTCCCAGCTCCCCTTATTCCCTTCTTAGGGAACACAGACAAGCATAAAAACAGAGCGATGGGCAAGACATGCATTGACTATATCATCTGTAAATGAAAGTGCAGTTCAAACGATCAATCCCATACGCTGGTAGTAATGAATGAGTTCAGTCATTTTTCACTTTCTTAACCAGTATTTTCACCACCCATGATTAGGACAATTAAGTTCACAATAACAACTAGAGTAATCTGTTCTCCATAAGCAAAAGGTATTCAAAGACCTGGAGAAGTATTTGTAAATATATAAATAGTGAATGTTATGTATTATAATTTTGACATTTTAATATCTCAATTTTAAATACTCTACAGTCTGATACTCTACCTGGCACCTGATATGCTGATCATGTATACATTAATACATACAATTTTATGTTGAGTTTCTTGTGCCATAGTTGTGACATAGCTATCTGCAATATGAGGCAGGTCCATAGTGCTGTGCTCCTCCTATCTATTGCAAAACATTGCTGACAATTATTAGGTGTCTAAAGTTGTTTCAAGATATCTGGTCTTGTGGTGGCTGAAACATCTTTAATAGCCCTATTAAACAATATTTATTCTGTGCAAAGCTTCAGAGCCTATTTGGCTTTCACTTGCTTCAGTCCAAACTGGACCAAACAGTGTGCTCCCCCTCCCCACTCCTAAACTTACTTACAGGGCAGGAGGCAGTGGCTAACACCTTAACTCACCCTGTAGGCATGCAGCCTTTCTATTCATTTATAATATTTTTATCCCATTCCTCTAGTGCAATAATGCTCGGTACGGCTCACAAAGACGACAAAACAGATAAAACCATATAGCATTCAGTTAAAATTGACTTTCTCTCTCTGTTGTAATGCTAGATCTCTGAGTTGCCCAATGAAGTAGATTGGCAGTAGACCAAGTACTTCCTCACACAACAACTAATTAATGGGTGGTATTCATTACCACAGGATATGAGGATGGCCACTAGCTTAGACGGCTTTAAAAAGGGAAAGAACGTGTCTCTCAGTGGCATTTAGGCATGATAGCTAAATGGAACATCCATGTGCAGAGTATGTCGCTGAATACCAGTTGTCGGCAGGGAGGTTTGTTGGAAGGTTTTAAATAGAATTTATTTCAAAGAAAAGTAGGACATACTATTTGAAATATAAATGGGATGGGGTACTGCTTTTGTTCTGGAATGGATAGGAGCCAAACAAGCTGAAACTTAATCCAGATAAGACGGGAGTACTCTGGGTTGGTAAGACTGATCATCCAAGTAGTGAGGTAAATCTGGTCTCAGATGAGGTCACACTTCCCCTGAAAGTCCACAGTTTGGGAGTGTTTCTGTTGCCACTGGGTGCTGTTTCTGTCCATGCCAGTGGTGTGCGGAGGTGCTTTTTACTAGCTACAGTTGGTACACCATAGACTTCAATAAGTCGGACCTCACCTCAGTCATTCATGCTTTGGCAACATCCAAAGCATTGGATTACTGCAATGTGCTCTATGTGGGGCTGCTCTTGAAGACAGGTTTGGAAGCTTCAGCTGGTCCAGACTGCTGCTGCATGGGTGCAAGTCGCTTCATGAGTGTCACACCCATCCTGAGGCAGCTTCATTGGTTACCAGTCCATTTCTGAGGTAGATTAAAGTTGGTCTTGACCTATAAAGCGCTACACGGCTTGGGGCCTGAGTACCAGTTGGACCTCATTCGCCCATATGAACCTGCGAGGGCCCTCCACTCGGCATCTCAGGCCCTGCTCATGGCCCCGCCACTAACAGAGATCTGGTTAGTGGGGACTAGAGACAGGGCCTTTTCAATTGTGGCCCCTCAGCTTGGAATGCTCTCCCTGAAGAGCTTCGCCATGCTCCCTCCCTTGGTGGTTTTTTAAAAAAAACTATTTAAAACATATTTTTAAAGAGATTTCTGAATGTTTTGTCTGCTGCTTATATCTGGTAGTTCTTTAGTTTTCAGTTTCTAGCTTTCTATTAATAATTTCTTTTAATTTGAAACTTTTAACATTTATAATCTTAAATGTGGTTTTAGTCTGGTCTTCAACTTGTTCAACTTTATTGATGTTTTATTGATGTTGTGAGCCACAGTAGTGCACTGGAGGATCAGGGTATAAATATCTTTAATAATAAAATTATTATTATTATTTGTGACCTGCTGTGAGCTTTCCAGAAGCATATGGTTGGCCAGCTGGGAGCAGGAAGCTGAATGTAATGAACCTTCAGTCTCTTATGTTCCTTTAAGAGTCATGAAAAATGTTAACATGAGAAGAATAATGCACAATTCTGTTCCTGAACATGAGATGAGTGCGGAGAAGACTATAGAATGAGATCTCGACGTTGCCCATCTTTCACCAGAAACAGATGTATGTGTCATCCTTTCCATCTTAAATTTTTGCACCTGGGTCCTTTTTGCTTAAAATGATAATTCTGTCTATAATTGGCTGTTTGGGATCAGTGCAGTACATCTATTATACACTGATGTGTAACCCATGCAAACATGTTATAGAGATTGCACAAAAAGTGGAAAGTGCTCAAAACAATCTGGGAAGAAAATTCCGGTTATGAAGATGAGATCATTGGTGAGCAGTTCGTGTTTGGTACAAGGGAATCTTGACAATGGGCAAGCAAGATCAAGATTAGGCCCATGGATCTCTAAACCTGTCCATGGTTACTTTCATTGGTTAGAATTTAGAACCTAATCCAGAACCTATTACAATAAGTGATTTTTATAGTATATTCAGCATATTTAAAGATTTATATAAAAAGTTATTTTTCTCTCATGACAGAGATTTTATTGTGTGAAAACCATTGAATTCTATAGTTCAGTCTGATGTGGACATACACATATATACACACATGTCCCCTTTCACCAGAACCAGAATAATGTTGCATGAAATATATAAGCAAAGCAACTCATGCTTATCATAATAGCCAATATCAGTTGCACATTCAGTTTACTTGCTGGAGGCAATTAACACTTGCAGGCAGAAAGGTAATGATGAATTGCAGCTGTATTTGGAAGTAAAGATAACCAGTCAAAGAAAAATCATCTTCATTATTATTCATTGTAGCTTAAATGCTGTGAAGGTGAGTTTGTTTATAGCCCTTTAAATGAGGGCGCTCTTCATTTCCCAGGAAGGCATTGATAATCACACATTCAAACCATTTCCCTAGTGATTTTTTTAAAAAGTAGCAGTGATTAACTTAATTTAGATATTTAGACAGACAAGCGGGGGGGGGGGATGTTTCCTTGAACAGGGCTTTGTTTATTTATCTTGCAGGAGCTGCTTTTATAGGAGCAGTCTGTGCTGCAGGGTACTTGCTCTCAATTTATTCAGAGCCAAGACCCATACATAAGGTTAATCCCCGATTTGGAAGTGAAACTCATAATTTCTTTTTGCTGTTTTGGTAAAGCTGTAACACCCATAGTCAGGATTCTGACCCATCCTGTAAAAATAGTGGTTATTATAAAGAGCTAGAAGGGTTTGCAGTTTCTTTGCACCAAGGACAGTCTGCACATCATCTCTTTGTTTGATAAGATTTCTCTAAAAGTAAAATACTCCCACGAGAACACAGATAATCTGAGGCACGAGACAGATAAACCAGCATCTGACAGAGGAGGATATTATCTATACAACCGCATGCCATAGTAAATAATTTGGTTTCCAAGATGTCAGAGTACAAAACTTTGTATCTGCTTTGAGTTTCTAATTACATATTTTAATTCCACACCAGATTATTTGTGTGCAAAACTTAACACTAACGAGGTGGGGTGGGGGGGACAGAAATCTCTGCGAAAGTAGCATCCTACACTAAGGAATATTTTTGATAGCTTGCTAAATATGTTTTAAATTTTCTGCCTTCCTCTCAGGGTGAATGTTCACAGAAGTGTCAAGACATCTTTGTGTTGGAGACTGTCTGCGTGGCTTGGTTTTCCTTTGAGTTCATCTTGCGTTCCATCCAAGCAGAAAGCAAGTGCGCCTTCTTGAAGACCCCACTCAACATCATAGACATTTTGGCTATCCTCCCTTTCTACATTTCATTGATTGTGGATACAGCCTCTGCCAAAAACAGCAGTAAGCCTGGAGGGGGTGGCGGTGGAGTTGGAAATAAGTACCTTGAGAGAGTGGGTTTGGTCCTCCGCTTCTTAAGAGCACTTCGTATCTTATATGTCATGCGATTGGCTCGGCACTCACTGGGACTTCAAACCTTGGGACTTACCGTGCGCCGTTGCACACGTGAATTTGGATTACTACTCCTTTTCCTTTGTGTTGCTATGGCACTCTTTTCCCCACTGGTTTACCTAGCAGAGAGCGAAATGGGAGCCAAGCATGAATTCACTAGTGTTCCCAGCACTTATTGGTGGGCTGTAATATCCATGACAACTGTAGGTTATGGCGACATGGTTCCTCGTAGCATTCCAGGACAGGTGGTAGCCCTGAGCAGTATCTTGAGTGGCATTTTGCTTATGGCTTTCCCTGTCACTTCCATCTTCCACACTTTTTCCCGCTCTTACATAGAGCTTAAAGAAGAGCAGCAACGAGCTGCCAGCAGACAGATTCATCAGGTGGAAGAAAGCGCCAAAACTCAAAATGACGACAGTTCTCAGGGAAAAGACAGCCCACGTCCACAAGGAACAGATGGAGAGATGCATCATGCCGAGACTGAACAGGAAACTAAGAGTTGCTAACTCAGACCAAATTAAAAAGTCTAGCAGCTACAGCATGAAAAAGTGGACAGGTGGATTATTTATATATCTGATCTGAAGCCACCATTAACCTACCTAGAACAGGGTATTAAGCCACAATGAAAGAGAAAGACTGCCTTATGAATAATGACTTAAGTGACCAACCAATCATGTTGCTTAAAGTAATGCTGATGACAATTCAGCTTCTGCTTCCTTAGAGCACCAGAGACTCTTCAGCACCACTATGCATGTGCGCATGTGGTGGGGGTGGGTGGGCAATATTGCTAAAAGCTCCCCCCCTTCCTGTTAAGGGCCCCGGATTCAGTGTGAAATACATGTGCCATTGACTATACATAGGAATTTAGAGCAAAGGACAGATTGCACAAAAATACTGTTTCCCAAACCTTGCATCACTGATGGATTCATCAGTGCCCTTCATAGAGTATGCACAGAAAGGGTAAAAGGCAAATCTGAAAGTAGGGAGATAAAAGGACCTTCTGGTTAACTGCCAAGCTTATCCCTAGTTTACCTTTCTGTTTTAGGTTTTTTCTTCAATAGAAAGAAAATCAATAAACATAATTCTCGCTACCTGCTGACAGATCTGATGTGTGCTTTAGCTCTTTATGCATTATTTAGTGAACATGTAGATTTTACCACAGTAAGCTTTTGCATCCTAACTTGGATGGCAGACATACACAACCTGTTTTCCTTTGCTCAGATTTGATATATATTCTGTTTTAGAAAGACACCCATCTTCCTTTTTCTTTCAATGTTTCTGGTGTCTACAACACCCAGTGGCAGCAGAACCATAGTTCCCCAGTTGGAAGAATTCATCTTTAAGAAGCCTGTGACTGGTTCAGTGGGGTGCAATATCAACACTTCCCCTAGAACCAGAGACTGAGTGGGATGTTCCTTTTTCCCTGGGGCGATCATGGCCTGAAGTTGGGAATACTGCTCTTTGGTGCAGAAAGAGCAATTGAGCTGATACATAACGCAGAGGTAACAGGAAGCACAAGCAAAGTAGAACCAACTAGCACACCTAAGCATGAGGCAAGAGAAGAATATGCAAAAGTTGAACTTTGGACTTTGCAAAAGTTTGTAGAGAAGTGGAAGCACAAGTCATTTTCATTTAGTCTCTCCTGTTTTATGAGACATCTGAAACTGCTTTTCGGATGTAGAACCATGTTTCTGTACAGACTTGTGCTCCATTGGAAGCAAGAGAGTCATGCACCCAAGACAGAGAAAGTGAGCATCCCACTCCATAGGTCTGGTTACATTTGGGAGCACACACCCCATTTCTTCATGACTAACTGTTTCAGCCTCTAGAGATGGCTGCACCAGGACAGCAGGAGCAAGAAAAAAAGAAGAGCCAGCACTCTGCCTTATTTGCTGGCTCTTTGTTCCTCTAGTCAGATAGGAACTTGGCACCTAGTCATTAGCTGGAATCACCCCCCCACCACCACCAAGATGTACCTCAGATTTGAGCAAAAATTAAAAGTACCACTAGCCTACTAGAGAGGGGGTTCTAGCTGAGGGGAACAGTACTGTAAATGAAGAGCAGTTTCTCTTCAATTTCAGTGGTTTCTGGGCAGTGAGGCTGGGAGGAAATGACTTACTCCGCAGCAAACAGAATAGTGGGAGTCAGCTATTAAATTGGCTTCACTGACAAAATAACTATATTTTAAAAATAATGAATTTGCTTCTGTCCTTAGTTTAAAAAAAAACCTACAATTGATCATTTTAAACACAGCTTATAATTGTTGTGCCCTGTTTTATTCTTATTACTTGTTCAAAAACATTTGAAAATAAAGATCGAGACACCTCAGTTTTTGTTTTATAGATCGAAACCATTGTATATCATACTTGAGCTGTAGCTGCTTTAGTTAGTGGACAGCTTTAAATGAGTACTAGGTAAAAGAATCTTTCACAAATATCTTTATTTTATGTATAGTTTTAAGAGCAGCAATGTGTATGTATGAATACTACGACGTCTTGGTAGATATTTCCTCTGCATTTTGGAAACTAGCACAGAATTATTATAGATGCACATATGTCCCATATGACTAGCCCCACCTATGTGGCTGTAGAATCCATGTGACAACAATTCATGCCCACCTATGTGATTGTAGAATGTACAAAGGGAGCATCAATTTCAGGCCAAATGAGTCTTGGGCACAACTTAGTCCTGTACATTAATGGTGTACACCCTCTTTTGTGAAATAGCACTTGAATCAGTGAACTACTACTACTAATATATACCGCTTTTCAACCAAAATTCCCAAAGTCGTTTACATAGATAGTATATAAAAAAATAAGATGATTCCTTGTCCCCAAAGGGCTCATAATCTAAAAAACGAAACATAAGAGAGACACCAGCAACAACCACTGGAGGGATGCTGTACTGGGGTTGGATAGGGCCAGTTGCTCTCCCCCTGCTAAATAAAGAGAATCACCACATTAAAAAGGTGCCTCTTTGCTCAGTTAGCAGGCGGTAGCAGCAGCAGTGTGTTGAGCATCTGGGCAAACCAAGATTAAATCCAAACAAAAGCCTGCCTGAATTATGGGGTCAGGGTGACAATCCTAGAATGAAGGTGTGAAAAACCAGAGCTTGCCCTGCAACAGGAAAACCCACATGAGCTTAAGGCTGAGCTGAATAACATGGCAGGCACTATATAAAATGACAGAAGTGAGCCAACGTGGGGAGAGTCTCTCTTGTGACAGCCTCATCCATCTGCTCAATAGTAAGGGTACTTCCAGACAGTGTAGTGCTTTACTCTGTATTAGAGTGCCAGTCAACAGCTCAGTCAACAGCAATTTCCTTGGGTGCCGGGCCCTGGTGGCATGGAGATTCCCACTTGACATTCCCCACCCACCCACCACAGCAGCCACCCTCCCAACGCAGCTGAGCCTTATGGCATGCTCTGGTTCGCTGGGCAGAGCACACCACTGAGCGTGGCTGAGTCAGAGAGTAGCTGCTGCGGCAGGCGGGAGCCATGCTCTGGGTTGGTGGCAGTGATAAATTTCCTGATCATGGGGCTCAAGGCGATGTGTCTGATCCACCAGCCATAGGGATGGCATTGTACTCAGGCTGATTACTGCTAGGAGGATCAGTACAGGAGAACAAAACATGGAACTCCCCCCTGTTGTGCCCATCTCTGATGATACTGAAGTGTCCCCCCTCATGCTCCCATTTTTGGCACTCCATTGGCTGCCCTGGTCACTGTGGAAGCACCATCTGGAAGCTCCCAGAGAAAATGCTTGACATTTCTGTTGGCATTACACACAACTTCCTACATCTTGCAAATACATTTACTAGCATTAACCTTGACTATCCATCTGCCAGTCATAAATATCCCTTCTTGATATTCAGTCAGGATACAATAGTGTCCTGAAGCATGAAGGTATCCTTTTTAGCTTTGGAGGAATCTACACCCTTCAGTTTTCATCAGCTTAGGTAACGTTAGGCACTCCTATTTTTGTGCTTCTGAAAAGCTCTTGTAGGAATTAATAAAATATTGTAATTTTCACAGCAAAATAGCAGCAGCTGCCGCTTTAATCCATTCACTGCTACGCCAATGGGAGCTTTAGATAATGGCAACTAGCACAAACAGCACAGTCTCCATTGCATTCAGTGTTCTAGATAAAAGAAATGTCATTCTCCTGTTTTACATCCAAAAAGTGTTGGCTGAGTTAAAAGCAATACACTGTTGCTTGTTGAAAGTCAAGGGAAGAGGAAAAACAGGCCATGCTGTTGTACAAGCCAATTTTGTGCTGGGTCATTTGGATCCTCAGATTATCAACTTTCTGGAAAGCAAGTCATCATATATATAGGGATAAAATTTGGCTCAAACTTCAGACTGATGAATTCAACTGCAGTTTTAGAGGGATTCTAGACCTGGGCCATAAAGGAAGATTAAACCAGGCTGAGGACTGCTGGAGACATGCCCCGTGCAGTGTAGCAGAAGCCTTTGTCCTCTTTTTAAGTGAGCTAAATTTTCACACATTTGTTTACTCTGCATGGGTGGTGAAGACTTAAAAAAATTAAAAACATCTCCTGGCTTTTCCTGCAGAACAAGTGAAATTATTTGACAGGTATTTGTGTCTCATGGCTCCAAATCCAAGAGAGTCATGTTAAATTTTTAGTAGGACTGGTTTTTCGCTGGATCAAGGGCTATGTATTATTGAACATAATTATAATATATACTCCATTTGTGTTAATGTACACCTTCCCTTATTCCATACCAATATGGAATAAGTTAACTTTTACAAAATGATTGCAACATTAGCTGCAGCTGACATGAAACCTTGGGTGAGTCACTGTGGATAGCGGTTGACATCCTGACTAAATTAATTAGAGGAAGTTCTACTGAAACGTAGTAGCCCTCTAAAATAACTCCAAAGTAGTACTACTGAGTAACAGTCTATGTCAGCCAGTGTGCTGGATTTTCATTCTTGGTGCAAAGTCCTACTCAGCAAGGATAAACTACCTAACTGAAGCCTTGGGCAAGCCAGGCATTCTCTCTCAGATGCAGTTATCCATCCATAAAATGCAAATTTTAAAACAGCACATTTTAAAAATGTGCTAAGTAAATAATCAATGATTTTTTAATATTCTAGGCAGACTGAGAATTGAGTGCGAAGAAATACATGATGCTATTCAGGACATAAGAATTCCATTGTAGCTTTCTAAATCTAGTACAGTCAATCCCTGACAGTTAGCAATTAAAGAATACTATGATAGGAAAGAGAAGAACGGAATGACCAGCAGCAACGTGGATGGACTCAATTATGACAGCAATGAATACACCACTGAGAGCCCTTAAAGGCCAAGTTGAAGACAGATCATCCTGAAGCGAACCTATCTATGTGGTAGCTAAAAGTCAACACTGACTTGACAGCACTTAATCAATCAATCAATCAATAGTCTAACCTTTGATCAGTACAGTATATGGATTCTGTTAAGTTCTGGTTTGCTTAAGTATGCAAGAGCATGTACACAGAAAAATCACCACCCCCATATTTATTTTGATGTCTATTATCAAAGATAATAGACACCTGGGGAAAGGTAACAGAACCTGGAATTCTACTGCTAAAGTACCCTCTGAAACCCATCAAAAAGCACTTTCTTCCAGTCTTAGATTTGAAAGGAGCAACAACAAAATAATGAATGTGTTCATAAGTGGTTGGTTTATTTTTTTAAAAAAATCAATGCAACTGATAAACAGCTTGAATGCCATTGAAATATACCATACATTCAACGGAGAGATGCATTTAAAATTATTTCTATCTACATTCTGAGGTGATCACTGACACAATTTCTTAAAACATGTGCTTTATAGCTTTCTGAAGGAAGCAGTTCACTGACAACTGAGGTGTCCTTTATATGTTCTCCCTTTCCAAGGGAGAACATGATGCAACCATAACGACAGGGATCAATCACAGGGGTCTTTCCCATGAAGTCAGCAGCCTATGGGGGTGCTAATCCCCAAAAAAGACCCATATGACTGGACTCTATCCGTGTGGTTGGGCCACTGAAACATTCTTCCAGTCACAGAGAAGCTGCTCATACATGAGGAGTCCTCACACAGCTAGGAAGGCTCCTGAGATAGCTGTGATCATACTGGAAACCACTTATGTTAGTTAAGGTAAGTCTTAAAGAGATCCTTGATCCTTCCCCTAAATATCTTGCCATCTGAAATTCTCCTGAATTTCAGGAGAGGTCACAGCTATCCATGCTTTTTAAATGCCACAAATAAAAGATGTATTTAGATTTACCAACATGTCTTCCAGGATTTGCAGCTCCAGTATATGAAGGAAGTATGTTCATACAGAGCCTATGTTTTGGGGTCTCAACAAGAGCTAGTTATGAACCTGTGCACAGCATTCCAGAAAGTGAGTGGGGTGGAAGAGAAATACAACTAAATTTACCTTCAATAATACCTGTTATACAAAGAGTTAATGGCAATATGCGCCTACACAGGCTAAGCTCACTTGCACTCTTTTATATATATACACACACACAACCAAGAACCCCTTTTCAAAAAACAACGTGAGAAGAAAAGAGGCTATTTCCCATATAAAAATAAAGCCTAGCGGTGCAGGTTATTCTAAAAAAATCCTGTTGTACAAGTATAAATACAATCCTCATTGCAGCAGCATGCTAGGGAAATAGAACCATGGTGGAAATTTATAATTTAAAAGACAAATGCCCAGGTGTTCTAACACAGCCAGAACATTTGTGAAAAGGAGAGCAATGAAACATTCATATTCTGCCATTGCACATAACATCAGCTTGGCAAGGTCACTTCAGGCATAAGGGAATAAGCATGGGAGCCAATCAATAGCACGTAGTCTGAGGTCGACCATAATGCTTCATGCCAAGCTCTCGATAAAGCCGCTTTCCTGAGGTTTGGTTTATTTGCTAGTCACCAGCAGGGAGAGACCCACTACAGATACTGCAGGGCAGGAGAAGCCTACCCTGATTGGAGGACAGGCTGGTATTCTGTGCCTCCAGCTGCCACATTGGCACCATTTGCCCCTCAGACATGGAGGGTTTCACCTGTAGAAGAGGGAGCCCAGCCAATTTGAGGTTTTTCTGTACTTGACAGTTAAGGAATCAGAAAACCAACGTACAAGTGCAGAAGGCAAATAATTCCTTAAAAATAAAGACTCCTGATAGGCATTCATGGCACTGCGATGACAACATCTTTCTGTCTCTTCAGCACAGAGAAGATTTGGCACAGCCAAATGCATATCAAGAAGGGAGTACGCCCAGTTGAAAACCATTCTTGTAGATTAGACTTGCAGGTGTGCAAAGTTATATATCCTTTGGAGTAGCTTTATGAAATAATCACAAGAATTTAATGCCATTCCGTAGCAGTATTTATCAGACAGTGAGGAGTGTGTGTTTCTGGGCTACCACAGATCTCTAAGGTGACAGTATAGCTCCTGAAATGCAACATGATTACATATTGACCTCATGGGATTGAAACAAGTTCTTGGCAACTGGCCAAAGGCAGGGAGCTTGAAAATGGAACACTTTAAGCTGTATAGTTCTTGCATTCCAAATCAAGTCCTCAAAAAAGGACATGCGCACATCTGACATTTGCAAACACACTTTGCACAATTATCCTCACGGACATGGCACGCAAGCAATAAGCAGCCCACCTGCTTTTTCAGTCTCTCACCATCTCAGTTACTCTTCAGTATTTGGCTACTGCAAAGATTTCCCCCAGAACACAAAATGGGCTCATTTGGCATTAAATAATACTCAGAAGTCAAGCTTCTGGCTCCCCCCCACCCCACCCCCTCAAGAAGAGAAGCCTGCTCATATATCATTAGTAAGCCTGTTCTTCAGAGTGGCTCTTTCCTATGCTTGTTGTCTCCCTTCACCTTCTAAGAGCAGGAGGATAAAACTGGACATTTTTGTTAAGATGCAGTTATACTGACAGCACCCCCATTGCCAGTACAGCATGTGCAGTAAATCCTGCACTGGTTCTCTTAGCATCGCCTATGGGGTCTCTCAACCTGCTAGATATTTCTCCCTCAGTCTTCTCACGACAGCAGCAATTTCAAAAACAAGGCTACTAGTGCTACTGAGTTACATCGGGCTCCTTCCTTCCCTTCTCTCTCTACACCAACAAGTTTACTCCTTCCTAATCTGTATTTTCCATTTGGCCATAGCATCACCACAGCCACTTTGATCTATTCAACAGTCACACTGTTCCAGCAGTGTGTATGTATAGGCTTACTTGATACATTTATACTAAATAAAACGTTATCTCTTTATACCATTCACCACTCCCTTCCCTTCCTACGCAACTCATGCCACCCCCAGCACCACACCCATCCTTGATCAAGTGTACTCACCATCTATAAAAGCAATTTTGCACTTCTGATTTTGATGAATACATTGCCTTCATAAGTCACATCCGAAATATTTAATAGATATTCCAAAAGTACTGCCCATATACATTTTATATAAATAGGTAAAAGCTTCAGACAAAATATTCTCTGATACTTGTAACTCAAATTTTCTTTTTAAATAGCTTTGAAAATACTAACATCCAGCCCTTGTGAACCACACATACACAGAGAATAAGACGCATAGGTATGTCCATATATACAAAAAAGAAGAAAATCCATTCCAATGGGTATGCAACCCAAAAGGAAGCAAATCATTAAGAATAATGCCAAGTATGGTGCCCTTCTATGGTTCCCATGTTTGATTCTTCTATTCCCAACCCATCAGAAACACAGTATTTACAAGTGGGAGTGCAGCTGCAAGGCTGGTTCCAAATGTTGTTGACTTATGGCTGCTTCTAACTTGTGCTTCAAAGTGCCTTTGTACTGACTGGGTGGGTTGTGTGCGAAGTCAGCTTCTGCGGGTAGCAGCTGTAGAAGTAAACTTGCGCCAGGATAGCCATATCCACAAAAACCTGGAGAAGTCCACAAATGGAGAACTGGAAAGGAGCCTGATTCAGGAGGAAGTACACAGTCTTGAAGGTGTCACCACTAGTCCACATCAGCACCATCTTGACACTTAAAAAGGAAGGGGAAGCAAAGCATTTAGAAATGGAAAATTGGGGAGGGAGGACACATTATGCCAGAAAACTACATCATGGTGGCAATCTAGTCAAAACAATCAATTATGGGAGGATAAGAAGTGGAGAAGAGAGATATCATCAACCTTTAAGATCTCCTGATCTAATGCTTGCTAACATTAAAGGCTAGAGAAATCATTTGTTAATTCCTTTACAAAGTATACAGTTATGTAGTTATCTAGTTCATATTAAACAAATCTAACCAAACTAATGGAACATGACTACAAATAAATAAAGTAAAATGTCCTCCAGCATCAGGTTTATAGACTTATACTTTAATTTTTCAAATGCACACTTGCATAAATAATAAGACACTTAAAAGTGTTTTCAAATTGGTTTAAATATGCAATGTAGATATACGCTCTTGGTCGCTGACACAGGAATTCTGCACAGCATATCATAATTCTTCTCTTACAGATGGTAAGCAGAGTCTTGGAGATGATGACAACTAGCCCAGGGCCACAGAGAGAATTTATGACCAAGCTGGAATTTTAACTCACATTTTCCAGGTCCTTCCCCACCCTCCATTTATTGGTTTATAGCTCATCCCAAAACACCACTCTGATTGTGCATGTACAGTGAGGGAAATAAGTATTTGATCCCCTGCTGATTTTGTCCATTTGCCCTCTGACACAGAAATGACCAGGCTATAATTGGAATGGTAGGTTTATTGTAGCTGTGAGAGACAGAATAACAAGAAACAAACCCTCAAAAGCCCAGTGCCCAAAAGTCAGCGATGGATTTGCATTGTAGTGAGGGAAATAAGTACTCGATCCCTTCACAAAAGATGTCTTAGTACTTGGTGGCAAAACCCTTGTTGGCAATCACAGAGGTCAGACGTTTCTTGTAGTTGGCCACCAGGTTTGCACACAACCCAGGAGGGATGTTGTCCCACTCCTCTTTGCAGATCCTCTCCAAGTCAGAAAGGTTTCGAGGCTGATGTTTGGCAACCAGAACCTTCAGCTCCCTCCACAGATTTTCTATGGGATTAAGGTCTGGAGACTGGCTGGGCCACTCCAGGACTTTCATGTGCTTCTTCTTGAGCCACTCCTTTGTTGCCTTGGCTGTGTGTTTTGGGTCATTGTCATGCTGGAATACCCATCCACGACCCATTCTCAATGCCCTGGCTGAGGGAAGGAGGTGCTCACCCAAGATCTGACGGTACATGGTCCCGTCCATCGTCCCTTCGATGCGGTGAAGGTGTCCTGTCCCCTTAGCAGAAAAACACCCCCAAAGCATAATGTGTCCACCTCCATGTTTGACGGTGGGGATGGTGTTCTTGGGCTCATAGGCAGCATTCCTCCTCCTCCACAGACGGCGAGTTGAGTTGATGCCAAAGAGCTCGATTTTGGTCTCATCTGACCACAATACTTTCGCCCAGTTCTCCTCTGGATCATTCAGATGTGCATTGGCAAACTGCAGACGGGCCTGTACATGTGCTGCCTTGAGCAGGGGGACCTTGCGGGCACTGCAAGATTTCAGTCCTTCACGGCGTAGTGTGTTACCAATTGTTTTCTTGGTGACTATGGTTCCAGCTGCCCTGAGATCATTGACAAGTTCCCCCCGTGTAGTTCTGGGCTGCTTTGTCACCGTTCTCATGATCATTGCAACTCCACAAGGTGAGATCTTGCATGGAGCCCCAGACCGAGGGAGATTGACAGTTATTTTGTGTTTCTTCCATTTGCGAGTTATCGTGCCAACTGTAGTCACCTTCTCACCAAGCTGCTTGGCGATAGTCTTGTAGCCTTGTCCAGCCTTGTGCAGGTCTACAACCTTGTCCCTGACATCCTTCGACAGCTCTTTGGTCTTGGGCATGGTGGTGAGTTTGGAAGCTGAGTGATTGCTTGCTTCTATGGACAGGTGTCTTTTATACAGGTACTGTAACAAGCTGGGATTAGGAGCACTCCCTTACAGAGGGTGTTCCTCATCTCAGCTCGTTACCTGCATATATTGAAAAGACACCTGGGAGCCTGAAATCTTGCTGGTTGATAGGGGATCGAATACTTATTTCCCTCACTACAATGCAAATCCATCACTGACTTTTGGGCACTGGGCTTTTGAGGGTTTGTTTGTTGTTATTCTGTCTCTCACAGCTACAATAAACCTACCATTCCAATTATAGCCTGGTCATTTCTGTGTCAGAGGGCAAACGGACAAAGTCAGCAGGGGATCAAATACTTATTTCCCTCACTGTATACAGAGGATAAGATAGGTGTCCCTAAGTAACAGCTCATTAAAAGGAGGCCCTAATGCTGTATCAACTAGAAGGTCCTTGTGCAGTCTTAATTCTACCTCTTATCCTTGCTTTTAAACTATATTTGTGAGCTCTAGAGCACAATATTATCCTGGCTTTCCTCCCTGTTCAAGTGTGAGAATAAAGTGAAGGGAGTTTGAGATAGCTTTTATAGTTTAAAAATAAATACAATGTTTTCATTAACGCACTCTCAGTAGTGAGAGTCAAAAACATTGCCAGTTTTTAAGTGCCTGTAACAGTTTTAATGTATTATAAATGGACAGTCTTTCTAATGGAATGATAAGGAGCACCCAGTAAAAGCTTTGGAGTTCATTGTTATAACCTAAAAGATATTATGCAACATGCATGAAATATAATTGTAAGTGGGGAACACTTCAGATTGTATTAGAATTAAGCAGATGCAACCATGTGTATGACAAAGTCAGGACAAGGGCCAATGTGTGCCTAACTAATGAGAGAGAAAAGGGAACCAGAGACAGGAGTGAGATGGGACACGTTGAGATTCTGATCAGCAAGAACTAAAAAGTAATGTGCAGCGTAATCCAGGGTGTGGTAACTAAGTAGTAAGTATTAGTGGAACTTGATGCCTAATAAAGTGTCTTCAGGATCACAGCCTACACCGCCAACCTGGGCTCAATGAAAACAGCTGTGATACTGATCATAATTGTTCATAATAGAAGCTTATTATGGCCAAGGTCATATAATATTCTTCCACAAGATTAATAATGCTTAAAGATTAACAACCCTAAAGGACGGCAGTGTGGTGCTGCAAGACTGATATGCAGATTCTTCTTCAAGGGCATCCAGAGGTCTGCTTCCCTAGTGTTGGTCATTGCAAGCCCAGGAGCCAAAATGGAATACTTCTTAGAAGAGGGAACTGCACTCATTTGAGCAACTGTCAGTGGTGGTTGCTCACAAATACAATCTGTTCTGAAAAATGTCTGGAAGTGCCCTTAAGTCCACACGATGGCCACAACCAAGCAAACTACATAGAAATCATGCAGTCAACTAGGACTTCCCACAACATTCCACCCCACCCCCCATAGAAACTGCCAAGCTGGCTTGCTGTATGAGCCAACATGCTTCATGCAAGAGGAGAAACTGCTGAACACTCTGGATGTGTGTGCAGAACCCCATTGCACAAACTGTGGCCAAGGGCAGTGATAAAAGGTTCTGCAGCGATATGAGGTACAGATCTGAGCCAGAGGAAAAAGACTACAGTTGTACAGGTACAGAGCATTTCCCAACCTATGTTGATAATCAGTAGGTTCCTGCAAGGAATCCTGCATGTGCTTTGAAACCTTCTCAAGTTTAAGATAACTTTCTATAGAATACAGCTTCTAAGCTAGAAAAGATTATTATTATTACATTTATATCCCGCCCTTCCTCCAAGGAGCCCAGAGCAGTGTACTACATACTTAAGTTTCTCTTTCACAACAACCCTGTGAAGTATTCATCAGCATAACATTTTCTCACAGAGCTTGTGTAAAATTCATTACATAACTCTGACTTATTGAGATTTACACACACACACACACACTTCTACTATAAAGGAAGTGAAAACTTAAAAATGGATACTTGGACATTCTAAATTACCATAATTTGAAAACAATGAAAAAATTTCAAGACTTCCTCATCTTATAAACTTTAACTACTACCTTTTACATGTTGCATAGCCCACCCCACAGCCTATTGGCATATTAAGCTTGCAACAAACACAAAAGGGTCAAAATGTTTACAGAATTCTGAGATCATTTTATTTATCAATCCTTTGTATTTCAAGCCCACTTAAAAAAACAAAACACAATCACAAGGATAAAAAGTAAACCATTTGTGACAACTCCCAATTTAATAAAGTGCATCTTGGCCAGAGGGCCAGAAAGGCGGGGGCGGGGGGCGGCTGCCTCTTCTCATGCTCAGGAACTCATCTGATACAATTAATGACACTGGAAATTTCTGCTTCATATGTGACCACATTGATGATATTATTCTCTCTTCACTGCACAAACCCTTCAGAATAATGGAAGTTTTTGCATATATCAAGGGAAGCTAGACCTGGATTTGCAGCCCCAACCATTTTTCTCCCTGTTCAATCACATCAGAGTTGTATACAGGAGAAGGGGACTTTTGTGTGCTGAATAAAGTGTTGCCGTCTGTGAAGTCCAACAGCTGCTCAGAATTATTCTTATTTTTGAGGGAAAGAGGAGGAAATCACAAAAGGAAAACCCAGATAGAGAGGAAGCTAGAAGTAGCACACAATCTGCCTGGAAGCAAGAAAGAAGCCAAGCGCATGGACAGATAAGGAGGATTTCATTACACAAAGGTTATTTCCCCCATTTCGAGCGGCTGTTCTACAGAACAAATTTTCTTCTCCATTAGTGGAAGGGGGTAGAGATATGCAACAATGCAATCATTTCATGAATGATACAAAAGGCATTTTAACAAACTGGAAATATGCTAAGGAGGCTGTAATCCAATCCAAAGGCTCTGGCTAACTTCAAAAAGATCATGTCCAGACTGTCTAGAAGACACATTTTAGCTACGAAATGTCTGAGATCTATGTTGCATGCAAATTCAAACATCTAACTGGACTGTATTGATTGTAAAATGCTAACAGGGGAGCATTTAATCTGATCCAACTGTTTCCCCATAAACCAGCATTTCAACACTGGACTATAGAAAGTATTAAAAAAAACCACATAGCCAAGACGCTATAGATTCTGCAAGGGCAAAACATATTTATGCAATTTTGTAGTCGCAGAATTTCAAAGTTTCTTGTGGAGAATGAGAGCCTACTGTATTACTGCATTGGTCAACACAAGGGCAATTACCCAAAACTTGGGAGATGCCACCCGGTGGAATTGTACTGGTGGTCCTACAAACCCAACACTCACACTATGCAGCCTACTGAATGATAGTTCTACCGTAGATTCCAAGTTTTCCAAACAGCACAAAGCAAATTCTGCTCTGCCAGATTACATAAAACTAATACGGCAGCATAAATTTATGTGTCAATCAATGTATCAATGACACGACTAGGAGGACTCTTATCACAGAATCTAGTATTTCCGGTTGCAGACTGAACTGTTTTAGTGCTGATATCCCAGGGGGTCTGCATGCAAGCCCCTAGACCTTTCTGGTCACCCAAGGACCCATCCATTAGGCACATGTTTTCCTGACAGCCACTGAAGCCATTAACAAGGCAGCAGTGCTAGGCAGGGATCAGCGGCGTGGTGACCTGTGCTGCACCATGGCTGGTTAACTAGTAAGAGGTGCAAGAGTAACATACGGCTTTGCAACACCACATATGCCAGAGGGAACTAAGGAAGCGGGAGCTGCTCTGAAAGAGATGTTATTGCCAGAGGCTCAAGCAACAAAAATAGCACTTCCCAGCGATGTAATTCACTACCATGGTATCCAGTGACAACACGCCTCCCTGATACAAGTGCCTTTCTCATATTTGAGCTTTTAAAATTGCTAGTTTAGACAATGGTATGCAAATGCAGCATTCCAATTATGCAATGCAGAAAACTTCATTTACCACAAACAAGGGATTTTCCAGCAGTAATTACATGTAAGCTGAAAATATGACAGGATGAGTATCTATTATGTGACTGCAGTCACTTCTCAGAAAAACATCCTGTGCTTCTCTTACTGGAGACTAGGTACTCTCTTAGTCAAGTGTTTCTTTAAAAAGTACTACAAGATATCCAAGATACTACCCTTGTGAGCTACTGGCCAAAAACACGAACATTAGCCAAGGAAAGAGAAGTTTCCTTCATTCCTCATACTTTGTGTGTCATGTCTTACACTACAAAGAAAACATAGTATGTTGTCTCTGGGGGGGGGATACCTAAAGAATGTGCTACACCAACCACTTCTAGGATTTTTCTAGAACTAACCAGATCATGGCCCATACTCAGTTTCATACCATTTTCCCCCCAGTGGCAGGAAATAAACATAGTTGTTGCAGGGAACCAAGACATCTTGCTACAAGAAAACTGTTTTCTTGTACTCATATTTCCAAGGAGTCAAAACAGTATTTTGTCAATGTGAAATGACTCGCACATCCAGCTACTACTGTTATTGTAACAGATAGTGTGGTCTAGTTGTGCAAGTGTTATAGCATCTCTTGGCCAGCACCCATGATATCATACAGCCACATCACTGTATATACACATCTACAAAAAGACAACATAAGGAAGTCATTTGCGTCAAGTTTGTGTGCTGCAATATAGAGGAATTATCTTCTCCCCCGCCCCCCACTGCATGCTCATCAGTGCTATAGGATAAAGGTCAGGTTACCTATAACTTTGGTTCTTCTAGTGGTCATCTGGGCTTTTATACTTCTGGGCTTCATACATGCACAGAGACCACATCGAGAACTTTCCAAGCTTCTCAGCTCCTGCTTTTTTGGTGGGAACCCCACCCCCACCACTATGTGCAATTGAACCTCTCCTGATCCCCTCAGTCAAGGGATCCTCCCGAAAGAGACCCGGTAGGGAGGATGAAAGAGTATGTAAAAGCCCAGATGACCACTAAAAGAACCAAAGTTACAGGTAAACAAACTGCCGTTCTTCGATGTGGTCTCTAGCTTTTACACTTCTAGGCATGTAACAAGTTGCCTTACCTGGAGTGGGGCTGTAGCTGAAAATAAACTGCAGAACTGCTTTGCTGAAGCTGGCATCCCTTCGTGCTTGGGTATCTATTGCTGGATGAAGGAGTGTGGTATTGCCCAAGTGGCCACTTGACCGATGCCCTCCAATGGCACCGTTGTATCAAAGGCTACCAAAGTGGTCATGGTTCTGGAGAACTTATAGTCAGTGGTGGTTGTTTTTGCAAGTTTATAGCATATGTCAATTGTAGATTATTATTATTATTTATTACATTTATAAACCGCCCCATCCAGAGGCTCTGGGCGGTATACAATAATTTTTAAAAAGACATAAAACCCATAATTAAAACAATGCTAAAACAAAAATGATTAAAACTATTTAAAACCAATTAAAATACTTTTAAAAACAACAACACTTTATAAGCCTTGGAAGGCCAGGCCAAATATATAGGTTTTTAGGGATCTCTTAAAGGCCGAAAGCGAGCCTAAACTGCGGATATCTTCCGGGAGTGCATTCCATAGACCAGGAGCAGCTGCAGAAAAGGCCCGGTTCCGAGTCACCACTAGACGTACAGGTGGCAACTGGAGACGGACCTCTCCAGATGACCTCAACGAGCGATGGGGATCATACCGAAGAAGGTGCTCTATAAGGTAACCCAGACCCAAGCCGTTCAGGGCTTTAAAGGTAATAAACCAGCACTTTGTATTTCGCCTGGAAACATATTGGCAGCCAGTGCAGCTGTTTTAAGACAGGCATAATATGGTCTCTCCAGGTTACCCCAGAGACCAATCTGGCTGCCACATTTTGAACTAACTGAAGTTTCCGAACTACGTACAAAGGCAGCCCCACGTAGAGCACATTGCAGTAGTCAAGCCTGGAGGTTACCAGCTCAAATGTGTGGCCAGCAACATGAGTTGGTCCTGAAGCTAGTTGGGATAGGCCCATAGTTGTCATGGCCGCTATGAACTCCTGAGCCGCACCAGACAAATCAGCCTCACAATGGATATTGAAGTCACCCAGAACCAAAGTCTGGGTGACTCCGACACCAACTCCGAGACCAGCTCCGTCAGCTCAGTTTGGAAGTCGGCTGGGCAGCGGGGTGGACGGTACACCAACAGAATCCCCAATCTATCCCTAGTTGCCAGCCTTAGAAAGACACACTCAATATAAGTCAACTGTCGCACAGGGGCCCTGGTAAGGGAAATGGTATCCTTATGCACCACAGCCACTCCACCACCACCCCCGCCCACATCCCCTAGCCTGCTCCACAACAGAGTAGCCTGGTGGAAGAAGCTGAGCCCAAACTGGGCCACTAGCTTCCCCCATCCAGGTCTCAGTTATACAAGCCAGGTCGGCTCCCTCATCCATGATCAAGTCATGGATGATTTCAGTCTTATTCTGAACCGACCTGGCATTGCAAAGGAGCAAGACTAGGTTCTGTGGGAAGTTGGAACTGCTCCCCGAGGCCAGAGAGCTGGCAGCCGGAAGTGGAAACAGCAACTAAATTACTGGTTTCCCTTCCCCTGTAACGGCCAGCTGCTCTGCCAACGCCAATTCTTCTATTCCCCACCACGATAGTAATAGCTGCCCCGAGCCACTGGACACACAGCCGGCATCATTCTTGGCAAAGAGGCACCTTTTAATGTGGTGATTCTCTTTTATTTAGCGGGGGAGAGTAACTGGCCCTATCCACCCCCAGCACAGTACCTCTAGTGACTGTTGCTGGTGTCTATCTGATGTTTCTTTTTAGAATGTGAGCCCTTTGGGGGCAGGGATCCATCTTATTTATTTATAATTTCTCTGTGTAAACCGCCCTAAGCCATTTTTGGAAGGGTGGTATAGAAATCGAATAAATTAATAAATTAATAAGTGTGAGTCCAGAAAATCTCAACCAAGCATGCATGTATATAGTTATAGAAGTAGCCATAAGCTTGGTTGCACATTCAGTGGAGTGCCTGGCAGAGTAAAGTTCTTGTTTGGCTAATTATGAAGTCTCTTTAAAGGAACACCTTGGCTGGGTCTCTCTTGTCCTGTGGTAGGAGATCTAGGAAGGAGTATATCTACTCCCCAAAAAATTTATTGTAGCACAAATTATAACCCTGATATTTGGCTTTAACATAAGCACAAAAGAACATAAGAGCACCCTGCTGGATCAGGCCCAAGCCCATTTAGTCCAGCATCCTGTTTCACACAGTGGACCACCAGATGCCACTGGAAGCCCACAGGCAGGAGTTGAGGGCATGCCCTCCCTCCTTCTGTTACTCCCCTGCAACTGGTACTCAGAGGCATCCTGCCTTTGAGGCTGGAGGTGGCCTACAGCCCTCCGTCTAGTAGCAATTGATAGACCTCTCCTCCATGAAGTTATCCAAACCCCTCTTAAACCATCTTGGTGGTTGGCTTTCTTTAGAGGTCAAGTACCACCGTTGGCCAAACATATCCAGCTTTCTGCCTTCCTTGTCTCCTGGATTAAAGATGAATTTTCCTTTAGACCTTGTCAGTGCAGCTTCTACTACCACTGAGTTTGGTGTAGGATGTTTGGGTAGGAAGGTGGAGAATCATCCTCCGATAGTAAAAATTCTCTAATCGTTTGGTAGGTTGTGGCAGAAAAGATGACTTTTTCCAATAGTTTTTTATTATCTCCATGAGAGCAGAGTTCATGGGCAAGGAGGCAGGGACTTGGGCACCCGCATCTATGAGGCCTAAGACCTTATCTATGTCTCCCTTCTGTTGTTGGTCCAACTACACCCCTAGGGCAGAGGCCATTCTGGCTATGTAGTCAGAATATAATTTAAGATCTTCTGATGGTGAAATAGGCTTCAGGTCTATTTCAGGTCATAACTGAAAGGGAAAAGATCCTGTGAAAGTTATTTCTGAGTAAGAGGCGTGCCTCTCCTCCTCCTCCAAGTCATCTCTATCAGAGTCTGATTGTTGACTATCCATCTGCAGTTGCCACCAGCTCATCTGGTGGCTACTTGGAGACGGGCCTTCTCCACTGCTGCCTCAAAGCTATGGAACATGCTCCCTGCTGAAAAGAGCCTCCCCATCTCTGACAACTTTTTAAAAGTCTTTAAAGATGCATCTGTTCACCCAGACTTTTAATTAAATATTGTTTTAATAGTTTTAACATTGTCTTAAAACATTGTTTTAAAATTTAAATTGTTGTAATGCTTTAACTTTTACTGTATCGTTTATTTATTTTTAAATAATGTTTTAATTTTTGTTATTTATTTTAACTGTTAACTTTTTCTATTTGTTTGCTTTGTTGTAAACCGCCCAGAAACATGAGTTTTGGTGAGTATAAAAATATGTTAAATAAATAGATAGATAGATAAATATCCTTGGAATCTTGGCCCTCTGGGGCAAAGGGATTCAGAAGATGTTCAGGTAGTTTCGACGGAATAGGTGTAGGCTGATTGGGTGGCAGCACAAGCACAGTAGAGCCCATGGCTGGTGGATGTGGCTTCTGAGACTGCACAAGCACTTTGGTATGCATATTGCCACCTACCCCGCATGTGCCCTGTTGCACTTCTTGACATTGAGTCCTACATGGGCTACCTGTATGTTCTAGAGAGTGAGACCAAGACCTTGACAAATAGCCGTGAGATCTTGTATAGGACTGGTACCTATCTGGATACGGGTTGTGGCAGTCATTATACGAGTCTCTTCTGTCCATTTCTTCTCTGTATCAATAGCCCTTTCTATACCAATCACCTATGTGCCAGCCTCTATTCTGTGCATAATATAGATCTGGTTGGTAGTAGTCCAAGTAGACTGAATCCATGGGGGAAACAGTCCCTGTGGTCCCAAGGCATATAGTATTGCTCATACTGGTCCCTGCATCTGTCTGGTTCTCAGGTTCGATGTCTTCCCAACCCACTAGCTGGCAGCATTAAGTCTCAATTCCTGTCCCTGGGATCCAAATGTTCGCTCGAGTCTGAAGAATGTGGCCAGGTGGGATGATACTCTGAAGAATTCTCTGCATCCGATGCTGCACTCGGTACCAAGACTGGTGATGGAGGATGTGTTGGGACCTTCCATTTCAATCCAACTGCTTTGGTACATATGGTTGCTTCAGTCCAGGCCAGCATCCCAAGGCGTTGGTGGCTGTGGGTCTGTCAGGCCCATGGAATTTGACTGCGGGTACAAAGTCTTCTTTTCTTCAGTTTGAGAGGGACTGTGGCAGTGTCCAATGGCCACTTCTGCTTCAGCAAATGAGGAAGGTTTTATCCCGCAGGCAACAGGGGTAGTAGCCTCTTCTTCAGTGCAGTGGCCAGTGCAGGCATGGCTGATGGACAAGTGACTGGCATGGGTTTTGAGGACAAGGCAGTTGGAGTGTAGGCCAGTGTGCTCAGTGTCAGGCACAGGATCTCTCATGGTACCAAAGTTATCGGTACTGGTATGGATTTTGGGGGATGCAGTGTCACCAAGTATAGGGCCATTGTTTGAGTTCCCGATGGAGCCTCAGCAGTTGAACAAGACATGGTTGAGCCCCTCGAAGCCACAATTTGTTGTGAAGAACAGGGGGCTTATTCCAACAAACCTGAGCAAAGGTGAGACACTCTATTCTTTCTGGCCTACTTAGTAAATTTCTGGCAATGGGAGCAAGTCTCAACTACACGTGCCTTGCCAAGGCAAAAAAAAAAAGTTTCTTGCTGTGTGTGTCCCACACACAGTTTGGTCCCACAACAGGCATACTTCTTGAAAACTACCTTACTCGCCATGCAATTAGGAAGATTTTATCAAGCCTCCCTCTGCAGCCAGGGAAAGGGGGGGGGAATAACGGGGGTGGGGATAAAATAAAAAACCGCTAACAGGGGTAACTACATGAAATAAAGTGAATTTGAAGCAACAGACCAATAGAAGCCAAAAAAGAAGAAGAAGAAAATGAAGGATTTTTGTTCTTTGTTTTTACTTGCAGAAGCTCAGAGAGTGCCCCAATGGTGTCGACAGAAGCATGGACAATGAAGGACTGAGGGGATGAGGAGAGGCGCAGGAGCACAGAGCAATGGGGATGAGGTTCCTGCCAAAAAGCAAGCACTGAGAAGCTTGAAAAGCTCCCAATGTGGTCTCCGCGCATGCACGAAGCCCAGAAATGTAAAGGCCAGAGACCACGTCAAACAAAAGTAAATTGTCTCTACAGTCCAAGTCATGGAAAAGAAGGTTTCAAAACATACATGAATCTAGCAGATGACCCTGCCTTCTTCCTCAAATGGACCATTCCTCCCCTGTATTCCCCTGTGCAATTCCTCCACTACATTTTCTTGTGCAAAGTGTTCATATTACTAGTCTCAATCCTAATAGTTTACATTATTATAAGACTCCCAGTGCAAGTTTCCCTGTTATTAGTGTCATCTGTCTACGGTCCAGCTGTTTATGCTAGTTTAACCCTTATGAGAACAAGGATTCATTATTAATCTAAATTATTTGAACTTTCAAATAGGCTGCAGAGATTTTGTGCTTGCTAAAGATCGTTGTTCCTCATCTTAACACACACTTACATGCAGAGAAAAGCAAAGAGGGTCAAGAATTCAAGAATGAATTCTTTTATGTTCGCACATTTCACTACATAAATTAAAGGGGGGGAGAGTATCTGCTTCCCTGATGCAATTACATCTTACTGTAAGTCATTAACACCATGTCTAATTTTAGTCACTGGATAATCAAGATGCCCAAACTCTTAGGCTCTTTCTGGAAAAAATGGGATAAAATTACATCAAGCATCAGCTTTAAGAGTAGTCTGCTGTACCAGTAAGCAAACAAAAAAGCTGAAATGCAAATGAGGAGAAATGTGGTTTGTATAACAATCAAGCTAGATCAATGCATCCCAAATCCAGATATTTGGAAACTAAAGATGATATTGTTAGTTTCATCTTCCAGAAAGTGGAGGGGAGAGTTGGAGAGGAAAACTAGCAAAGCGCAGAGTGCTCAGAAGAGATACATGCAGTTATCCAACTCAGTAAGGAACAAAATGTTTTATGAAAAACTACATCTGTTAAAGTTTGCAGTCCTGATGATTGCATTACTAAATAAAAGCATATACTACATGCAGTTTATTTAAATGGAAAGTTATTCTATCCATCTATACACACACACACACAGACAAGTTCTTGAACAAGATAGATCCACTGCCTAAATTGTCTCAAGTATATTTTCTTTATGACTTCCAAGGAAGGGGATTCTATAGCATGGCTTCACAACTTCTTCTCACGCGCACAAACACACACACACACACACACACACACACACACACACACTGTAACTTCCATGAGAGGAAGAAGCTGTGAAGCAGTGCTATAGAATCCCCTTCCTTGGAAATCTGAAAGAAAATAAACTTGAGACAATTTAGGCAGTGGATATATGGTTCAAGAACATGTGACGGGATAGGCCAACTTGGCCCCTTCCAGGTTTATTAGCAACTCACCCTTCCTTTGCACGGATGAGGGACTCAAAATCTTTGGATAAGGACTCCAACAAACTGTGTTTTTAATCCCAACAAAACCTCAGCTCCAAAATGGTATTGCAGCTCAAAGCTCTGTGATGTGGACACAGTGCTCCACAAGATCAGGGGCTACCCCATTCACAGCAATGCTGAAACATACCCTGTACGCAGCTCAGAGCATATGTAAGGCACCCTCTCTGCACTATTTGGGGCAGCTGCTCCCATTACACAATTCTATGTGCATTGGAGCACCTGCATCAGAACATACACTAAAGAAGCACCAAGCATTCTGTTCATAGGGTCAAAAGGCCTATAAGGAAATCTGTGCTGGCACAAATGGAAATCCATAAACCAGATGAAAACTGATCTAGACAGCCACTTGCAACTGTACGTACAAGCAGCAGCATACAGGATCAGCTCCACAACCAAGTGGCACAACCTACACAATATGGCCACTTTTCAGGGATCTGTATGGTTTAAAAAATTGTGTTGATGTCATGACATCCTAGTCATAGTATCCTTGATTTTTAAAGAATACCCCTACCTGTATCTCTCCTACCTGCCTCATGCACATCAGAGCTGCAACACTGCTCCATGCAGATACAAATTACACAGATTTCAACAATAAATAATAACCACACTACTTTTTGCAATGTTATGTTAAGTAGATTGCAGATACCTTGAATTAAGCTGAAAAAAATTGATATTCTGAAATTAACAAGTTCCTCGTGTCATCTAAGGAAATCTCTCTTGTGCAGGGTGTCTTTCTTTTCTCCAGGGAAATTCTAGTCTAGGAGTCTAAGAGAGGTTGAGGGAAGGAGGTGGGGGGCAGCCACTGCAGTGCCATGCCCACACACACAGATGAAGATGGCAGAGGAGACTCCACATCTCCATGCTATCTAAGGGAGGCAGGAGCACCATTCAGCATATGGTTTGGGAGGTCCTATGCCCTTCACCCAGCTTTATTGAACTTTTTTTTTAATGCTATTGGTAGAGCAGAGCAGAATTGCATCCCTAAGATTAAAAACTTGTGAAGTGCCCCTCCCTTTCCAACCTTTCAGCAGTGGCTTTGATTTCCCTGAGCTGTATGGATGGGCTTTGCAGATTTTAATTGGGGGTGGGAGACACAGTGCAATACTAAGTGTGGTGTAGAATCACTAGTCTAATTCCACTTCTAGCTACTATGGAGCAGCAATGCCTCATCAGCATTAAAGGGCCCTAGCATGGAAGCAACTTTAATGTGGCTTTAATGAAAGAGGTGTAGAAGATCAGAAAAGGCAGGCTTACATCTAGCAAGGAAGCTAAAGCAGTGAAAACCTAAGACATGCAAACTAAGAAGTCATGGGGAATTTAGCTGCAATCAAGAAGCAGATTTACTCAGGTTGCACACACAAATTTTGACTTTCTGAATGAACATTCATGCCTCTTTTGAAGGCCGACAGTGTAAATGCTGGTCAACTATTAGAAGTTCTAATTTTGAAACTCATTCCAGCATGCCTATGTGCACAACCTCTGGAAGGAATTTCTTATGTCACTTTGCAGCAATCTCTCTGGCATTACAGCAGCACAGAATCTCAAGAGGAAGCAGTACGTGCAGCCCTCATCTATCACAAAAACAAGTTAACTGGAATGGGAAAGGGAGCGCTCCAGTGGTTATTTTGGGAACTTTGGCATGAAGCAGAAACTATATCCTTGAGTGAATGGATAGCATCATCTGAGAGGCTTGTTACAGCCAACTGGAGGCGGTGGGAGGAAGCAACCCTTCGGTAATAAGGTATGATGAAGTTTTGCAAAGAAAGATGATCCAGAGTGAACTCTGTGTCACATGCATGGAGCAAATACATCATCATCTTGGAATAAGTCCATGAATCATTGATGGGGTTTTTTTTTTTGTTTTGGTTTTTTAAAATGAGGTTTGATTCTCATACTAGATAGAAAGCCAAAGATGCTCCTAAGAACCTAGCCCATCTTTTTGAGCACCTTTGGGCAGTCAGATATTTGTATGAAGCAGCACATATGAGATCTGGGCAGATTCTAACAATGCCAGGGAAATCTTGCATTTATTGCAGGGAGAGGGAAGAGGTTGCCCTTGTTTCATAGAATCAGCTCCAATTATATGAGTATTGCTGCACCTCAATGGCTAATTGCACAGACACCATGCAACAAGGATAATTCGTGATGTAGTTATTTATTTATCTATCTATCTATCAAATTTGTATACTGCCACAAACCTTCGTCTCTGGGCGGTTGTAAGCTGTAATGCAACAGTAGATCTGATAACACATATGTCATGTTCACTATTTGTGCAATGGACAGGTCATACATGATGGTGGCCCCTACTCAACTGCCTTGAGAGCACATTAGATCTCTGCTGGGACCACTGCACACAGAGGTGGTGGGGGCTTTGCAATGCAGTACCCCCACAAGAGTGGTCTGCAAGATTTCCATGACAACAGCAGCACTTTTTTCCAATATACCGCCATAACAAAAATCTTGCAGGACTAAAGACTACTCACATGAAAACGCTGGTTCACTTGGTCATGCCTCCACCTCATTGCTAAGGGGCCACTGGTATGTGTGATATCGGCCCACAGCTGTGGAGAACATGCACCCAAATTGCTATGCCACGGCATACTTCAACAATCATCAAGAGTTTGTTTACTCTTTTATTTACACGGACATCCAGGCACAACGATTCTCTAATTATTTCTGTTCTCGAAGTCAACAAACAGTGTAATGAGATATTATTACTGCTTTGGGGGACATTCTTGCAGGCTGAGGGTCATAACAGAACCCACTATTATTAATATAAATTTCTTTAATCTTTCCTTCTGCAACCCCCTCAAGAAAATATGAATTTATAGAAGTAATTAAATATTTAAACTCTTCGTTCAATTTAGTCAGTGATTCATATCTCTATTTTATTATATTAGCTTGATGGTAGGCTTAGGCTATTTAAATATTAGGGGGATTTCAATTACTATGGTTATTATGGAAGTGTGTGTGTGTGTGTGTGTGTGTGTGTGTGTGTGTGTGTGTGTGTAATCTCCTAGTGTAACTAACAATCTGTATGGCATGAATCAAAATGCAGTAGTTCATGTGACTGCTAGTGTAACTATTAAAAGGGTGGGGGGGATACAAAGTCCCTCATCTGGCTATGAGGTGTCCCGGGGAGACTGCCACCATCCACTTTTTAATATGAGTAAATTCATCCTTCCAAGGGAATATTCTGGGAGAGAAAGTGGAAAACTCCTCCCTACAAGAAAGGCTTGAGCAGTCTTAGGCCTTCAAGAGCATGGGACTAGGGCAGGATCCAATAAGAGGTGACACTCTTTAACAACAACAACGATTTAAAAACAACTGGGTGATAAGGAAAACTACAAAGGCATCAGCAATCGCTGCTTCCAGACAAGTAAAACCCTTCCTCAGGAACTGCAAGAACCATGAAGTCAGATCCAAGCACTTAAACAAAAATAAATTCCCTGACACATCCAGCTAAACTGGTCCCTATCCTTCCTACTTACTTCCAAGTAAGGAACTTCCAGTTGATTCTCAGCCCAAGGCTGTTAGTCTCCCCTTTCTTTACAGTAGTTGCTGATCACTCCAGAGCCTCCTGGGAAGAACTTAACTCCATGGGTTTGGATAACTTAATGGAGGAGAGGTCTATCAATGGCTAGTAATCTGAGGGCTATAGGCCATCTCCAGACTCAAAGGCAGGATGCCTCCAAGTACCAGTTGCAGGGGAGTAACAGCAGGAGAAAGGGCATGCCCTCAGCTCCTGCCTATGGGCTTCCAGTGGCATCTGATGGGCCACTGTGTGAAACAGAACTAGATTAGCCTTGGGCCTGATCCAACAGGGCTGTTCTTGCACACTCCTCCCCTACTCCTCTATAGGTTGTTGTCCAGTCAACCCTGCCCCTCACTCTGGGTTGGGCTATAGGGATTTGATTCTCCCAGGCTCTCTTCCTTATTTGGAGAAACCCACTCTCCAAGCAGTTACTTTAAGGCCTAGTCCTCCTTCAAGCCTGGCAATCACTACAGCTAGTGAAAATATCCTCAGTTAATTTTCATGCTTTAATGACACCCTTCAACGTGGAAGCTTTTTACACATTAAGAAAACACCAGGGAGTTTTATAACTCACCAATGCAGTTGCCCTCTACTCTTCATACGTTCTTTCATGGGCAGCTTCTTATAAAGTAAGTGCTCTATGTAACTAAAAATTGCTCACTGCTGCAAACATTATAAGCGGTCAAGGTAATTTGTTTCATAAGTATAAGGTATGCATACTCCAAAATGTTCAGTATGACAGAAACAGAACAACAATGTCTTGGAGTTTCCACTCTTGGTGAGGTGAAGGAACCCCAAACAGCAAATCTTTGGAGCTGCTGCTTGCAGAAGTTCCTTTTGCCAGCAGCCGCCTAGGTTGAGGCTAAGAGCCCCAATTCTTGATACAGCTGCTTCATGTGGCAGAATGCTAAACTTCCTTACCAGAACACAGAGCTCTCAGCCCCTGGAATGGCCCCGGCTGGCTATTAGAAAGCATGCACATAGCCACCATTGTGACTGGGCATACTGCTGCAGCAGGGCCCTGGGTCTCTGGGGGCACCCCCAGTCACCCCCACACCAGACACTTAGCCCAAACTTGTGCCAGCTGCTGCCATTTCTCAGCAAGAACAGGTGACCCCTTTAAGTGCTTTTTTATTGTCTCGTCAAATGGTAAAGGATTTGTGTATCTGTCTTGTCCAGTATTCTCTACTCTGGCCAGCGGTGTCTCTCCAGGACATCACACAAGGGTGTTTCCCATCACCTGATCCTTTTCAGTGGAGATGTCAGGGATCCAACCTGGGACCTTCTACATGCAAACCATGTGCTCTGTCACTGAGCTATGGCTGCTCCTCTTGCTAATGTGTGGTACTTCTTCCTTCTGAGAAGACTGGAAATAATAGAGTTCCTTCTGAAAGTCTGTTGCATTCATTTCTCATTTGAACATAAACAGTACAATGGCCACTTGAAAAACATATTATAGCACTGAAAGTATTTCAATGATTTCTCTCTTGCTTTGTGCTGACATAACAAAACTAAATACAGCAGCAGCAATTTCAGCCATTCGATTTTCCTGCATGTGCTGCCAAAAACTTCAAGGCTCTCTTCCCATGACTCATCTACGTCTGCCTGTGCACTTCATTCATAACTGTGGCCCATTAATCTGCACCAATATGGCATTTTGTGATTAAGTGGGGCTGCTTTTTTTCTTTTTCTTTTTTGCAATATCTCTTTAAAAGTACATGTCTGAAATAACAACAAAATATAAGTGGGAAGTCCCATAGCTTGCATTAGCTTTTGCCGCATTCATGCTTTTACTGATATAGCTTTTCTGGGGCAGATGTCTATGCTCAGGTCCTCTAGCATAAAGAAGTAATCCCAGGAATACCAGAAGACAAAAGGAGGAGATGGTCTTACACCAAAAGAGAGAAGGCTTGGAAAATAAATTACAACTGATGAGAAAACATTCACAAAATTAAGAGTCTCACCTCAACCAAAGAAACACAATCTGCTTTTAAACACAGCTGTACCAGGACTTCAGAGAGAGCAGCCTTCAATACATGGAGCAGAAGCCATAAGAACATAAGAACAGTCCTGCTGGATCAGGCCCAAGGCCTATCTAGTCCAGCATCCTGTTTCACACAGTGGCCCACCAGATGCATCTAAGTCTTATGTTTATATAAACATAAGACTTAGATGCATCTGGTGGGCCAGAAGAGTTGTCTTCTCAGGAACACAAGTTGAAGAAAGTTTGTGCAAGTGCACTTCCCTCCTCAGCACAACAGCAGCCCCTTGCATCCCCGCCCCCACCCGGAAATCCACACCTGAAGGTGTGGAGACCCCCTGCAACAGGACTGTATGGTGCATGAAGAGCATGAAGGCAAAACTCACTTCCACACTTTGTGCAAAGAGAGAGCTACTTAGGAGACAACTCATGGTAATTTTTGATTCGACAGAATTATATTGGGTTTAGGAATATGCATTCAGCTCTATGTAAATTATATTCAACACTACATTAACTGAAATGCCTCCTCACTTGGAAGCTGTGTTTTATCAACACAGTTTCTCTCCCGGTACACCTGCAGTAATCTTTGGCAGCTACTAGTATATGGCATGCCAAGAAGTCCTGCTGCCCTCACCAGGTTAAAGTCTGGACTGTGTGACTTCATCAGGGCCAAATTAACCTGCTAAACTATGTTCCAATTGGTGTATCATTTCCATTCCAGTTGACAGACCCCATAGTCCTACAAGCAATTAGCCATAACCCTCAGAGCCACAGCTTGATCAGGTGTACACTGGTACCCATCTCCCTCATAAGCATCTCTCACAACATGCAGTAAGGCAGAAAGGCATGAAACCTCCAAATGCTTCATTACAGTAAAGTGAGCAGCAAAGGTTGATGAGCTGATGATAGATCGATAATGACCTTTTCATTCATGTACAAGGTCTGTTTGGTCCTACATATATGTAAATACATAGTAGTGGAAGGAGGAAGGTGGTGATGCCAAAGACAGATGTTGAAGTTGAGGTATCAGATACATATGCAATGGAGGAAGAAGGCAGAAGGAAGAGTGGGATGGTGGAGCAAGATGCCAGATGTGGGTGATGCAGGATGTCGTGGGACTTATGAGTTTAATAGGGTGGCAGTAAAGGTAAGAGAGAGGTGATGGAGGTGGGACAGGTGATAACAATGGTTGCAACAGTGATAGTGAAGACACTAGAGGAGAAAGCAGAGTGCCGATAAATGATTTAGTAGCTTCTGAAGCATCCGAGTAAGAAAATGGTTCTGGTAGAAGGATAAGTGATATAGGCGGTGGTAGTAGAGGAGGATAAGAGGAGGTGGTGGTGCTGATAGTAGTAAAATAATATTTTTGGCAGTGGATCCTCATCCAGTTTGGGCACTATTATCTAGAGGTATGCACGAATCAGATTTTACTATTTGATTTGAGGTATTGATTCATTGAAAATAGGTTTTGATTGATTCATTGAAAATGATTGACTCATATTGATTCATTGAAAATAGTCAGTTTAGCCAGCTTTCTTTACAAATCAACCTCAAATTTTTCAAATAAATTTGAGCGATTTGAGCGCCATTTGAGGCTATTTTTTCTGGCGAGAGCTGGATAAATGGACCTCAAAATGGTAGACCAGTCCTCTGAGGGAGTGCTAAATCTGGAGCAAACAGCTAATCCACCCACCAACCCCAACCGGTAGTCCATCTTTCCCTGGAAAAAGAGCACCATTTTGAAGCCCATTTTTCCAGCTCTCCCCAGAAAAACCAGGCCCAAAACGGTGCTCAAATCACTCACATTGATTCGAGTCAAATCAGGAGCGATTAATCAGACCCTTTATTTTAAGGGTAATTCAATTTGAGGTTGAATCACTAGAATCACCCCGATTCAACTTGGATCAATTTGAGGTCTAACTGCACATCTCTACTATTACCACCTTGTACAATTTTATGAGCTATCTCCATGTCATATTCTTTTATTATGCCAACATCCCAGGGTTCTGAAATGATGCATTTATATCCTGGCTCTTTAATCAGAGATGATGTAAAAGAAATTAAATATAGTCTAATCATCAATCACAAACTGAATTCCCCTTTATAAAACAATTACCTTCTATTAAAATACCCATTTTAAATAAGAAAAGACTAGTGACTTGCTGGAGTTCTGAACTGAATAGAAATTAAGTAATTCTTTCCTTGATAGATGTGGCTAATGTGCTATTTCGGGAGTTCTAATATGTAGTCAAGATTAGAATGGACATTAATAGAATTCCAACTGCACTGCCTAAATTCTCTGTTCTGAAACGTGTTTTACAGCCCAACAGAGCCCCAATGTCCTATTAAATAGCAACTGGAATGAAGAAGATCTAGAAAAATCAGCTTATAATCGTTCATGTTTTATTTAGCATATGTTCAGAACGTTTAATAAGTAATTAGAAAGAACTCAGTTTGGGTTATTACATTCATGGAAAGTATTCAATTTAGATTCTTTTCTGTTCTGGCCACAGTTGCCTACTGTATAAGCCTGTTCCTACTCATAATATAATACAGACATATTTTTACATTCTGATTTATTTCTCTTCCTGTTCTTTTTATGAAGTTTGGAACTTTCCAGCAGTTATAAAAGGCACAGCTGGATGGAATGGCCCCTTGCAGACAGTGGACCTCTGTAGTTCTGTACTTTGCTACAGAACACAACCAAGGAATAATAATTGTATTATTGTACATTATACTTTATCTACTTTCAGGCTCTCAGGAATATAGTCATTTTAATTTTCTTTATGCGACCTGAATGTTTGATGCTTGAAAATTCCCTGGCTGTGTCCTTAGAAAATATGGTGTTGCTGCATCAGACCAAAGGCCTTCAGCACCCTATCTGCAACAGTCACATTCCTCCAAGGTCCAAGGTACATTTTATGTAGGAGATGAAGGAGCAACTCGCTTGGTGGTTACTTTCTCCCTTCACTGAAATACAGCCTTGAGAGCAGGGGCGTATTTAGGGTAGGGCAGGCATGGCACGTGCCCCGGGCGCCACTTGAAGAGGGGCACCATTTTTTAAAATTAATTTTGTTTTAAATGGCAGCCAAAAACAAAATGACCACTGCACATGCTCAAATGGCCTCTGTGAGGCCCTAGGTCATGCCAGGTCTTGCAGAGGCCATTTGAGCATGCATGGTGGCCATTTTGTTTTCAGCGGCCACTTTAAAAAAAAAAAATTTAATGGCCACTGCACATACTCAAATGGTCCCTGCGAGGCCCTATAGGCCAGCAGGGGGAGGGGGAATCTTTGCAGACCCCCACACATGGCCTTTAGGAAGCCCCCCAAAGGGGCTACAGGTAAAAAAAGAGTAAAAAATTAATATAAGTCACTGTACACGTATTTAGTTTGGCACTATGTACAGAGTCAGGGCTTGTGAATACTGAGCTGAAGCTTATGAGCTAGGATTGTATTCATTTGCTCTTACTTTGCTTCTTGTGATAAGTGAGTTAAATGTGATGTCTTAATCACATGGCTATTAATGGTGAGTCTTTGAATCAGTGTGAAATCCTTAGTATTAAGGCCCACTGGGAGTTTCTTGCTCTCTTTCTCTCATTTTAACTGTCTTTCTGAAATACTTGAATGTATTCCAAGCAGTGACACAGTTTACTATGCATATCCTTTAATTATCTTCAGAGTATCTGGGAAAAGTCAAATTCTCCATTTATCTTTAAAACTTATGTAATAGTGATGCTACAATGCATAGTAGAGAATTAGACAGGCACTTCTGTTTAGTTTTCCAAGTACACCTCCACGTAGTATTTGGGTATTTCATGAGCCCCAGCATACTGAAATTTGTAGTTTTCCATCATTTTTTGGTCTGGCTACACGTCCACTGCTAAATAGTTTTTGAAATATTAAAAGATTAATGAGCTTGACTTGAATTTTTGAGCAGATATTATGGTAAAGTTATCTGAAAGATGGGTGTCAGATGTTTGGACAGGGGGCACAATTTCAGTGCTTGCCCTAGGCGCTCTTTTCCCTAGATACGCCTCTGCTTGAGAGCAGAAGTCAATGCACATGTGCAACGTTTTCCTGATCAAAATAGCCCTCTGAAGGTTCTGCACTTCAGAGGGGCAGGGGGAAGCTGCTTCCAGTGGGGAAGAAAGGGGAAAGGAAAGAAAGAGAAAAGCCTAACCTGGTCCCTGCCTACTGTTTCCCCACTACGTTTTCTCTCTACAGGTTTTCAAATGCATGTTTGCAAAGGAAAGTACATATCTGAAATCTTACAAGATGGAAACGTTGCTTGTGGAGGCGATTTGGAGCTGAGTGGGGGATAGGGAAAGTTTCTTCCTCCTCCTCATATCCAAGCCACTTCTCTGCTTTAAGTCACACCCACAAGCAGCAGCTTTTCCTGATCTAAAATATTTGAGTGGGGGGGGTGTACACACATATGTATGTACGCAACTTGTAGTTCGGGTCTCAGGCATCCATGGCGATTACAATCTGCCAGCAAAACTTGTGATAAATTGTGTAGAAAAATCACAGCTCATTACAGGCAAGCCAGCAGCTTCTGTTCATGCTGAGCAGATGAAGGTAAATTCATAGGACCTGTGGGCTAGACTGAAGGACAGAATAGCAGGGGGAGGGGAGAATGTTGGCCCGCAGCATAAAAGAGATTTGAAATAACTGGCAGAACAAATTCAATGAGGCTTGTGCAGGAGCAACAAACCCACTACCCCAAGTGGACCAGGTCCATTTTGGATAAATAAAAGTGGGGGGATAGTGGTTCTTTCTAGAAGTTACAGTAAGCTGGAACAAACATTTTCTAAGGCCAACACTGTTTTATTACAATGTTATTCAACTGACAATTTATGCAGATAAAAAACTTTTTCTGCTAAAAGAAATGCATTTTAAAATATTAATTCTGAATCCCTGCATTGTTTTGCTGTACAAGGAAACAAGCTGGCAGGGAGACTACTCCTTTACTTTTATTAAATAATACATATGGAAAACTGAAAGGGCGTTGCTTAGGTCCCAATAGTGTTATTAAGAAAAAGAAAGCATACGGTTATGAAGTACTGAGTTATCAAAAGGCATAATTAAAACATTACTGCACTTGAAAGGGAAAGCCAGACCCAGCAACAACATGACTGACAACTGACAGTAAAAAAAAAAGAAAGGTTTAGTCCTCCCAAATGCCACAGGTACAGAGTGTGGGTGCAACATAAACATACAGACAGAAATGTGCAACTCATTTAGTGCTGAGAGGGATACCAAATTAAAAAAAAACCCTTAGGCAAGAATGGGGGAGGAAGAGGAGAGAAACCCATAGCACTGCTTCAAACATTTCTTTCTGACTGAAAAATAAATTTAAATAAGTAACAGAAACGTTCCAGAATGTAACCAGATAACATTTTCACCAAAAAAAACCCCCAAAAAACCAGAAAACCCCTCTTTTAAAATACATAGCTTCAATTGTACCTGAGAAAACAGCAATGCAAGTCTATACCTACAGGAGATGTACACATCCCAGAAATACCAGCATGTTGAGTATAGGCAACAGCCTTACTAGAACCATTTTGGTTGTTTCAAACATGTCACACTTCTTACATGGAAAGCGCTAGGAATGCACGGTGACCACACATATATCAATTTTGCTGTGTGAACACAGGCTTGATTGATTAAGTGCCATCAAGGTATAGACACGTCACGGCATCTAAATATCCTTCCCAAGGCCTTCTTTGCAACCCTACCAAGTGCTAGTCTGTGGCATATTTCTTGACTGCTGGTACCTTTACTGTTGGTCAATCCTAAAAGGCAGAAACTATCCACCACTTCAATGTCTTCATTATCAATTCTGAGGATGGTTGCTGTACCTATTGTCATCTTAGTCTTCTTTATATTTAGTTGCAGTCTCATTTTTTTTACTGTGCTCCTTGACATTCATTACTAGAGCTTGCAGATCATCTGCATTCTCCGCTATCAGAGTGCTGTCATCAGCGTAACGCAAGTTATTGATGTTTCTTCCTCCAACTTTAAGCGTGGGCTCATCTTCTTCCAATCCAGCTTCTCTCAGTATACGTTGAGCATATAAATTGAATAAAGAAGGAGAAAGTATACAGCCTCGTCTTACTCCTTTGCTGATCTGGAACCAGTCTGTTTCACCATGTTCCATTTAGACTGTGGCTTCCTGTCCTGTGTACAGGTTTCTCATGAGAACAGTGAATATTCTCATATGGTTTTCTGACTAAAAGTGTCCCATTCTAGTCCATTTTAATTCACTGATGCCCAAGATATCAATCTGTAGTAGTAGTAGTAGTAGTAGTAATAAGTTTATTGCGGTCACAGACCAGATTAACAAACAATAACAATTAATAGCATTAATAAGAAAATTCAGGAAATTTCAAAGTTTACAAAATCACTAACTGTTCAAATTACTAATACAGTCTTTACAGAGCTTCAACGCCACGAAACAAAACTTTGCCACATTATCTGAAATTACAGGTTTAAAATTGGTCAGCATAATTTTCAAATAAAATTGGTCTGTGTGACCAGGATAAATGGCTAATATAGGAAATATCAATCTGTAGTCAATTCATTTCATCTTTCACTGTGTTGAGCTTTCCCACATTCATGCTTCTTAAGTTCCCATTGTAATTCTGTCTTTGCAGCTTCGGATTTTCTTTTCCTGCACGGCTACATCAGCTGCTAGACGTCCAAAGGCTTTAACCGCATCATAAACACCATCGGTACTTTGAGAGATCCTCAGCTCTTCCTCAGTAGCATGTTGAGTACCACCCGACCTGAGGGGCCCATCATCCAGCACTACATCGACAATCATTCTATTTTGTCTATCCACGTGGTTTTCTTGGTAACATACAGGAGTGGTTTACCATTGCCCTCCTGCGCAGTATTAAATGATGCCTTTGTCATTATCACTGTAATGATCGTCCACCTCCAGCACCTTCCTATATTGCTGTTGCCCAATATAGGTGCCTGCTTGCTTTAGCTGGGCAGCTGGAATGACTTTCGCGCCTTGGGTGACCCTCCTAGGAGTATACTTCCCAGTGTACTTCACTCATCCCTCCCAAGAACACCTTGCCCCCGCCACCACAATGAGGCAGCATAGCAGGACTTGGGGCAGTGGAGAGGCATGATTGAAAACTTGAATTAGCTGCAGTATCTTAGGGTATGTACATGGTGCATACATGCAGCAAAAGACATCACTATATACTTGATTTCCCTCCCTGTGCATGTGCAGTCATCACATGCAATAAGCCTGCATGCAGTTTGCTTGTTTCTTTCTTACACAGAAGCACTTTAATAGGTTTGCACTCATAAAAACTGAAGTGATAATCACTAGATTAAAAATAAGAAAATAAGAAAACCAAGAGCAATGTAGTCAATATATATTTTTTTTGTCAGATCAGATGATTTAGAGAGGGACAAGGATTTTGAGAGAGTACATATACAATGCTTCTGGGAGGACTGCATTTGTCAGCATTTCTGATGACATCAAGGACAGAAACCATATCTGAGCAAAGATTAATCACTGCCCAGTGAGAACAGGAACTTGTAAAAGGGCTTTTTAGCAGTCTCCACAAGTGACCTCCAAATAATTTATACTTAAATGATAGGTATACCATTTTGCAATAGGTATATCACTTTGCAAAAATCTTCAGAATTCTATATCACAATGGCAAGTAACAGATTCCCTATGTATATACTCTACATTTTTTTTTAAAAGCTATCTTTTTACCCCCCAAAAAAATTCTGAATTCTGCAACATATTAAATTGTGCAGATTAAGTACATGTGTTTATTTTGCATAATTTACTCTGCTTATAAAAATATTTTTCTTCATAGATTTAATGCATAAAACCTGAAAACCTAAACACAGAGGTTCAAAGATGGCAAACATTTCAATGTGACACATCAGCTTCAGTTCTATACAGTAGTAGCTGAAATGTGCTCTTAATTACAATAATGTTATTGTATTTAAGAGCAGGTTTCAGCTGATGTGTCACATTGAAACGTTTGCTATCTTTGAACCTCTGTTTTTAGGCTTTCAGGGTTTATTTACTCATTAAAAGAAGTCTTTGAAAAAGAAGATTGTGGATTTTGGAAGATGCATATCTCATCGCCATTATACCGTCTGCTTATAATAGCCATGCAGAGGGACCAGAAACTTGCAATGCAAAGCACTGGGAACCCCCTACTGAGTCTCCTACTCCCCACCTGTAGTTCTTATTCAGAGAGGAGGCCAGTGTGCTTTTGTCTGAATTCAGACAAGCAACCGCCTTGCGGGGTGAGGGAGTGGAACTAGAGGTCCTGATTCTGTGTTATGTCTGAATTCGGCCATAGACTTCAAAAGCGTGTGAGCAATCTGCAAAACTGTACATGCTGCAAAAGAGCATTACTTTTAACATCTGGAATACTAATGCTACTGTATGGAATCCAGACCAAGTGTAGCACAAGCAGATCGCTTTTGCTCTACTTCCTCCCCAGGGGGTGGGAGTGGTATCCAGATATTCCCCCTTCCTTCTGCAGCCCCCTGTGCCCCCCCCGCAAAAATGTATGTTCATGAGGGCTGGGAGGGCTTCAGAAGCAGGTGTGGGTGAGGGCTCAGGGAGAAGTGGGGATTGCCAAATATATATATCACACACACACACACACACACACACACACACACACACAGCTAGTGGAAAAGTTCCACTAATACAGTTCTTAATCCGAGTAGAACCCATTCAATTCTGCATACAATACACACACTTTTGTGCAAATCTCCAGATACACAAAGCTCTGCCTACCATGATATGTGCCATATTTTCTAGCCTTGAAAAAGTATTCCAAAGTTACATATAAAATTACATGTACAGTATATGTACTCACTCACTCTATATTCAGACACCATGTGTTCATATTACATTGTGCTGGATTTTCTCCAGCTTCCCTAACTTTAGCATCAACTGTGGGATTCCCACAGTCCTCTGCCAGTGCTGTCTTCAAAATACAGGGGCTGTGCCAGAGTTAGCTAAAGATGTGGTGCTGTTTTCCCATTTAATTCAGGGTAGTTCTGGGGTTGTTGCTTAAGCAAGAACAAACAATTAAACATGTGAACAGAGCCAGAGATCTAAGGGAAATGCTTATGATAAGTGTACAATCTTACCTCATTCCTTCAGTTGACCTATTCTGATAGTTACGGAAGAGCTGCGGGATGCCAAGCATGGCTTCTGTGAACACAGCAAGGAAGCCCAGTGTTTCAACAAAGATAACTGAGTCAAGAGAAAGGTAAGTGATGTATCCTGTTACTCCAGTGAAAGTCAGAACACACTGCACATAATCTGTAAACTTGCTCCAGTGCCAGAAATAGTTCAAGTCAAAATCTGAAAGACAAAATACACCAATAAAATAGACAGATTTATCAACTCAGTTAATATCACTCTCTCTTTTCTAAACATTGAAGAAGAAGAAAAATGTAAAGAAAGAAACTACCATAAACAATTGAGCTGGATAATATACAGAGAGCTTAGGATACATAACACACATTAATTAGGAGCAATAATTAGCAATAGCAGTAGTAAGCACAGGGAAGGAAGTATGTAGTGATGTCTAAAATGGAAAATATGTTCATGGTATATTGCAGGGTAGGAGAATGATGAATTTGGAAATGACACTTAATACACTTCCAAAAGCCACTTAGAACGAGCCAAACATAGTTATCCATGTAGGAAACACACCAAGAAACACAGGATCGAAACAAGCACCATGCTGGCTAGATATTTATATATACACATGGCTGTAATCATGAAGTGCAGCAGAGAATATAACCACCAATACAAAAATCTAACAGTTATTGAAGGATCCCAAGAATCACACAGCTGCTTTATACGATTATTTTTCCAACCTGCATTGGCCTTTTCAGTCAATCTGGCAAATTATACCTCTTGAGAGTGGTTCGAGTGTCCAGAATAGATCCATGCTTTGGGGCAGTGTGTGAAAGAACAAACTAGTCATCCCCTTTGTGGGGAGATGCATATGCTCTCGAGGCAGGTACAACTCACAATATGGGGAACTCATACAAATTCTACCTTGGTGCACCCTCAGAAGATGCAAGTCACTCTTGGGCTTATAGTTAAACTGAACATCAGTTCACATAGGTAGACTATGGAGGAAAAATTAAAGCCAATGTAACTTGTGGGGGTGGGGAAACATTATCAAAGTTAAGCACCAGGGGTTCCCAAGCTTTAAAAAAACAAACAAAAAAAAACGTGTACCACTTCTGTCAAAAACTTTCAGCTCAGGAACTTCCCATAGAGATTTAGAGAGAGAATACACACTTAAATGTTACAGTTATGAGACAGTCTACTTCAGTCACTGGCTTAAATCCAGACATGAGTACTCAGTGCTAATTTTCTGAAGCCTGTCAGGTTGAGGAGAGGGGTATGCTGAGCTTCAGCACGTAGCCAGCCATTCAGGAGCAGAAGAGGAGGAACTTCACGCTTCTCTCTCCCTTTCTGCTGCAGACATTCTGCTAAAAACACATCAGCTTCAAGTCAGCAATTCTCAGATGGGGAACAAAACGCACAGCTGCAGCATGGGGAGGCAGGAGGGTTCTGAGTATCCCCTCAGAGCCCTTCAAGTACCCCTGGGGTACTAGCACCCCCTAATGGGAACCCCTGTTATAAACTATCAAGTGAATACTTAACTGAGCAACTAAACAGAAATCTATTTTGGTAACATAATGAAGGTGCCACCTTAAGTGGCACAGTGGGGAAATGCTTGACTAACAAGCAGAAGGTTGCCGGTTCGAATCTCCACAGCTACTGTATTGGGCAGCAGCAATATAGGAAGATGCTGAAAGACATCATCTCATACTGTGTGGGAGGCGGCACTGGAAACCCCTCCTACCAAAGAAAACCACAGGGCTCTGTGGGCGCCAAAAGTCAAAACTGACTTGATAGCACACTTTACCTTTAACATAATGAAAGTTTTGTTAGGACACCACTAGCTCTCCTCCACCACCCCCAAAGTAAATAAATAAATGTCACATTTCTTCAGAATTTGTTCCACTGCTCCTTAATTTTGTTAGCCTTTCCTCAGAAATCTGAACTAGTAATTTGTATCAATGTTTATAATAGGTTACAGATGCTCTGCTAAGCAATAAGGATGTGCATGGAACTGGTTTGGCGCTCCTTTTCTGGGGCACCGAACTGGTTCAAAGGTCCTGCGTTCAAGCCAGTTCGGAGGACAGGGGAGTCACTTTAAGGGACAGGGAAGGTGCTTCCTACCTGCCCATCCCTGCCCTGCCACTTTTCCCCCACCAGCACTCTCCTAAACAGCATGCGTACTGGGCTGCGGAGTTCCTGCTTGCAGCACTGTTCAGCATCGCCATGCCCATGGCCAACGTGCGTGCACTCTCCCAGGAGTGCACAGACCAGTTCCATGCACATCCCTACTAAGCAATTCTGATATCTGGTCAAGTAATTGGTTCTAAATGCCTTAGAAAGGGTTTAAATACAATTGATAAAATTGTATTAAATTTTCAGCATAAAATATATTTACAGCATAAACTTACAGCATAAACAGTAGTCCTGTAAAAGCTTCCTTCAAAGGCTTGCCCCATGCCCTTAGAGTAAGAACAAAAGAACAGCCTTGCTGGATTAGACCTATCTAGTCTAGCACCTATTTCACACAGTGGCCCACCAGATGTCCTGGGAAGCCACACGACCAGGAGATGAAGGCATGCACCCTCTCCTGCACCTCTGCAACTGGTATTTGGAGTCATTCTCATTCTGAAAAGGAAGTAGCCTAAAGCCATCAGGATTAGTAGCCACTAATAAACTTGTCCTCCATGAATTTGACAAAACCCGCTTAAAGCCATCTAAGCTGGAGGCCATCACCACCAGACTTTAAATATCTATCAATCAATCTTTATTACGGTCAAAGACCAGCATAAAGTATAAGGGATGATTACATATAAAAAGTAAAAAGAGGCATGAGGGCATAAAAAGCCTGAAGAAGGTACATGAATAATAAAAGAGCATAAAAGGCATGGGGGGCATAAAATGGATGTAAAAAGATTAAAAGACATAAACAGACAAAATGCATAAAAGCCTAAGTAATATAACTGGATAACAGCCAGACTATAGCTACCTGTATTGTAAGTCAGTACTGAATGAGTAGAGTGTGGAATCCACCCTGAGTCACCAAGGGTCAGATTTTGGGTCACTAAGGCTGACAGGATGCAGTGTTTACCATCTGCCGACGAATGCTGCTGAACATAACCTGGTAATGCTATATGTGATGGCAGGCTTAAGGCCGGAAAGCAGCAAGGAGTTGTAAAACTGGCTCAGTCGTCCTGGGTACTTGCATAACAATGGAAGAATGAGGGAGGCGCAAATGTTTCTATAGAAAAAACAGTGGAGGAGGACATGCTCGGTAGTTTCAATCTGCCCTGTGCCACAGGGGCATAGTCGCTCTGCAAATGAAGTCCTTCTATATCGGCCTTCTAGCACTGCTGAAGAGAGGGCATGGCAGCAAGCCAGGGTGAATGCCCTACTGTGCTTTGGAACCTCCAACTGAGGGAAATTTAAATATAGTAGGCTACATTTTACACACTACTATGAGGGTGGTGCTTGCTGTGATTGCTGTGGGCATCTAATGAAGCGCCAGGAGTGCTTTTGTGCAGGAGTGCAAATACTTTGAGTAGTGTGCTGGACTCCAGAAGCACTACTTAGATCAAGTCACTATGTTGCTGGCCATCAAGGAATATATTTCCAAGCTTAAGTAGTGCTTTCAGAGTTCAAGCACACTATTCAAAGTATTTGCACTCCTGCACAAAAACTCGAAACAGCATGGGCTAACTGCCCTCATGGGTGCATCTGCTAAGCAAAATGTGGGCCCCTGAAAATTGTCTCAGTTTAGTTTTGCCATCGTCACTCACCAACATTTTATTTAACCTACTTTCTATGATGGCCCACAAAAATGTTTTGTAGTATATAGACATCCATGTAGATGTGTATGCATAGTGATTCTAAGCTGGCAGTTAAGATAAAAGATAGGAACATAAGAACAGCCCTGCTGGATCAGCCCCAAGGCCTATCTAGTCCAACATCCTGGATCAGCCCCAAGGCCTATCTAGTCCAACATTTCATACAGTGGCCCACCAGATGCCTCTGAGAAGCCCACAGGCATGAGATAAGATCATGTCCTCTCTCTTGCTGTTGCTCCCCTGCAACTGGTATTTAGAGGCACCTTGTGCCCCTGAGGCTGGAGGTGGCCTACAGCCACCAGACTAGTAGCCATTGATAGACCTGTCCTCCTAGAATTTGTCTAAGCTCCTTTCAAAACCATCCCAGCTGGTGTCCATCACTACATCTCATGGCAGAGAATTCCATGAATTAATTACCGTATTTTACGGACTATAAGATGCTACAGACTATAAGATGTACCTTAATTTTAATCCAGTTTTTCAGAGTTTTAACATATTGAACTGTTAAAACATATAAGACGCTCCTGAATTTTGGCAGATATTTTTCGAGGAAAAAAGTGAGTCTTATAGTCCATAAAATACGGTATGCGATGTGAAAAAGTATTTCTTTTTGTCGGTCCTAAATTCCTGGCCTTAATACAAATATGAATATGATAAGTATTTATATACTGCTTTTCAACAAAAGTTCCCAAAGTGTTTTTTTCTATTATGATTTTTATCTTATGAATTTTAAATGTTTTCTATTTTATGTTATGTTTTAATTCTGTACAGATTTCAATATTAGGCGGTATATCCTCTCTAATAAAACGCTTGGTGTCCGTCCGTGGACGGACACCAAGCGTGTGTCCGTGCCTCCCTGCCCTGTTCTGCGCCTGCACGAAGCGCAGGCGCAGAACAGGGCAAGGGAGACACGACGGCCGGCACCCAGTGGCCATCTTGGGCGGCCAGAAGCGGCCGCCCCGAAAAAGCAGGGTGAGCGGCGCCGGCGAACACTGGCCGCCGCCGCCTTGCCCAGAGGACACCCGCGGCGACAAGGGAGAGGCCCCAGGGAGCGGAGGACCCGGCCAGAGCTGCGGGCGGCGGCGGGTGGCGGGCCCGCTGGAGCCGCGGGCCGCCGCGGCGGTGGGTGGCGGGCCCGCCGGAGCCCTGGGTGGCCGCCCCGGCCGGAGACACGGGCCGCGGTGGGTGGCGGGAGGGGGAATGGCGGCGGAGGCCCAGACCGCCGCAGGGAGACAGAGGCCGGGACCGGGGGCCGAGCGAAGGCCGAAGTAAACAGAAAAGCAAAAATACAGCCTCCGCCGCTGCCTCCGAAATCCCACCCTCCCTCCCAGCTTCCAAAACCACCTTACCCTGTCCCATTACAGTTGGACAAAGAAAGTCCTAAATTTAGGAGGGAGAGGGGAGCTCTCAAGCAGTGCTCCTCCCTCTTCAAAGGCTCTGCCCGAACTGGCGCTTGGGGCTGAAAGGACGCAAGAGGCG